>NW_026782099.1:2170000-2718137 GCF_031769215.1 Ylistrum balloti | reverse complement strand
CTCCTATATAACTTACACTTTACTCTGTCTCTGGCCTACAATGTAGGTACTCCTATACCACTCACACATTAGTCTGTCTCTGTCCTACAATGTAGGTACTCCTATACCACTAACACATTAGTCTGTCTCTGTCCTACAATGTAGGTACTCCTATACCACTAACACATTAGTCTGTCTCTGTCCTACAATGTAGGTACTCCTATACCACTAACACATTAGTCTGTCTCTGTCCTACAATGTAGGTACTCCTATATAACTTACACTTTACTCTGTCTCTTGCCTACAATGTAGGTACTCCTATACCACTCACACATTAGTCTGTCTCTGTCCTACAATGTAGGTACTCCTATACCACTAACACATTAGTCTGTCTCTGTCCTACAATGTAGGTACTCCTATACCACTAACACATTAGTCTGTCTCTGTCCTACAATGTAGGTACTCCTATACCACTAACACATTAGTCTGTCTCTGTCCTACAATGTAGGTACTCCTATACCACTAACACATTAGTCTGTCTCTGTCCTACAATGTAGGTACTCCTATACCACTAACACATTAGTCTGTCTCTGTCCTACAATGCAGGTACTCCTATACCACTAACACATTAGTCTGTCTCTGTCCTACAATGTAGGTACTCCTATACCACTAACACATTAGTCTGTCTCTGTCCTACAATGTAGGTACTCCTATACCACTAACACATTAGTCTGTCTCTGTCCTACAATGTAGGTACTCCTATACCACTAACACATTAGTCTGTCTCTGTCCTACAATGTAGGTACTCCTATACCACTAACACATTAGTCTGTCTCTGTCCTACAATGTAGGTACTCCTATACCACTAACACATTAGTCTGTCTCTGTCCTACAATGTAGGTACTCCTATACCACTAACACATTAGTCTGTCTCTGTCCTACAATGTAGGTACTCCTATACCACTAACACATTAGTCTGTCTCTGTCCTACAATGTAGGTACTCCTATACCACTAACACATTAGTCTGTCTCTGTCCTACAATGTAGGTACTCCTATACCACTAACACATTACTCTGTCTCTGTCCTACAATGTAGGTACTCCTATACCACTAACACATTAGTCTGTCTCTGTCCTACAATGTAGGTACTCCTATACCACTAACACATTAGTCTGTCTCTGTCCTAACCCATGTAGGTACTCCTATACCACTAACACATTAGTCTGTCTCTGTCCTACAATGTAGGTACTCCTATACCACTAACACATTAGTCTGTCTCTGTCCTACAATGTAGGTACTCCTATACCACTAACACATTAGTCTGTCTCTGTCCTACAATGTAGGTACTCCTATACCACTAACACATTAGTCTGTCTCTGTCCTACAATGTAGGTACTCCTATACCACTAACACATTAGTCTGTCTCTGTCCTACAATGTAGGTACTCCTATACCACTAACACATTAGTCTGTCTCTGTCCTACAATGTAGGTACTCCTATACCACTAACACATTAGTCTGTCTCTGTCCTACAATGTAGGTACTCCTATACCACTAACACATTAGTCTGTCTCTGTCCTACAATGTAGGTACTCCTATACCACTAACACATTAGTCTGTCTCTGTCCTACAATGTAGGTACTCCTATACCACTAACACATTAGTCTGTCTCTGTCCTACAATGTAGGTACTCCTATACCACTAACACATTAGTCTGTCTCTGTCCTACAATGTAGGTACTCCTATACCACTAACACATTAGTCTGTCTCTGTCCTACAATGTAGGTACTCCTATACCACTAACACATTAGTCTGTCTCTGTCCTACAATGTAGGTACTCCTATATAACTTACACATTAGTCTGTCTCTGTCCTACAATGTAGGTACTCCTATACCACTAACACATCAGTCTGTCTCTGTCCTACAATGTAGGTACTCCTATACCACTAACACATTAGTCTGTCTCTGTCCTACAATGTAGGTACTCCTATACCACTAACACATTAGTCTGTCTCTGTCCTACAATGTAGGTACTCCTATACCACTAACACATTAGTCTGTCTCTGTCCTACAATGTAGGTACTCCTATACCACTAACACATTAGTCTGTCTCTGTCCTACAATGTAGGTACTCCTATACCACTCACATTAGTCTGTCTCTGTCCTACAATGTAGGTACTCCTATACCACTAACACATTAGTCTGTCTCTGTCCTACAATGTAGGTACTCCTATACCACTAACACATTAGTCTGTCTCTGTCCTACAATGTAGGTACTCCTATACCACTAACACATTAGTCTGTCTCTGTCCTACAATGTAGGTACTCCTATACCACTAACACATTAGTCTGTCTCTGTCCTACAATGTAGGTACTCCTATACCACTAACACATTAGTCTGTCTCTGTCCTACAATGTAGGTACTCCTATACCACTAACACATTAGTCTGTCTCTGTCCTACAATGTAGGTACTCCTATACCACTAACACATTAGTCTGTCTCTGTCCTACAATGTAGGTACTCCTATACCACTAACACATTAGTCTGTCTCTGTCCTACAATGTAGGTACTCCTATACCACTAACACATTAGTCTGTCTCTGTCCTACAATGTAGGTACTCCTATACCACTAACACATTAGTCTGTCTCTGTCCTACAATGTAGGTACTCCTATACCACTAACACATTAGTCTGTCTCTGTCCTACAATGTAGGTACTCCTATACCACTAACACATTAGTCTGTCTCTGTCCTACAATGTAGGTACTCCTATACCACTAACACATTAGTCTGTCTCTGTCCTACAATGTAGGTACTCCTATACCACTAACACATTAGTCTGTCTCTGTCCTACAATGTAGGTACTCCTATACCACTAACACATTAGTCTGTCTCTGTCCTACAATGTAGGTACTCCTATACCACTAACACATTAGTCTGTCTCTGTCCTACAATGTAGGTACTCCTATACCACTAACACATTAGTCTGTCTCTGTCCTACAATGTAGGTACTCCTATACCACTAACACATTAGTCTGTCTCTGTCCTACAATGTAGGTACTCCTATACCACTAACACATTAGTCTGTCTCTGTCCTACAATGTAGGTACTCCTATACCACTAACACATTAGTCTGTCTCTGTCCTACAATGTAGGTACTCCTATACCACTAACACATTAGTCTGTCTCTGTCCTACAATGTAGGTACTCCTATATAACTAACACATTACTCTGTCTCTGTCCTACAATGTAGGTACTCCTATACCACTAACACATTAGTCTGTCTCTGTCCTACAATGTAGGTACTCCTATACCACTAACACATTAGTCTGTCTCTGTCCTACAATGTAGGTACTCCTATACCACTAACACATTAGTCTGTCTCTGTCCTACAATGTAGGTACTCCTATATAACTTACACATTACTCTGTCTCTGTCCTACAATGTAGGTACTCCTATACCACTAACACATTAGTCTGTCTCTGTCCTACAATGTAGGTACTCCTATACCACTAACACATTAGTCTGTCTCTGTCCTACAATGTAGGTACTCCTATACCACTAACACATTAGTCTGTCTCTGTCCTACAATGTAGGTACTCCTATACCACTAACACATTAGTCTGTCTCTGTCCTACAATGTAGGTACTCCTATACCACTAACACATTAGTCTGTCTCTGTCCTACAATGTAGGTACTCCTATACCACTAACACATTAGTCTGTCTCTGTCCTACAATGTAGGTACTCCTATACCACTAACACATTAGTCTGTCTCTGTCCTACAATGTAGGTACTCCTATACCACTAACACATTAGTCTGTCTCTGTCCTACAATGTAGGTACTCCTATACCACTAACACATTAGTCTGTCTCTGTCCTACAATGTAGGTACTCCTATACCACTAACACATTAGTCTGTCTCTGTCCTACAATGTAGGTACTCCTATATAACTTACACATTAGTCTGTCTCTGTCCTACAATGTAGGTACTCCTATACCACTAACACATTAGTCTGTCTCTGTCCTACAATGTAGGTACTCCTATACCACTAACACATTAGTCTGTCTCTGTCCTACAATGTAGGTACTCCTATACCACTAACACATTAGTCTGTCTCTGTCCTACAATGTAGGTACTCCTATACCACTAACACATTAGTCTGTCTCTGTCCTACAATGTAGGTACTCCTATACCACTAACACATTAGTCTGTCTCTGTCCTACAATGTAGGTACTCCTATACCACTAACACATTAGTCTGTCTCTGTCCTACAATGTAGGTACTCCTATACCACTAACACATTATGTACCACTAACACATTAGTCTGTCTCTGTCAATGTAGGTACTCCTATACCACTAACACATTAGTCTGTCTCTGTCCTACAATGTAGGTACTCCTATACCACTAACACATTAGTCTGTCTCTGTCCTACAATGTAGGTACTCCTATACCACTAACACATTAGTCTGTCTCTGTCCTACAATGTAGGTACTCCTATACACTTTAGTCTGTCTCTGTCCTACAATGTAGGTACTCCTATACCACTAACACATTAGTCTGTCTCTGTCCTACAATGTAGGTACTCCTATACCACTAACACATTAGTCTGTCTCTGTCCTACAATGTAGGTACTCCTATACCACTAACACATTAGTCTGTCTCTGTCCTACAATGTAGGTACTCCTATACCACTAACACATTAGTCTGTCTCTGTCCTACAATGTAGGTACTCCTATACCACTAACACATTAGTCTGTCTCTGTCCTACAATGTAGGTACTCCTATACCACTAACACATTAGTCTGTCTCTGTCCTACAATGTAGGTACTCCTATACCACTAACACATTAGTCTGTCTCTGTCCTACAATGTAGGTACTCCTATACCACTAACACATTAGTCTGTCTCTGTCCTACAATGTAGGTACTCCTCTATACCACTAACACATTACTCTGTCTCTGTCCTACAATGTAGGTACTCCTATACCACTAACACATTACTCTGTCTCTGTCCTACAATGTAGGTACTCCTATACCACTAACACATTACTCTGTCTCTGTCCTACAATGTAGGTACTCCTATACCACTAACACATTACTCTGTCTCTGTCCTACAATGTAGGTACTCCTATACCACTAACACATTAGTCTGTCTCTGTCCTACAATGTAGGTACTCCTATACCACTAACACATTAGTCTGTCTCTGTCCTACAATGTAGGTACTCCTATACCACTAACACATTAGTCTGTCTCTGTCCTACAATGTAGGTACTCCTATACCACTAACACATTAGTCTGTCTCTGTCCTACAATGTAGGTACTCCTATACCACTAACACATTAGTCTGTCTCTGTCCTACAATGTAGGTACTCCTATACCACTAACACATTAGTCTGTCTCTGTCCTACAATGTAGGTACTCCTATACCACTAACACATTAGTCTGTCTCTGTCCTACAATGTAGGTACTCCTATACCACTAACACATTACACAATTAGTACTCCTATCTAACTTAGTCTGTCTCTACAATGTAGGTACTCCTATACCACTAACACATTAGTCTGTCTCTGTCCTACAATGTAGGTACTCCTATACCACTAACACATTAGTCTGTCTCTGTCCTACAATGTAGGTACTCCTATACCACTAACACATTAGTCTGTCTCTGTCCTACAATGTAGGTACTCCTATACCACTAACACATTAGTCTGTCTCTGTCCTACAATGTAGGTACTCCTATACCACTAACACATTAGTCTGTCTCTGTCCTACAATTAGGTACTCCTATACCACTAACACATTAGTCTCTAACACATTAGTCTGTCTCTGTCTGACAATGTAGGTACTCCTATACCACTACAATGTAGGTACTCCTATACCACTAACACATTAGTCTGTCTCTGTCCTACAATGTAGGTACTCCTATACCACTAACACATTAGTCTGTCTCTGTCCTACAATGTAGGTACTCCTATACCACTAACACATTAGTCTCTGTCCTACAATGTAGGTACTCCTATACCACTAACACATTAGTCTGTCTCTGTCCTACAATGTAGGTACTCCTATACCACTAACACATTAGTCTGTCTCTGTCCTACAATGTAGGTACTCCTATACCACTAACACATTAGTCTGTCTCTGTCCTACAATGTAGGTACTCCTATACCACTAACACATTAGTCTGTCTCTGTCCTACAATGTAGGTACTCCTATACCACTAACACATTAGTCTGTCTCTGTCCTACAATGTAGGTACTCCTATATAACTTACACATTAGTCTGTCTCTGTCCTACAATGTAGGTACTCCTATACCACTAACACATCAGTCTGTCTCTCTCCTACAATGTAGGTACTCCTATACCACTAACATATTAGTCTGTCTCTGTCCTACAATGTAGGTACTGCTATACAACTTACACATTAGTCTGTCTCTGTCCTACAATGTCGGTACTCCTATACAACTTACACATTAGTCTGTCTCTGTCCTACAATGTAGGTACTCCTATACAACTTACACATTAGTCTGTCTCTGTCCTACAATGTAGGTACTCCTATACCACTAACACATTAGTCTGTCTCTGTCCTACAATGTAGGTACTCCTATACCACTAACACATTAGTCTGTCTCTGTCCTACAATGTAGGTACTCCTATACCACTAACACATTAGTCTGTCTCTGTCCTACAATGTAGGTACTCCTATACAACTTACACATTAGTCTGTCTCTGTCCTACAATGTAGGTACTCCTATACAACTTACACATTAGTCTGTCTCTGTCCTACAATGTAGGTACTCCTATACCACTAACACATTAGTCTGTCTCTGTCCTACAATGTAGGTACTCCTATACCACTAACACATTAGTCTGTCTCTGTCCTACAATGTAGGTACTCCTATACCACTAACACATTAGTCTGTCTCTGTCCTACAATGTAGGTACTCCTATACAACTTACACATTAGTCTGTCTCTGTCCTACAATGTAGGTACTCCTATACCACTAACACATTAGTCTGTCTCTGTCCTACAATGTAGGTACTCCTATACCACTAACACATTAGTCTGTCTCTGTCCTACAATGTAGGTACTCCTATACCACTAACACATTAGTCTGTCTCTGTCCTACAATGTAGGTACTCCTATACCACTAACACATTAGTCTGTCCTACTGTAGGTACTCTGTCTGTCTCTGTCCTACAATGTAGGTACTCCTATACCACTAACACATTAGTCTGTCTCTGTCCTACAATGTAGGTACTCCTATACCACTAACACATTAGTCTGTCTCTGTCCTACAATGTAGGTACTCCTATACCACTAACACATTACTCTGTCTCTGTCCTACAATGTAGGTACTCCTATACCACTAACACATTACTCTGTCTCTGTCCTACAATGTAGGTACTCCTATACCACTAACACATTACTCTGTCTCTGTCCTACAATGTAGGTACTCCTATACCACTAACACATTACTCTGTCTCTGTCCTACAATGTAGGTACTCCTATACCACTAACACATTACTCTGTCTACAATGTACCATACCAAACACATTAGTCTGTCTCTGTCCTACAATGTAGGTACTCCTATACCACTAACACATTAGTCTGTCTCTGTCCTACAATGTAGGTACTCCTATACCACTAACACATTAGTCTGTCTCTGTCCTACAATGTAGGTACTCCTATACCACTAACACATTAGTCTGTCTCTGTCCTACAATGTAGGTACTCCTATACCACTAACACATTAGTCTGTCTCTGTCCTACAATGTAGGTACTCACATTAGTCTGTCTCTGTCCTACAATGTAGGTACTCCTATTACCATACTAACACATTAGTCTGTCTCTGTCCTACAATGTAGGTACTCCTATACCACTAACACATTAGTCTGTCTCTGTCCTACAATGTAAGTACTCATATACCACTAACACATTAGTCTGTCTCTGTCCTACAATGTAGGTACTCCTATACCACTTACACATTTAGTCTGTCTCTGTCCTACAATGTAGGTACTCCTATACCACTAACACATTAGTCTGTCTCTGTCCTACAATGTAGGTACTCCTATACCACTAACACATTAGTCTGTCTCTGTCCTACAATGTAGGTACTCCTATACCACTAACACATTAGTCTGTCTCTGTCCTACAATGTAGGTACTCCTATACCACTAACACATTAGTCTGTCTCTGTCCTACAATGTAGGTACTCCTATACCACTAACACATTAGTCTGTCTCTGTCCTACAATGTAGGTACTCCTATACCACTAACACATTAGTCTGTCTCTGTCCTACAATGTAGGTACTCCTATACCACTAACACATTAGTCTGTCTCTGTCCTACAATGTAGGTACTCTCTATACCACTAACACATTAGTCTGTCTCTGTCCTACAATGTAGGTACTCCTATACCACTAACACATTAGTCTGTCTCTGTCCTACAATGTAGGTACTCCTATACCACTAACACATTAGTCTGTCTCTGTCCTACAATGTAGGTACTCCTATACCACTAACACATTAGTCTGTCTCTGTCCTACAATGTAGGTACTCCTATACAACTTACACATTAGTCTGTCTCTGTCCTACAATGTAGGTACTCCTATACCACTCACACATTAGTCTGTCTCTGTCCTACAATGTAGGTACTCCTATACCACTAACACATTAGTCTGTCTCTGTCCTACAATGTAGGTACTCCTATACCACTAACACATTAGTCTGTCTCTGTCCTACAATGTAGGTACTCCTATACCACTAACACATTAGTCTGTCTCTGTCCTACAATGTAGGTAGTCCTATACAACTTACACATTAGTCTGTCTCTGTCCTACAATGTACTCCTATACACTTACACATTAGTCTGTCTCTGTCCTACAATGTAGGTACTCCTATACCACTAACACATTAGTCTGTCTCTGTCCTACAATGTAGGTACTCCTATACCACTAACACATTAGTCTGTCTCTGTCCTACAATGTAGGTACTCCTATACCACTAACACATTAGTCTGTCTCTGTCCTACAATGTAGGTACTCCTATACCACTAACACATTAGTCTGTCTCTGTCCTACAATGTAGGTACTCCTATACAACTTACACATTAGTCTGTCTCTGTCCTACAATGTAGGTACTCCTATACCACTAACACATTAGTCTGTCTCTGTCCTACAATGTAGGTACTCCTATACCACTAACACATTAGTCTGTCTCTGTCCTACAATGTAGGTACTCCTATACCACTAACACATTAGTCTGTCTCTGTCCTACAATGTAGGTACTCCTATACCACTAACACATTAGTCTGTCTCTGTCCTACAATGTAGGTACTCCTATACCACTAACACATTACTCTGTCTCTGTCCTACAATGTAGGTACTCCTGTACAACTTACACATTAGTCTGTCTCTGTCCTACAATGTAGGTACTCCTATACCACTAACACATTAGTCTGTCTCTGTCCTACAATGTAGGTACTCCTATACCACTAACACATTAGTCTGTCTCTGTCCTACAATGTAGGTACTCCTATACCACTAACACATTAGTCTGTCTCTGTCCTACAATGTAGGTACTCCTATACCACTAACACATTAGTGTGTCTCTGTCCTACAATGTAGGTACTCCTATACCACTAACACATTAGTCTGTCTCTGTCCTGCAATGTAGGTACTCCTATACCACTAACACATTACTCTGTCTCTGTCCTACAATGTAGGTACTCCTATACCACTAACACATTAGTCTGTCTCTGTCCTACAATGTAGGTACTCCTATACCACTAACACATTAGTCTGTCTCTGTCCTACAATGTAGGTACTCCTATACCACTAACACATTAGTCTGTCTCTGTCCTACAATGTAGGTACTCCTATACCACTAACACATTAGTCTGTCTCTGTCCTACAATGTAGGTACTCCTATACCACTAACACATTAGTCTGTCTCTGTCCTACAATGTAGGTACTCCTATACCACTAACACATTAGTGTGTCTCTGTCCTACAATGTAGGTACTCCTATACCACTAACACATTAGTCTGTCTCTGTCCTGCAATGTAGGTACTCCTATACCACTAACACATTACTCTGTCTCTGTCCTACAATGTAGGTACTCCTATACCACTAACACATTAGTATGTCTCTGTCCTACAATGTAGGTACTCCTATACCACTAACACATTAATCTGTCTCTGTCCTACAATGTAGGTACTCCTATACCACTAACACATTACTCTGTCACTGTCCTACAATGTAGGTACTCCTATACCACTAACACATTAGTCTGTCTCTGTCCTACAATGTAGGTACTCCTATACCACTAACACATTACTCTGTCTCCCTACAATGTAGGTACTCCTATACAACTTACACATTAGTCTGTCTCCTGGGACAAGGGGATACAAAATTTCCTCTTAACACTGACACTGACCTATTTTTTAAGGTCACAGACGTCAGATATATTTAAAACATTAAAGAATCTTTTTCTGAAGTTTCACAATACTCAAGAGTCTGGATATTATTCCAGCTGGAACACATACCTGTAGTGTATTGCTACTAAAAGTGACCTTTAATTTCTCAGACTGGATTTATTGAAGTCATACACCACTTCTTGTAACCCAAAGTATCAGGAGCAATCTCTGTTATATTTGAACCTAGCCGTCATTTTTTATGTACTTTATGATAATTTTTGCATTCCTGTTTTAAGATCTGTGCGAGTCTCTGGGCCTCTTATATTCTAGTGAGTTTGTGGTGTGGTATATGTTTAAATAGATTGAGTATGAGGTGGTATATTTTTCAGTGTATTGAATGTGAGGTACCTCCTTATAAAGACCAAGAACTGTTAGGAGCTAGAGAAGTGATCATCAGGATTCATGATAAACAGAAGTCTATGGTGGCTGCATATAACTTCATGTACAAAGAAAATGAGGGTAAGATTGAACTTCAGTGCTAACTGAGCTCAAAAATGTAACATTGCATATCAAGAAAGTGGGGAAACTTTTGACTTTAGGGCTTACTGAGCCCTTCACATGTAACTTGACATATCATGAAAATGAGGGTATGTTTTTCAGCTTTAAAGCTTTGGGGAAACATATAGTCAAGTGATTTTCCAGTTGATAACACACATTTGGTTGGAGCATTATGTTTACACTGTACATGATGTAACATTGAGTACAAGTGTGAATATGTATTTACATAATCTTTTCAAAATTAAACCCTTCTATGAGAACTCAAGGTTTTCAAAGTGATGATGAGTATATGTGATTAATAATATTTTTATTTTTTTTTGGTGATCTGATTTTGTAACATATTTTACTTCTTCCTGGAAAACACCTGAACTGATTTCAATGAAATTTTACAAAAATCTTCCATGGCTAAAGGCACACTAAATTTGTAAAGTATATGGTATTTGACCCCAGGTCTCTGAGAGGCAGAGCCAAAAAGGGTCAGATCCCAAGTAGAATGGAAAGGCCATCAATTACCAAATTGTAAATTTCAACACTCTAGGTTCTCACATATCCCCTTGGGAAGGAGGTGAAATTTACTATAGTTTATATAGGTAGATAACATTTTTGAGTGTAATTTGTATATTTTCATTTAGAAATAGTTCAAACTTGGTTAGAATTATTAGTATAAGCTGACAGTTTGGTGAGGTGAACTTATTGACCTCAGCTATCCCCCAGGGACTGATAGGTGGGGCCAAAAATGGGTCACATTGACTGAAATTTCAAAAATCTTCTTCTCGACACCCAGATAAAGTAGAACCAAATACTCTTCTTTGATGGAAGTTTCTTAAGGTGTTTTACAAAAATTATGAATTTCATGATTCCAAGGTAGGAAAATTCAATTTTTTAGTGTAATTTCTTTTAATTTAAACTTAGTTAGAAGCCTTAGCATGGAATAGCAGTTAATATTATGCAAAGTTAATGTTTGCATTATGTGTACAATGTAGTTAAAGATATCTTACTTTTCTGTGACATGTTACAAGAAGCATTGTGACTCAGGTAACAGTAAAGGCCCTGGGGCCTCTTGATTTTTTTAGAAACAGTGATGGCAAAGAAACGAAAGATGGCAGTCGAATATTGTGCTCCCCCAGAGTTACTTCTAGGTATGTGTCACTTTTTTATGATAATTACATTGTATGTGCTATATGTAAAATTGCAAACAGGGTAAGTTCTGACGGTGTATAAAATTGTATGTTGGGTGAGGACTAACAGTGTATAAAATTATATGTTGAGTGAGGCCTAACAGTGTATAAAATTGTATTTTGAGTGAGGCCTAACAGTGTATAAAATTGTATGTTGAGTGAGGCCTAACAGTGAATAATTGGTATGTAGGGTAAGTCCTGACAGTGTAAAAAATTGTATGCAAGGTAAGTCTTGACAGTGTATAAAATTGTATGTAGGGTTAGTAGTGACCAAGAAGAACTTTGTATGGAGGGTGAGTCCTGACAGAGTATAGAATTGTATGTTGAATGATGCCTGACAGTGAATAATTTGTATGTAAGATTAGGCCTGACAGTGTAAAACATTGTATGTAGGGTGAGTCCTGACAGTGTATAAAATTGTATGCTGGGTGAGTCATGACAGTATATAGCAGTGATGTAGGGTGAAAGCTGACAGTGTATAACAGTGATGAGGGATGAAATCTGAGAGTGTATAACAGTGATGAAGGATGAAACCTGAGTGTGTATAACAGTGATGAATGATGAAACCTGAAAGTGTATAACAGTGATGAGGGATGAAACCTGAGCGTGTATAACAGTGATGAATGATGAAACCTGAAAGTGTATAACAGTGATGAGGGATGAAACCTCTGATGAATGATGAAACCTGAAAGTGTATAACAGTGATGAGGGATGAAACCTGACAGTGTATAACAGTGATGAGGGATGAAACCTGACAGTGTATAACAGTGATGAGGGATGAAATCTGAGAGTGTATAACAGTGATGAGGGATGAAACCTGAGCGTGTATAACAGTGATGAATGATGAAACCTGAAAGTGTATAACAGTGATGAGGGATGAAACCTGAGAGTGTATAACAGTGATGAATGATGAAACCTGAGCGTGTATAACAGTGATGAGGGATGAAACCTGAGAGTGTATAACAGTGATGAGGGATGAAACCTGAAAGTGTATAACAGTGATGAGGGATGAAACCTGAGAGTGTATAATAGTGATGAGGGATGAAACCTGAGAGTGTATAACAGTGATGAAGGATGAAACCTGAGTGTGTATAACAGTGATGAAGGTTGAAACCTGACAATGTATGTAGAATGAGTTTAGAATAAATTCTACATTATAATCATATCATTTCATGTGTATGGTAGGAAACATGATTGTTATTACAATGGTTTATTTTAGAGTCTGGGATTGACACCAGTATCCACACTAACCAGAGACGACCTGTGCTGAAACCCTCAAGGACAAAGAAACTAGGCAGTGGAGGTTAGATAATGTTTTATCAGTGAAATTTGTTTCAATTCCACCTTCTAATTGGCTCATATATCATGAATCATGATAACACAGCTATAGATATATAAATATAAGTGAAGGAAGGTGTTGACTAATAACTTATTTTTATGTTTCTGTGTGTGTGTCCATGATAACTTAGTGTCATGAACCCATGTACATATTTACTTTATATTCACACATGATTTTGTTGATCATTGGTCAAGGTTTAAGGTCAAAAGTCATCCTTTACTGCTTTTGAATTTCAAACCATGTGTAAAAAATATCGCATGAACCCTTTAATTGGTCGAAGGTCAAATGTCATCCTTGACCAATTAAAAAAAAATAAATGTATACAAAAAAACCCCTTGGGATTGGGAATTGGGGGGTAGGGGGATATTACATCTCTTGGAGTCCCTGCCATTAGAATTTTTTGGCTGTTATGATATAAATAACAATAACCCAGCTTCTATTTGCCTTTCATATTATAAATCATGATAACATGGCTGATAGTAACCTGTTATAATATAAATCATGATAACATGGCTGATAGTAACCTGTTATAATATAAATCATGATAACATGGCTGATAATAACCTGTTATAATATAAATCATGATAACATGGCTGATAGTAACCTGTTATAATATAAATCATGATAACATGGCTGATAGTAACCTGTTATAATATAAATCATAACATGGCTGATAATAACCTGTTATAATATAAATCATGATAACATGGCTGATAATAACCTGTTATAATATAAATCATGATAACATGGCTGATAATAACCTGTTATAATATAAATCATGATAACCTGGGTTCTATTAGACTGTAATAATACATGGCTTCTAATGACCTTTTGTAATATAAATTGTAATGACACAGCTTCTGTTTGGCTGTAATAAATTATGAGACAGCTTCTCATTGGCTGTCAAAATACATATCATGATGACACAGCTTCTGATTGGCTGTTTTAATACATAGCTTCTAATTGGCTGTTATTATTTGATACTTATGGCCTTGTAAATGTTTTACTAAGTTTTCTTCTTGCATTTAGGTTTCCTGCCAAACTTCAAGTCACCATCAATGGGTAATCAGACTAGCTCTGCTACAACTGAACAAACTGTCCGTCACTACGGCGTTAATCCTCAATTACAACTTCCTCAGCCGATCGTGAAGAAGGAGCCAGTCGATACATATGGAGGAACATGTTACCAAAACATTGCTATGATCTCGGATGGAGAAGAGGTGACCAATCTCCTCACAAAAGGTCATGATCCAAACCTCCAGTCTATGTCAGGTAATGGGGCTGATCCTATTTCCTATAGTCCAGTGTCCCTTCTTTTGCCTAGTGGATCAGATGGTTCAGACAGGGACATTTCCATGGAGACCAGCTTCAACAGGCCAGCATCAACTGCCACCACTTTGGCTGGTACTGGAGGAAGCAACTATTCTCAGTCAGATGAAATGAATATTCAGAAAATCATGCGGGACCTGGTGGCTGGATCACCAGGACAAGTAACCAGTCAGCAGGTAGTCAGTGAACCCCAGAAAATGGATGAAAATTCAGTTAATGCATTGCTCCAAAGTCTTCAACAGGCTGTCATGCGCAATGCTGATGGGCAGGAAAACTCACAGCTGACATTTCCAGATGATGTGGCTCAGTTGCTAAATCAGCCCATGTTTTCCATTGGTTCTAGTCTCGACAGTAGGGACCAGGCTCCAGTCCAACCTCCCACAAATTTCCCAGTACATCATACCTTCAGCCCTGCTCTCCAGAGAACCACCCAAGACATCCAGAACATGTTGTCTGCTCAGCAACAATATCCTAGTTATGGGGGTATGGACGCTACAGAAGCTGGCGACTTGGAGACTGATGGCGATTCTCAGGCACAAGATAATGTCAGGCTTGTGTGGGATTCCAATGAAAGCCCTTGTGAAGAACAAGAGGATCTTTCTGATACAGAAGTTGATGGTGACACAGAATGGTACTGCTCACAGAGTGGTGTAGCGTCAGAGGTAATAAGAGCAGAGGCTGTACTAGTGAAGACGACACATCCAACACCATCTGCTGCAATGACAGGAAAGTCCGAAAAGACTGAAAGAAAAAATAGCAGTGAAACATGTATCAAATACACATCCGAGTCCTCAGCAGATCTTGGCAAAGAATTCAAAGACAGTAGGCAAACAAACACAGTGCAGAATGATACAAGTGATCTGGAAAAAGATACACAGATAGATCCTGGTGTCTATGCACAAGTGAAAGAGGGAGATCAGGATGGATGTCTTGAATCAAGGTCACCAAGATCTGGTGACATGGAAGGAAGAAATATGATTGAGCCTTATAAAAAGGAGACTGACAAAGCTAACCTTCAAGAAAATGTCACTGAAAGTCTGAAGAAACTGACTTTATGATATTGATTTAAAGTGTTGACTTTTTCTGCTCATTCAAGTCACTATAAAATCTCTGTCCAGTAAACCCACGTTACTGGCAGAATCATGCTGGGTATTCTTTGTATATAATTTTCAACATAGCATTGTAGCAGACTTTCTTGACAATTTCCCTGATTTTTTATTTTCTAAGAAAGGTTGATTATGTGACTGGTCCAGCCCTGGTCAGTGTGGCTCTTTGACTGTTGAGCACTTGGTCAATGTGACTAGCCCACTAATGGTCAGTTTTACTAAGTGATTTGTCCACTAACGTGCTATGATGATGTGTGCTAGATTTCCCCCTTGAATAATGACCAGTTCACCTTCCTATCACACATTATCAGTTTTTTCTATAATAACTGATGACTAAGGTACATGAGTTGTACAGCTGATACAAGATCTACAATGTTACATCAGTAGACCTGTAACCTACACTGTGACATCAGTAGACCTGTAACCTACACTGTTACATCAGTAGTCCTGTAACCTACACTGTTACATCAGTAGACCTGTAACCTACACTGTGACATCAGTAGACCTGTAACCTACACTGTTACATCAGTAGACCTGTAACCTACACTGTGACATCAGTAGACCTGTAACCTACACTGTGACATCAGTAGACCTGTAACCTACACTGTTACATCAGTAGACCTGTAACCTACACTGTGACATCAGTAGACCTGTAACCTACACTGTTACATCAGTAGACCTGTAACCTTCACTGTGACATCAGTAGACCTGTAACCTACACTGTGACATCAGTAGCCTGTAACCTACACTTTTAGATCAGTAGACCTGTAACCTACACTGTTACATCAGTAGACCTTTAACCTACACTGTGACATCAGTAGACCTGTAACCTACACTGTTACATCAGTAGACCTGTAACCTACACTGTGACATCAGTAGACCTGTAATCTACACTGTTACATCAGTAGACCTGTAACCTACACTGTGACATCAGTAGACCTGTAACCTACACTGTGACATCAGTAGACCTGTAACCTACACTGTTACATCAGTAGACCTTTAACCTACACTGTGACATCAGTAGACCTTTAACCTACACTGTTACATCAGTAGACCTGTAACCTACACTGTGACATCAGTAGCCTGTAACCTACACTGTTAGATCAGTAGACCTGTAACCTACACTGTGACATCAGTAGACCTGTAACCTACACTGTTACATCAGTAGACCTGTAACCTACACTGTGACATCAGTAGACCTGTAACCTACACTGTTACATCAGTAGACCTGTGACCTACACTGTGACATCAGTAGACCTGTAACCTACACTGTGACATCAGTAGACCTGTAACCTACACTGTGACATCAGTAGACCTTTAACCTACACTGTTACATCAGTAGACCTTTAACCTACACTGTTAGATCAGTAGACCTGTAACCTACACTGTGACATCAGTAGACCTGTAACCTACACTGTGACATCAGTAGACCTGTAACCTACACTGTTACATCAGTAGACCTGTAACCTACACTGTTACATCAGTAGACCTGTAACCTACACTATGACATCAGTAGACCTGTAACCTACACTGTGACATCAGTAGACCTGTAACCTACACTGTTACATCAGTAGACCTGTAACCTACACTGTTACATCAGTAGCCTGTAACCTACACTGTTACATCAGTAGACCTTTAACCTACACTGTTACATCAGTAGACCTTTAACCTACACTGTTACATCAGTAGACCTTTAACCTACACTGTTACATCAGTAGACCTGTGACCTACACTGTTACATCAGTAGACCTGTGACCTACACTGTTACATCAGTAGACCTTTAACCTACATTGTTACATCAGTAGACCTGTAACCCACACTGTGACATCAGTAGACCTGTAACCTACACTGTTACATCAGTAGACCTTTAACCTACACTGTGACATCAGTAGACCTTTAACCTACACTGTTACATCAGTAGACCTTTAACCTACACTGTTAGATCAGTAGACCTGTAACCTACACTGTGACATCAGTAGACCTGTAACCTACACTGTTACATCAGTAGACCTTTAACCTACACTGTTACATCAGTAGACCTGTAACCTACACTGTGACATCAGTAGACCTGTAACCAATACTGTTAGATCAGTAGACCTGTAACCAACACTGTAGACCTATGATTGCTGACCTGTGGTGATTGGAAAACCTCCGTGTATTTTTATATGATTGTTAAATGTTGGATTCAAGAAAGATATATAGACTAGATGATGCCCTATCAGGTTGTTCGATGCATTTATGAAAACCATCATAGTTAAGATTTTGAATGAATTACCCTAGAATAATGTCCAACATGTGTAACACTGACACAAAACTCTGATATCATACATATTTCTGAGGTTTTGCAAATGATACAAGAATTACTATAGAAGTTTGATTAGAGTTATATTGTAAATATGGCAGCCAGTTCCAAGAATAAATGTTTATTCCACAGCTATTTAAAAATAGCTATAAATAATACGATTGTCATTTCATCTCTGCCCATGTAATGTCCATCATTTATCAACATCATTTGATCTTGTGATGATGTAAATAACACAAAATGTAATACTTATTTTAAAGATAATGGAAATATGTTATTTAACTAGAGTAAGTATAGAGTATATTTACAGTGCAGTCACTTCTGACTGGCAAATGCAGACAAACTGCTAGAAATGTTGATGAAGATGAACAGCTTTCATTGGGAGCTTTGGAGGAATGTGACTTTAATTGTATACTCTAAGCTTTCATTGAGAGCTTTGTGAACTGTAACTTAAATTTTATTTTATTTTTCCATTGAAAGTTATTATGACTGTTTTACAATTTGTTAAACATGTCTCTTGTTACAAAAGCAGCTACTTTGTTCTATGGTATATTTTGTTTGTATGATCATTAAAGTTTCATAAGATGTTGTTTTTTTTAAGAAAAAACATATTTGTACAATCATTTTCATGTGACCTGACTGGTTTCTGTTCAATAGTAACCTTCTATCTACAGATAGTTTATCTCAAATAATGTTAATAGTCTGATTTTTTCCAGGTTTTTGTGATGTCTTCAAAATGTTGATTCAAATGATATGAAACTGAATCACTGTAATTCCGTGATAAAATTTGAATTTTTTAAGATTAATTAAGCAAAGTACCTCAAGTAAAATATTTACTAACTGGGGTGGTATTTTCTCACCTATCTATCAGTACTCATGCTGTGATATGTTGCCAGTTGTAATACCTTCTAGATTACCAAGCGAATTATTCTCTATGCTACTGACGGTAATACGCTGTATTTATCTACAACATGTTGCTGAATTTGTCTTCCAGGATCTAGATAGGACTGTGCAACCATTCAGACACTATGCTTATACATGTATATGGCCTATGGGATACATCAGGAAATGTAAATGCCTGTATGCAAACAAGTGGTAAAATTATGCTTGAATAGCATTTCTCTGTAAAGTATAACGTATTCTAAAAAATGCCCTAAAATGTCTCAAATTTAACTTATTTTATCTCCAGTTAGGAACACCTCAGATCCAATAACATCCCAGTCATAGATAACCATTTAACATTGTTTTTATTATTAATTTATCTTTGCTAACTTCTCTTTCTATGAATACTTTTAGATATGTTCCTATCACAAACATCTTTGATATCTTCCCTCTGTAAACACCTAAGCATCCATGTCTATAAAATAATGCCATGATAACCTTTATCACCTTTGATATCTTCCCTCAATAAACACCTTCGCATCCATGTCTAGAACATAACCCAATGATACCTTTGTCTAAGGACCAGTGTGATATGCTCTATAGTTATATATATTCTGGTGTTGCTGAGGAAACCCTGGGTGTGTAAGGGATACTTACAGACACAAAATAAACAAAATGAGAAAAATCACAGCCAAATGGAAAATTTTGACATCAAAGTCTAGTAAGAAATTAGAATAGACAAGAAGACAAAAAGCGTGATAAATATCAATAATTTTAATAAATAAACAATTTGGTTTACATAAAAATGTATGGATAAAACTTAATAACAATTACAATCAACATGATGAATATTGTTTATAAAATGAGTCTACAATAGTAACAAATTGGTAACAGAGCAGTCACTTACCACACAAGTAATCTAACGTAAATTTACCTGTAGCATATCACCATGATTACAATGGATAAAGATAACTTGGGCAGAATACCTTTTGTAAGGGAGAGGAGACACCCTACCACAAACATTTTGTGGCATGTTACATTTTTAATTTAGCAAATGGTTTCATTTTATTGTTAAAATTTTTAGATATGTATAAATGACCCCATTTGGTACAATACAAGTATGTTTTGTATACCATGTAGTTGTATAAATAAACATTGTTTACATTGTAGATTTAAAAAGAATGTTATTGATTTAGTAAGTGAACAATGAATTATAAATTTTTATGGAATACATAATATGTGCTATATTGAACATGACTTGTATGCTTTTTACACATTGTTTCATACTCTTGATGTCTGCACAAGTGGATACTGACCAAACAACTGCTACAGCTGCAGACATAAAAAGATAATTTTTTGTGTGCCAGTGTTAGTGACATGATATGAACAACTAAGTGCATTTGTGACATGGTATGAACTGGTGTCTATTTCTGTGTTAGTAAAATGGTATGAGCTAAAATCGTTCTATGTAAGTGATCATAAACTGGTGTCATATAATAAAACTGTGGCCCAGTACATAGCTAACAAACTGTGGCCCAGTACATAGCTTTACAAACTGTGGCATAGCTAACAAACTGAGGCCCAGTACATAGCTAACAAACTGTGGCCCAGTACATAGCTAACAAACTGTGGCCCAGTACATAGCTAACAAACTGTGGCCCAGTACATAGCTAACAAACTGTGGCATAGCTAACAAACTGTGGCCCAGTACATAGCTAACAAACTGTGGCCCAGTACATAGCTAACAAACTGAGGCCCAGTACATAGCTAACAAACTGAGGCCCAGTACATAGCTAACAAACTGAGGCCCAGTACATAGCTAACAAACTGTGGCCCAGTACATAGCTAACAAACTGTGGCCCAGTACATAGCTAACAAACTGAGGCCCAGTACATAGCTAACAAACTGAGGCCCAGTACATAGCTAACAAACTGTGGCCCAGTACATAGCTAACAAACTGTGGCCCAGTACATAGCTAACAAACTGTGGCCCAGTACATAGCTAACAAACTGTGGCCCAGTACATAGCTAACAAACTGTGGCCCAGTACATAGCTAACAAACTGTGGCCCAGTACATAGCTAACAAACTGTGGCCCAGTACATAGCTAACAAACTGTGGCCCAGTACATAGCTAACAAACTGTGGCCCAGTACATAGCTAACAAAACTGAGGCCCAGTACATAGCTAACAAACTGAGGCCCAGTACATAGCTAACAAACTGTGGCCCAGTACATAGCTAACAAACTGTGGCCCAGTACATAGCTAACAAACTGAGGCCCAGTACATAGCTAACAAACTGTGGCCCAGTACATAGCTAACAAACTGTGGCCCAGTACATAGCTAACAAACTGTGGCCCAGTACATAGCTAACAAAACTGAGGCCCAGTACATAGCTAACAAACTGAGGCCCAGTACATAGCTAACAAACTGTGGCCCAGTACATAGCTAACAAACTGTGGCCCAGTACATAGCTAACAAACTGTGGCCCAGTACATAGCTAACAAACTGTGGCCCAGGACATAGCTAACAAACTGTGGCCCAGTACATAGCTAACAAACTGTGGCCCAGTACATAGCTAACAAACTGTGGCCCAGTACATAGCTAACAAACTGTGGCCCAGTACATAGCTAACAAACTGTGGCCCAGTACATAGCTAACAAACTGAGGCCCAGTACATAGCTAACAAACTGAGGCCCAGTACATAGCTAACAAACTGTGGCCCAGTACATAGTTAACAAACTGTGGCCCAGTACATAGCTAACAAACTGAGGCCCAGTACATAGCTAACAAACTGTGGCCCAGTACATAGCTAACAAACTGTGGCCCAGTACATAGCTAACAAAACTGAGGCCCAGTACATAGCTAACAAACTGTGGCCCAGTACATAGCTAACAAACTGAGGCCCAGTACATAGCTAACAAACTGTGGCCCAGTACATAGCTAACAAACTGTGGCCCAGTACATAGCTAACAAACTGTGGCCCAGTACATAGCTAACAAACTGTGGCATAGCTAACAAACTGTGGCCCAGTACATAGCTAACAAACTGTGGCCCAGTACATAGCTAACAAACTGTGGCCCAGTACATAGCTAACAAACTGAGGCCCAGTACATAGCTAACAAACTGTGGCCCAGTACATAGCTAACAAACTGTGGCCCAGTACATAGCTAACAAACTGAGGCCCAGTACATAGCTAACAAACTGTGGCATAGCTAACAAACTGAGGCCCAGTACATAGCTAACAAACTGTGGCCCAGTACATAGCTAACAAACTGTGGCCCAGTACATAGCTAACAAACTGTGGCATAGCTAACAAACTGTGGCCCAGTACATAGCTAACAAACTGTGGCCCAGTACATAGCTAACAAACTGTGGCCCAGTACATAGCTAACAAACTGTGGCCCAGTACATAGCTAACAAACTGTGGCATAGCTAACAAACTGTGGCCCAGTACATAGCTAACAAACTGTGGCCCAGTACATAGCTAACAAACTGTGGCCCAGTACATAGCTAACAAACTGAGGCCCAGTACATAGCTAACAAACTGTGGCCCAGAGATCAAACTATAGTTCAATACTTAACAATCAAACTGAGATCCAGTACTTTGCAATCAACTTGTGGCCCAATATATAAAATAAATCTGTGACCCAATATTTGAAATAGCTCAAGTTATGGACACTGAGTATCTATTATGACTTGAAATTCTAAGTGATTATATACAAGTAGGGGCGGAGATGAAGTATCACAGATATGCTTATTACAATGGAAAAATCAAACATAAATTAAGGCACCATTTTACCAGGGACGGAGAATAAGGCCCTATGTTATTAGGAGAATAAGACACCATGTAACCTGATATGTAGAATAAGGCACTATAATACGAGGAACCGAGAAAAAGTATATTTACCTTGTTACAAGTGATGAAGAAAAAGGAATTATTTTACCAAGGATGGTGAATAAGGCCCCATGTTACCAGTGACAGGGAATAAGACATGATGTAACCTGATATGGAGAATAAGGCACTATAATAGGAGGGACTGAGAAAAAGGTACATGTACCCTGGGATGGAGAATAAAGAATCATGTTATTGAGGATGGAGAATAAGGTCCAATGTTACCAGGGATGGTGAATAAGGCCCCATGTTACCAAGTATGGTGAATAAGGCCCCATGTAATGAGGGACTGAGAATAAGGCACCATAATACTAGGGACAGAGAATAAGGTACATTATTAACAGGTATGGAGAATAAGGAATCCTGTTACTAGGGATAGAGAAAAAGGCACAGTGTTACCAGAGAATGAGAATAAGGAATCCTGTTACTAGGGATAGAGAATAAGGCACAGTGTTACCAGAGAATGAGAATAAGGCACAGTGTTATAAAGGTTTCTTGTACAGTGTCCTGCCGCTTTTCTATACAAAATTAATTTCTTATTTGATGTATTATTTGAAACCAGTGGTCTTTTGATATTCATGAGAAATACCTTTTTCAAAAAAAATGTTATACTTCAATTTTGCTCACCAAAAAAAGTGCAGAAACAATGTTCATATGTCAAATTACAGTTTTAGAGATTTGGAGAAGTATTTTTTTGACCAGTGATGTATACTGTGTCTGGGTTGACACAACTTCACCGAACAGGACACCATAGATGTAATGACACTTTAGTAGTTCATTGTATTTCAATCACAAATAATTGGTTGATGTGCCAGGATGCTTACAAAAACATTCCATAAGTTTAGATTATTTGGTATACATTTGGAGCAGTTAAGTCAAATTTAATTTGTTGTTATTAAACAAATACCACCAATTTTAACACATTATATGCACAATGATATTAGGTACATGTATGTCCTGCATTATGCTATTTCTCAGAGGTCTGTGATGAGGTGACGAGGTCAGAGGTCAGGAGGGAGGTCCTTAATTGCCTTGAATCATAGCTCTGTCTCTGTGACTGGGTCTAGTAGCTGTGTGACGAGGTCAGAGGAAGAGGGAGGTAATTCATTCAGCCAGCACTTATGTATGACCTCAAGGAGCTGCAAACAGAAAGGTCATGTTACAACTCTGACATTGACATATTTCAGACATGTGGAGATTTAGATAGAAGATAGACATATTGAAATGAGGGTTTACAGATATATGAAGACATACTTACAGACATATGGAGACAATAGAGACATATGAAGACAGTATAAACATCTGCAGACATTGCAGATACATAGAAAAAATAAAAACTTAAGAAGGCAGGATAAACATTTGTAAACAACGTAGACAAATGGAGACAGCCTTACAGACACATGAAGAAAGTATGAACACATAGCGACAGGAATAAAGAATCATTGAAACAGACTTACAGACACATGGAGGCAGTATAGACATATGGAGACAAGCATGTAAACATTTGAAGACAGTGTAGAGAATGTATTATATACCTAGAATGATTAAACTTGAACACAGAGCCAACATCAGTTACCAAATGGTTGTGTTCTTCAGTGGAGCACTGCAAATAAAGTTGGACACCCAAAACGTATGCAAGGCGATTAACGAAATACATGTCAATCTCAACACAATCATGTATCACCAATAAATGTAATACTCAACTTTATTGTCTACTAGTTACTAGAATGCTAACAAGAATATTTTAAGATGATGTACTTACTTGGAACCCAATACTTCCCAGCTGCCCACACTCATGTAGCTTGGCCTTGAGGATCTCAAAATTTTCCTTTCTGGCTGGCAGGAGGTCATTGAAGGAGAGCAAATGCATGTCAGAGGTAAGTTTGTGGCAACTGAGGATGTGTTTATCATCCATTCCACTCAGCAGTGCAACCTCCTCCTCATCATCCTCCTCCAACTCCTCACGAGTAAATGAGCCATCTGGATGTGACTCTTGACTCACAGGTAAATAGGAGACAGATGAATGGCCCTGGTTTTCAGGGCTAATTGGCACATCAAAGTCCGGGTCCATCATGGGTACTTGTCGAGGTTTGGGATCAATGCTTTGTGTTTGAGAGTATACACGATCTATGTATAGTTCTGCATCAACCACAACTGATTGCTTGTTAGCCATTGGTGACATGTGGTGGGCAGGATTCAAGTGGACACTTTCAGATTCATCCATAGAGGATGGTTGGTTAAGCATTGCCTCACTACCAGAATGGCTGTTGAAAGAGTCCTTAGATAAAATGTTTGTAGTTGGTGAGAGGAGTCTTGGTGAAGGACTCTTATCCTCAGGAAGTTCACGGATAATCTCATCCAAAGCGAGTCTATTAGGACGAGATCTACCTCGTCTTTTCTTCATATGTTGATCTCTTCGAGACATATGAGCTGTTGGAAAGATGCCACCAGAGAGCGTTTTTTCTCTAATTTTCTTTGGTGGCAAATGAAAGAAACCATTTGATTCTAAATGATCAAATAGTTTTTGATCATCTGTTTGGTTATCAATCAGTTCTTCATTTCTCTGCTTTAATTTCTCTTGGTCTTCTTCATCGACGTTTGTTTCCTTGGTACACTTCTCCTCGTCATCTGCTGATATAACTGACACCCGCAATGGAACTCCCTTCATGGTTAATTCACGATACCGTTTACTGGCCACTAGAGGGCTCGCATGTTGCATGCCTGCTTTGATCTCCATCTGCAAATTTTGCCTTCGAAGGGGAGTTTTGGGGCGATTATGGATTGACTGACAAGGGGTTGTCTGACTATCAGCAGTTGTGTTTTTCTGATGATTGTATCCTGACCGGCCAGGAGTTGGTGGTCTGTCTTCAATAGAAGAGAACGGCATTGCTTGTCTGTACCCAGACTTTCCAGGTGTTGGTGGTCGATCTTCAACAGATGTTGGTGTTTTGTAGCTTCCTGTTAGAGGAGGCACTGGACTATTGTCATGTATTTGTTCTTGGAATGCCTTCTGGTCAATACTTATAACAGTAAGTGGGGCAGCAGACACTTGAATGATTCTTGATTTTCCTTGAGAACCCATCAAATCATCCTCTAATACTTCCTCATCTGACACTTCATTAGCAAAGTCCTTGTCTCTCACCACACTATCAACAATGACAGAAACTCTGTCATCAACGCCCATTTCTATTTCAACATTATCTCCATCACCAGGGTTATAGGTCTCTGGTACAGTTGTACTTCCTGTACTGAAACCAGTAATGACAAATGCTTTCTCAGAGACTGGTAACTCACTGGTATCACTGGGTTTCTTTAACACGTTACGGAACGGTTTCCTAGGTAATCGCCGGTCCCTGTGATCAGGGTAGGCAGAGTCATCTGAAGAGAAATTGTAATGCTGATGATACACATCTGATGAAACCTCACTGCTCTCGCTGTCAAAACCACTGTCAACCACTTTGGCCTTGTTTTGCATAGTCCTTCGTAAGAGAACTTCCTTAGACGGTAAGTCTGGGTCACGCCCCGTTTGTTCATCAATGTCATGATCTGCCTGTGATGACAAAGAAGTGAGCTCACCACTGGTCAGTGACACATCAGCCTTCTTCAGGCGGATACTGGAGCCAAGGCTACTTGTACTATCATTACTACTGAAGCTGTGATATTTACGAATACCAGTGACAAGGTCATGTCCATCCCTAGTTGTCGGAAAAGAATCACTCAATGTCTCGGGAGATATATTAGAATCTTTCTGTTTCTCACTAGATTCTACTCCCTCATCTAATTCTACTTTTCCTGCTTCACAGTCCATATTAATATTCATATTTGTATTTTTGTCAAAATTGCTACCCTGAGTTTGCAGTTTTTTCACATTTGCATATTTAACTTCCATTTCCCGTTTTTGTCCACGTTTAGAATCACGTTGTTGAGGAAAAACATGAGGCATAGTGTTCTTACTGAGGGCCCCTTTTAAAGCCTTTCTAGCACGAGCTCTCCTGTGAGCAGAGATTTCAGGGTTGATAATTGGCTCTGGAGTAGCAGATACAACTGGTCTCTGTTCATTTTTGGACAATTCTTTTGATATTTGTGCTTTCTTTTGTGGAGTTACTCTTTCCAGAGATTTTGAACGCAAGAGTTTTTCAGATTTTTCATCTTTTAATATCTTGGCCTTCAACTTTTTCACAGGTTGAGATATACTATGGTCGATGGATGATGTTTGGTTTTGGTTAATGGATGGTGCTGTGTTTTGGTTAATGGATGGTGCTGTGATTTGGTTAATGGATGATGGTGTGTGCTGATCGATGGTGGATGGTGTGTTTTGGTTGATAGACTGTTGCTGCTCTTCTTCCTCCATGCTCTCTGCCTGCTCCAGAATCTCTTGAAGCCCAGAGCTGGTTTTGTGTAAAACCTGTGTACCTGAGTAAGTTCGATGGACAGGCGTGCCAATGATTTGGGATCCAGAAAGCGTTCGATGAACACCTCCTCGCAGCTGTAACTTTTTAACATATTTTCCTTGCAGTTCATCATAGTAATCCACTAGTTCAAACTGTGATGGTCCAGGCCCATCATGTCTCCAGTACCCCCCAGGCTTGTAAGAGCCATTAAACTTTGGGTTCCAGTTATCCCCAGGCCTGTTGGAGGCAGGGTGATAATCTAAAGAGTCTGCCATGCCTGGTAACTGACTGATCATTTCTCCAAAGTGATCTCCCTCCCCACCCCCTTCAATGTCAATCATCTCTACAGGCAAGGGTAAGTTAGACCACATGGAGGAACGTGAGTCTGTAGACACAGTTTTACGGAGTCCATGAGATGTGCCATAATCCATATCACTAAGGATACTCCATTGGTCACTTTGTTTGGATGAGGAGCGATGTAAATACCGATCCTTCTCAAATGTGATTGAGTTTGAGGAATCATTGCGAGCCATTAATGCTGGTCTTGTTCTGAGTGGTCCATAGTCTATTTCCTCATCATCTATCTCCTCTGCATCATCGTCTCTTAATTCTTTAGATTTGAACACAGATACACTGGTTTCTGCACCCGTCAGTGTCCTTATTAACGAACCAGGCTTAGAAAGCCATTTTTTACTGTCAATTTTCTTCAATCCTTTTAACTTACTCTTTTTACCTTCAGAAGCAAATGCTTCAAATGCTTGATCCTTACTTTTAGATTTCTTTGAAGGAGTCCTTGGTCGTCCTGGTGACCTTTTGCCTGATGATGGTTGCTCAGGTGATAAGGGGCGTTCCTGGAACATTTTACCATCTGATGTGTTTTTAGGAAAACATGGATACTCCTCCTCTGGGGAAATGATGTTAGAATCTGGCGTACCCAGTCTACTGGGATAGTTTGTTTGAACAGAGTTGAGGAACTTGCCACGATTTCTGTCTGGTGACAAAGTTCGTGACCGACTCTTGTTAGACTGAGCAGACTGGGGACGACTCCTTGGTGACATGCTGCGACTGCGTCGACCTATTTCTTCTATGACTTCACCAGGGGACTGCACACCTGGAGGTTGTCGCCTGCCACGATAAAGCAAGTTGTCCTCCTCATCAGAATCACTTTGATACACTTCCATGTAACCCTGATTAACTGAGCCCTGAACAGTGGAGCTGTAAGCAATGCTCTGATTGGCTGAGCCTTGAACAGCAGGGTTGTAAGCAGTACCCTGATTGGCCACACTATAGGTGTCTGTGGTCCCTTGCTTATTCCACTGGTACTGCATGCTAAGGAAACGCTTTTCACACATCTTTGATACAACTTCCAGAGCCACCAGAGCAAATGAACGAATGTCAGGTAAGAAAAAGTGTCTCTTATCTGCAAGAGTGACAGTATCGCTATTTTGGTGGATAGAACCAAATATCTGTGAATCCTCAAAGTCTCCAATGGCTGCCCTCATCACCATGCTCTGAAAAAGTGTAAAAAAAACACTTAATTAGATAAAAACAAAGTGCAGGATGTAACATGTGTTTACTGAATATTACTGTAAAATCTAAATTGTTTTTGGAGGAGAGAGGTTAGTTGACACTTGATAATTCTTGTAATACACTAGTACTACAATCAATGTTGAATTTGAATTATATATCATTTTTGGAGATGTGAATTGGTGGATTAAGGGTAACTATGAATTGAATCAAGATAAATACCCACGAATATTAATGAATTTACAGTATATCTATAGATCCAATAATACACAAAACATGAATGTCTGATTGTAATTATAAAATAAATGTCTCATCTCTATCTCAGAAAACATCACGTTTGACAAGTGAGATGATAGTGTGTGACACAATATAATTGTATGTATGCCACTTTGTGTTAAGTGTAATACATATAGTGATATCAGTCTGTTGTGATACTATTTCTTCTGTTTACTCACAAGAACATGTATGCCTATATTGTAATATATATATATCACTGAAGGCCATTCCACTTGTTTGTCGTTGTGATTCCTCGTACAGATGAGAATATACTTTTGAAAGAAAATAGCATAAACGATTCTAAAAACATTGTCCTTTCCCCTTACTCATAAGTAATTGCTCCATCAGCTCACTCTGTGAAGACACTGACCCTATAACAAACTCCGTTTACATAGATTTTCTGTCACGGCATTATGATGAATTTCAATCAGTGACATTTATGTTTATTTCATGATTATTTATTTTTTTCATATAAAATTTCAACTTCTGTTAATCTTAATCTCTGACCTATCATCATGAATATTTGGGAGTTGTCTCCCTTTTTTATAGTGTATCTGTTATTTTATCTACATTATACTCTTGTTTTGTGGCACTTTAAACAGCTGTATATGATCAGCAATACAGAAATAGCCTTAATGATCTCCCCTTTCTAGATCCAGATCTATTCCTAGATCTAATGAGTCATTGTTTCGTTAATGGTCTGTTATAGTAACTATATATAAATAAATCTAGTGATCCAAGACAATGTAATCTGTCTGTAATCTGTAGACCTCCAGTACTGAGAGGTGTTGATGGGTGACAGGACCTTCAGACAACCACACACAATGTCTACACTAGAGGGGCCATATATAGATGCACTAACCCGTGTAAATGTTGGAATAATCTACACCAGTCATCAGAAATACTGGCCAGGTGGTTTAGTAGATTAGAACCGTATATTGTTTACCAATCCTGCTGGCATGACAAGTATACAGAAAAACATAGGAAGTCAAAAGGACAGTATTAATTTGCTCAATTTTCTTTTAGAGGTCTATATAACTTTTTTGTTTACTAAACATATCTTTTAAGATTCAAAGAGACAAGAAATCAATCATATTCAAGGGAAAGGGTCAGACACAAAATATTTTTTTTAAAGGATCTAAGTAAACAAATTCTTTGGAGGATTTATGAATATGATGACAGGAGAGGTCAGATGATGTCTTGAGTAGATCTAGAGATTCTCTGGTCAGTCTTGAAGAGAAGTAACTCACTGGGAGGGAGCCCTTAAGGTAGACACAGGCTGTTGAGAGGTTGCCATGGAGAATATTCTGCTCATGTAGACACATGAGTCCCTCAGCAATGTCATGTACAATCATCCTCTGACAGGTCTCTGGTAAGGCAGTGTCCAGTCGGTACAGAAAGTCCTGTAGTGTCCCATTATTGGTCAGCTCCAGACAAATGATTCTGTAACACAAATATACGAACAAGGTCAAAGGTCATGCCTATAAAGAAAAAAACTACATGTAGTGTCATGATGCAATTTTTACCACCCCTAGAACAATCAACAGAAGTTCATTCTCATTCTGTCATAACTACTTGAGAATAATGTGCTCTATCTTCTCTACCTGGAGTCACTGGTGATGACCTCGCCAGTTATCAAGGTCATTGTTTCGTAATATGGGTTGGAGCTGCTTGTCCACAGACACTGGAGCAGACTGGGGTGCTGAGCCTTTCTGAGCATGCCCAGGACCACAATTTCCTGTGCCCATGTTTTCACATGTCTCGGTCCATAAACTTTCATCAAACCACGCTTCACAGTTCCTTTGGAGACGTTCCATAATACTCGCAGACGTATCTTCCCTGGAGCCTGAAACATACAGACATAAAAAAAATGAATAAAACAACCTAAATTAAACCTATAACTTTACTCAATATCCACAATATCCAATATTTTGACCTCTGTGTAACCTACACTTGTACATCTTACTTATTAGGACTTCTAACATCTACCCTTGTATAACCTATATATATATGCTATAATCATCCTGTATCTTATAAACTACAGGTATCCTAAAACCTTCATGTATTCTATAGCCTATATGTATAAGCTATATGTATTCTATAATCTTTATGTATTCTATAGCCTATATGTATAACCTATATATATTCTAAAGTCTTTATGGTTTCTACATTTCTTGTATAATCTAGATGTATCCTACAACCTTTATGTATCCCTTCACTCACATGTATCCCATATACTACATATATCTACATTTAACCTACCATTAACTTACAAAGGACGTATAGTCGCACATACATAGTTTACAATCCAAACAGCCCTATATTCTGTACTTTGATTCAACCTTCACTTAACCAACACCTTAACACTAACATGTACATTCAACCTTATAACCTACTCTTAATCCTATAACCTACACTTAACCTTATAGCCTAGACTAAACTCTATAACCCACACATAACCCTTTACTAACACTTAACCCTATAACCTACACTTAACCCTATAACATAGACTAAACCCTGTAACATACACTTAACCCTACAACCTAAACTAAACTCTATAACCCACACATAACCCTTTACTAACACTTAACCCTATAATCTTAAGTTAACCATATAACCTACACTTAACCCTACAACCTACACTTAACCCTATAACCTACACTAAACCTTATAACCTACACTTAACCCTATAACCTACACTTAACCCTATAACCTACACTTACCTTTATAACCTACACTTAACCCTATAACCTACACTTAACAATTAACTTAAACTTAACCCTATAAACTTTAGTTAACCCTATAACTAGACTAAACCCTATAACCTACACTTAACCCTATAACCTATACTTAACCCTATAACCTGCCATTAACCTGACATTTTGACTACCTTGATTGCTTGACGGGTGGTCCCTTACAATAATACCAATTAGAAAACTCAATCCTAATAACCTTTTTATCCTTCATTCTTCATGCGTTGATAACTGTATAGGAAATACATGGACATGTAAATTTAATTATCATGGATGGAGGCACCTGTCAACATTGTTAGCTTACATGGTGGTGTAAGGTTTTTTAAGATGCCTGTTTTGTATGATTTGATGTCATATTTATTAAGTACATACCGGTCAGTTACAATCATAATGGCTGACCATCTATGGGAAACAAAACAAAAAGACGAAAAATACATGTAAAGTTATCATCACTAATTGCATTGTTTGGTACGTTGATGTGATGACCGGGTAGGTCATCAGGTACACCTGTATGGCAGTACCAGGGTATATACCTGTACACACAGCTAGCTTAACCCTACAATAGTGAACAGAACCTCTAACACACTACTGTTTGTTGTAAAGCGTTCCAGTCTGTAATTTATTTTTATTTTGTGGTAGTAAAACATTACAACTGTTTATGTTAAGAATGAAGTGATGATATCAAATTATTTATCATTTCTGTTGTCTTTAAGTTGAGAAGACTATGTAAATAAAGTACATTGTTTTTGTTATGAAAGTTAAACTTGTCATTTCTTTAACCAATCCATCGGGGAAATAATCACAGAGAGACTTACATGATTAGAAATTTCATAATAAAATATCAAGCAACTACAAAGAGAATTTTATACTTGGAAAGTCTAAAAACCATCACTAGACTATTTTTTATGTAGTCCAGATGGTCCTAGCACTTCACTGAAGCAGAATATTTTCACCATTGTTTTGGTTCATTTTCAATATTGAATTATTGATTTCATCCCTAAAATCAATCAAAAGCTGAATAAACAGCAAACAAGAGACCTTCCTCATAAAGGTAAATGATTGTACAAGGTTATGTCCTGGCATGAGATTCTCAGCGACTGGAACACAAGGTGTACCTGAGAGCTTGCCAGGCAGGCACTGACAGGTCCAGGTGTATTGATGGCTGACTTTTCATGTCCCCTTCCCAATCCAACAATTACCTGATAAAAATTTCAACACTGAAATGTGATTGAAATTGTTGAGGCCCGTCAGCTAATGTATTTACATACCCTTTTATTGATTTGATCACAATCAATTTACATTCGATCAGTCGCGAGAGTGTTCCCTTACGACGTTTTTCATTGGGGTTTTAGTATTGACAATGTATGCATAAGTCAAATTCTTATTCATTGCATGCATTCAACTCCAAGATCTGATTTGAAAAAGTCATAAATTTGTTGTAAGTGGTAATATAGTATGCATGCAAATGTCTGCTAGATTTAGTACATATATACAAGTCGTTAAGGCTTGTAAAGCAGTTCAATAACATAAAGGAAAGACAGGAAAATACCTGATGGAAGGATTATTTAATAAAATTCATTTCAAAATCACTACTGAATCAAATTAACCAATGTATTAAAGTCAGCACCAGCCCTCTACTGTTCATTCAAAATTACTTCTAAATCTTCCCCAGATCCTGTTTATCACCCTCTTCCATACCTTCTCCTGTCCCTGTTAACCACCTTCCTTCCATACCTACCACTGATCCTGTTAACCACCTTCCTTCCATACCTTCCCCTGATCCTGTTAACCACCTTCCTTCCATACCTTCCCCATTCCTGTTAACCATCTTCCTTCCATACCTTCCCCATTCCTGTTAACCACCTTCCTTCCATACCTTCCCCATTCCTGTTAACCACCTTCCTTCCATTACTTCCCCTGTTCCTGTTAACCACCTTCCTTCCATACCTTCCCCATTCCTGTTAACCACCTTCCTTCCATACCTTCCCCATTCCTGTTAACCACCCTCCTTCCATACCTTCCCCTGTTCCTGTTAACCACCTTCCTTCCATACCTTCCCCATTCCTGTTAACCACCTTCCTTCCATACCTTCCCCTGATCCTGTTAACCACCTTCCTTCCATACCTCCCCCATTCCTGTTAACCACCTTCCTTCCATACCTTCCCCATTCCTGTTAACCACCTTCCTTCCATACCTTCCCCGTTCCTGTTAACCACCTTCCTTCCATACCTCCCCCATTCCTGTTAACCACCTTCCTTCCATAACTTCTCCTGTTCCTCTTAACCACCTTCCTTCCATACCTTCCCCATTCCTGTTAACCACCTTCCTTCCATACCTTCCCCATTCCTGTTAACCACCTTCCTTCCATACCTTCTCCTGTTCCTGTTAACCACCTTCCTTCCATACCTTCCCCTGATCCTGTTAACCACCTTCCTTCCATACCTTCCCCATTCCTGTTAACCACCTTCCTTCCATACCTTCCCCATTCCTGTTAACCACCTTCCTTCCATACCCCACCTTCCCCTTCCTTCCATACCTTCCTGTTAACCACCTTCCTTCCATACCTTCCCCATTCCTGTTAACCACCTTCCTTCCATAACCACCTTCCTTCCATACCTTCCCCTGATCCTGTTAACCACCTTCCTTCCATACCTTCCCCATTCCTGTTAACCACCTTCCTTCCATACCTTCCCCATTCCTGTTAACCACCTTCCTTCCATACCTTCCCCATTCCTGTTAACCACCTTCCTTCCATACCTTCCCCATTCCTGTTAACCACCTTCCTTCCATACCTTCCCCATTCCTGTTAACCACCTTCCTTCCATACCTTCCCCGTTCCTGTTAACCACCTTCCTTCCATACCTTCCCCATTCCTGTTAACCACCTTCCTTCCATACCTTCCCCATTCCTGTTAACCACCTTCCTTCCATACCTTTCCCGTTCCTGTTAACCACCTTCCTTCCATACCTTCCCCTGATCCTGTTAACCACCTTCCTTCCATACCTTCCCCATTCCTGTTAATCACCCTCTTCCATACCTTCCCCTGATCCTGTTAACCACCTTCCTTCCATACCTTCCCCATTCCTGTTAACCAAACTGTTCAAACCTCAATACCAATATTCCTTCCATACACTTCCCCATGTTGTTACCACCTTCCTTCCATACCTCCCCATTCCTGTTAACCACCTTCCTTCCATACCTTCCCCATTCCTGTTAACCACCTTCCTTGTTATGATTCCTTCCCCATTCCTGTTAACCACCTGTTCAATAACCACCTTCCTTCCATACCTTCCCCATTCCTGTTACCACCTTCCTTCATAACTTCAGTTCCTGTTTAACCACCTTCCTTCCATACCTTTCCCAATGTCCTGTTAATCTACCTTCCTTCCTAACCTTCCCCATTCCTGTTAACACCTTCTACCATAATTTCCCTATTCCTGTACTAACCACCTTCCTTCCATACCTTCCCCCATTCCTGTTACCACCTTCCTTCCAACCTGTTCCTGTTAACCACCTTCCTTCATAATTACACCCAATGTCCTGGCACCAATTCTTCCATAATTACACTAAAACCAATGTTGGCACCAGTCTACCATAATTACCTAAAACCTTAATACCTTCCCCATAATTACACTAAAACCAATCTGTTAACCACCTTCCTTCCATACCTTCCCCAATCCTCTTAACTACCTAATTCACTAAACCAATTACTGGCACCAATTCCTGTAAACACTGAAACCAATACCTTCCACCAGTCTGTTACCATAATTACACTGAACACCAATTCCTGTTAACCACCTTCCTACCATAATTACACTGTTAACCAATGTATACTTCCAATATTCCTGTTAACCACCTAATTACACTGAAACCAATGTACTGGCACCACCTTCTTCCATAATTACACTAAAACCAATGTACTGGCAATCTTCCTTCCATAATTACACTAAAACCAATGTACTGGCACCTCTCCTTAATTACACTTCCCCAATTACTGTTAACCACCTTCCTACCATAATTACACTGAAACCAATGTTTTGTCACCTTTATTCGATAATTTCAGTTATACCAATGTACTGGCACATTCTTCCATAATTACACTCAAACCAATGTACTGGCACCAGTCTACCATAATTACACTAAAACCAATGTACTGGCATCAATCTACCATAATTACACTGAAACCAATGTACCACCAGTCTACCATAATTACACTAAACCAATGTACCTGTTCACCACCAATACCATAATTACACTGAAACCAATGTACTGGCACCAATCTTCCATAATTACACTAAAACCAATGTACTGGCACAATATTCCATAATTAAACTAAAACCAATTTACTGGCACCAATCTACCATAATACACTGAAACCAATATATGGACACCTGAATAATATACAATAATTACACTGTACTGGCACCAGTCTACCATCAATTACACTAAACCAATGTTTGACTGCTACTGGCACCAGTCTACCATAATTACACTGAAACCAATGTACTGGCACCAATCTTCCATAATTACACTAAAACCAATGTACTGGCACAATCTTCCATAATTACACTAAAACCAATGTACTGGCACCAGTCTACCATAATTACACTAAAACCAATGTACTGGCACCAATCTACCATAATTACACTAAAACCAATGTAAATGTCTTACACTGAAACCAATGTACACCAGTCTACCATAATTACACTAAACCAATGTACTGGCACCAATCTACCATAATTACACTGAAACCAATGTACTGGCACCAATCTACCATAATTACACTGAAACCAATGTACTGGCACCAGTCTACCATAATTACACTGAAACCAATGTACTGGCACCAGTCTACCATAATTACACTGAAACCAATGTACTGGCACCAATCTACCATAATTACACTAAAACCAATGTACTGGCACCAATCTACCATAATTACACTAAAACCAATGTACTGGCACCAGTCTACCATAATTACACTGAAACCAATGTACTGGCACCAGTCTACCATAATTACACTGAAACCAATGTACTGGCACCAATCTTCCATAATTACACTAAAACCAATGTACTGGCACCAGTCTACCATAATTACACTGAAACCAATGTACTGGCACCAGTCTACCATAATTACACTAAAACCAATGTACTGGCACCAGTCTACCATAATTACACTGAAACCAATGTACTGGCACCAGTCTACCATAATTACACTAAACCAATGTACTGGCACCAATCTACCATAATTACACTGAAACCAATGTACTGGCACCAATCTACCATAATTACACTAAAACCAATGTACTGGCACCAATCTACCATAATTACACTGAAACCAATGTACTGGCACCAGTCTACCATAATTACACTGAAACCAATGTACTGGCACCAATCTACCATAATTACACTAAAACCAATGTACTGGCACCAATCTACCATAATTACACTAAACCAATGTACTGGCACCAATCTACCATAATTACACTGAAACCAATGTACTGGCACCAATCTACCATAATTACACTGAAACCAATGTACTGGCACCAATCTACCATAATTACACTGAAACCAATGTACTGGCACCAATCTACCATAATTACACTGGCATGAGTCTAGAGTAACTACAACGGTTCATATTTCCCAGGTACTACTAATTTTCCTGAAGCATAATTACTAGAAATTAATTTTGAAGGTTGTTTTAAGAGAGACTGTTTGAACCTAAAACTGTGGCGCCCTATCTTCCTGGCTCCTCTTCTTATCTCCTGACACAGATTGGCTTTGCCTTTCGAACACAGAGACCCAAACCAATTTATTAGTTCAAACGTCCCTTCAATTACATTTCACCTTCTCAATCTTTTCCCAGGTAAGTACTCCCACATTGGCCTTCCATGTGACAGAAACACCTAACGTTTCATTTAAACAAACCACACAACTTTCAAAAGACAACATTTACAATTTAATCTTCTAAACAACTGGCACAGTGCCAAGTGACATCAAACCATGGGATCAATGTGTAGAAATCAAGAGGTTTGTGTATTCAAACTTCACTGAGCTTATTTCTATGGGTTTATATCTCTGTCAACTTTATCAAGGCTGTCACCTTAGAAAATATTAGACACAGGGTTCAATTTCAATATTTTACAAGTTAAATGCTTTTAGTACTCATTTATCTTATTCTCTGAAAGTGTAATGGTAACTTTAACTCTCTTACAGAATCTTAATCATTACAACTCTAGTTTAACTTACAAAATAAATAAACAATTACAAATTTTTTTTTTTTTTTTTTCTACAAACTCTTGAGAAATCTGTCTACTTAGCATTTGTGTGCTATCATTCTCAACAGTGTAAAGAAAATTCCAGACTGAGTTTATGTTACAGTGGAATTTACTGAACTGGGATCTATATAGAAGCCATTGTTTGTGGGTTGTTGTTTTTTTGAGATTACAAACAAATCATCTATACATTCCTCTTGGTATTGGCTAATTCTTTTAAGAATAAACCAAGTTGACAGGAACCTGCAGTTCTTGGCCAACAGTATAGTTTGACATGCACCTATCAGTGTTCAATATAGAACTTAGATATTTGACAATGACCTTGAGTTGTTTGACATTGACCTAGAGCTATCAAACATTGACCTAGAACTACTTAACATTGACCAAGGGAATAATGACATGGAACTTTATCTATTTGACTTTAATTTTGACCTAAAGCTGTTTTGCCATGACTTTCTTCTTTTTGACACAAACTGCTTCAAGACAAAAAGAATCAATGATACATGTAACATTTCTGTTCCAAAACAGTTTTCACATTTGACAGCAGTTTACTAGTTTACCTAACAATAAATGGGCATTTAAGAATAATTGAACAACCAAAATAAGATTCAAGCAAAAATTATTCAAGAAATTTGATCATAACTTTCCAGCAATAAATGGGTAAGTTTTATCAGTGGAGATTTTTCATACCTTTTGTGTATAATCTTTGTGTAGGGTTAACACTTTTTAACAAGAATGACAGCTTGTTGTGTAGAAATTCAAGGTTTATTTTAAAAGTTTTAATAATGTCTTCAGCATGTAATTTCCATATCACTTACAATACAACTGCACATTCTCAGATTTCTTTTCCCATTGGGAAGGTAACTATATGAACCTCTAGATAAGCAATAGTACAGTGGAAGAGTAACTTATTTATTTGCCCATAACAAACACTAGAATCAGACATAATGTTACCAGGTGTGTGTTGTCTGACAGAGAATACACTAATCAGGCATGTCAACAGACAACTATATTGGTTTAGTCTCAGCTCTGTGGCAGACACCCACTAATATTGGTCATCTCTGTTGACATATGAAAATGTAACACTTTTTTTATAAAATGTAAGCAAATATAGAATATTTGAGCATGCTTTTAAAGTGTTCTGTCACTGAAACTGGTACAGGACGTTTTATCAGTTTTATCTGATACTGATCAATATCATACTGCATATCTTTGTATAATCCTGACCGGTAAAAGTTGTCCCTACTGTGTTTCTTCAAACTTTCTCTGTTAACATGTGTTCACATCTTAGAACTGTATCTAGCTAGTCAGGCTTTTTCATGAAAAATGACAGAAAACAGCATTCAGTAACAAGTTTGGACATGAATAACAAAAATTTTAAAACATGTCACATTCCTAAAATTGAGGGGAAGAAATTACTTTAAATATAAGTTGAATCCTGAACATTGAATACTGCTGTTATGCTTGTGATAATTTGATAATGGTGGACCTACTGTTCTGACCGACAAATCCACTAATGCTACTTTTATGACCATATCTAACAAAGGGAGATAAATAAAAAACACTTGTAAAAAACAGATAAGTTGGTCATTAAAGTAATGATAACTTACATAGATGGATCATTTACCATTGTGTGAAACTGAGACTGTGATGTCATACAAGCAGAGAAGGCCATGATAGCATAACTTCATGAGAAGAGCTGAGATATGTGGTTCCAAGCTCCCCACGGTGGCTGTTTTTGTTTAAGGAAGCTGAGAAAAGGACCTATGTGCACTGACATGGTTTTGTCTTTGGGCAAGATACTTTTCTCTAATTGCTATGATGACATGCATCAGGCCTGCTGTTTGTGTTTAGTGACACAGCCAACAGCTACTACAAGGTGACAACACCAAAAAATGTACCTGGCTGTTCATGGAGCAATGAACCCAAGAAACACAAACAAAACCTTGTGTAACTTACATCACATATACAGCAAATGATATTCACATTAATTTTGATTAAATATTCCATCAAATAAATGAGAAACATATAACATACACCCTTAATGTCACTGATCACATACCCTCTTAATATCATTGCATGGGGTCACTATATGTAAACGAAAACATGATAACGTCCCTAAGCAACTGCATTTGAATTGATATACTTGAGTAAGAGAATGATGTAAATATCAACATATGTAGTGACATTCCAACTCCTAACAAATAAATCAATCAAGAAGTCAATGATGCATGATCAACAAGCCTTCTTTTTTCTTTTTGCTATAAAATTAAAGAAAAATACAAGTGATCACCTGAAGAATTGGTAATAATATTGAAGCTTTGAACTGAACTGTTATATGGCAAGTGATCACCTGATATGCCTGCAGGCACCTCATTGACGTTTGCCACAACTCCAAGATAAAATCACCATAACTAGCTTACTTAAGTCATCAATAAAGAATTTTCAATAAAAAATTTTATTTGATTTTCATTTCGATTTGACAGCAAACAAATATGATTTTATTACTGGTAGTTATCTTAAAGATTGGAAACTCTTCCTGTTCACTGAGTTTCCCCAACCTGCGAGTTTACATTGAAATTTCTGTTCAGTGAGTTTCCCCAACCTGTGAGTTTACACTGAATTTCATGTTCAGTGAGTTTTCCCACCCTGTGATTTGAAATGAAATTTCTGCTCACGGAGTTTCCCCAACCTGCCAGTTTACATTGAAATTTCTGCTCAGTGAGTTTCCCCAACTATGAGTTCACATTGAAATTTCTGTTCAGTGACTTTCCCCAACCTGTGAGTTTACATTGAAATTTCTGCTCATTAAGTGTCCCCAACCTGCGAGTTTACATTGAAATTTCTGTTCATTAAGTGTCCCCAACCTGCGAGTTTACATTGAAATTTCTGTTCAGTGACTTTCCCCAACCTGTGAGTTTACATTGAAATTCATGTTCAGTGAGTTTCCCCACCTGTGAGTCTACATTGAAATTTCTGTTCAGTGAGTTTCCCCACCTGTGAGTCTACATTGAAATTTGTACTGTGTGAGTTTTCCTAATGGCTGAGTTCAATTTTTGATCGTTTTTTTTTAGTTTCCTTTGAACTTTCTGCTCATTTGATTTCTTACCAGGTACCATTTTCAATGAAATTTCTGCAACTTTCCCGCCCTACAAGTTTTCTATGAAATTCTGGCATAGTCAGAATTCTTTTCCTGTATTACCTTCAAGAGATTCCAGCCCTGTCAATTAACTGTGATACATGTTTGCCTAAAATTTGCTTTCCTTTGTATTTTCCACAGAAGTTTTCCACCTAGTGAATTTTACTATGATATTTGTGCTCAGAGTTCCTCCTTGTGGATTTCATTCCAGATTCCTTCCTAGTAATTCTTCAACATTTTGTTTCTACCTTGTGAGTTCTCTTCTTGTAATACCTGATACTTAAAAAAGTGGTTTGTCAACATTGAAAATTTAAACAAATCGTAAAAAGGAATTGTAAAATTGTTTATGTTCCAATATTGTAAGTTTCAGGAGATCCAATGGTAGAAAATGCCAGAAATAGAGGATTGTTTACACTTAGTCATTTCTCAAACATTATGAATTATGATGTAGCTGTTTAACTACCAGGTATATTGCATCAAGTGTATAAATCACTATCCTGCTGTTGACAGAGACAGTAATGTAAACATATAATATACAACATGTAAAAAGTATTGTGGTTGTAGCTACCTCCACACCTCTCCTCTCCTACCAACACCTCACCCATAACTCCCCACCTCCAGCACACTATTATATAAAGCTCATTGTACCCAAAAATGTATAATTCATAGCTAACAAAATCTATATTGGAATTAGAAACACAAAATTGATATTAATTCTTTGATGAAAATATAGTATTGATATTCAGTTGCCAGGTAAAAAAACAGATGATGGAAGTATGAAGGTGAGAAGAGAAAGGAATAGTGATGGTGGTAGGTTTTAGGAGGTCGAGGAAAATACCTAAGTGTGTGAGAGTGGGAGGGAGGGGATTTAGATTTTAGCTTATATTTGAAAGAGTATTCCAAAGTTAGATTTGAGGGGTTGTATTCCAAAATTAGATTTGAGAGTTAGTATTCAAAGGTTATATTTGTGTGGTAGTATTCCAAAGTTATATTTGTGGGGTGATATTCCAAGGTTATGTGTGTGGAGTATTATTCCAAGGTTATGTTTGTGGGGTATTGTTTAAAGGTTATGTTTGTGGGGTGGTATTCCAAAGTTATATTTGTGGGGTGGTATTCCAAAGTTATATTTGTGGGGTATTGTTCCAAGGTTACGTTTGTGGGGTGGTATTCCAAAGTTATATTTGTGGGGTATTGTTCCAAGGTTATGTTTGTGGGGTGGTATTCCAAGGTTATGTTGTGGGGTGGTATTCCAAGGTTATGTTTGTGGGATATTGTTCCAAGGTTATGTTTGTGGGGTATTGTTCTAAGGTTATATTTGTGGAGTATTGTTCCAAAATTATATGTGTGAGGTAATATTCCAAGGTGAGATTTGAGGTGTTGTATTCAAAAGTGAGATTTGAGGGATAGTATTCCAAGGTTATATTTGTGGATTTGTATAGCATGGTTTTAGAGAAGACACAATACCTACCTCTATCTTGATGAGGTCTAATCGCTTTAGTTTGCGGTGTGTCTCCTCCACAGCAGTTGATGACTTGCAGCAACATGAAGTCCACATGGCACACTGTACTATAGACACAACCCAGTGAATGATGGTCACAACACCAAGTGTTATGTACAAGGTCCAGGTCGAAGACTGGTCATCCTCCCCACCAGTGTACACCACAGATGTGACAATGACCAGCTCCACCAGCCACACTCCGTTCTCAAACAGGAGAAACTTTAGCAGCGTCTTGCCATGTTGTAACAATTGAGTCTGCCAAACATTAGGTGAGGCAGAGTGAATTCGGTTGTTAAAACCTTTCCAGTTCTTAACCGCACTTATCACAAATGTTACTGTCGCAAGACATAATGCAATCCATAGTATAAAGAATATGAGGATGCCAAACTTATCGCCAGTGTCCCCTGGCTTGCTGATCTTAAAGCAGGTGACAGTATGTGAGGCAACTGTAGTGAAGAATTCAATAGGAACCACTGGTAGGACAGACAGGAGGATGGAGATAATCTTCTGTGGGATGATCACAACCAGAAACACATTGCGATGGAAGGAAGAGATCTGTGAAGATTTTCCAGGGTTGTATATCCCCAGTAATATAATGCCTGCTGTTAGGTAGCCACAAACACAATCAAATATCCCAAACTGTACAAAAAATCCTGCTGCTGAACAAACTCCACTTACACCACTTTCTTGGAAGACAAAAAATAAAATTAATCCAACTGCTACCAATAGATGAGCTATGTCGGTAGTGAGAAGAGCGTATTTCCAGAGTTTGGGGAGAGAAAATTCACGTGATACTTTATACAGGAGTGTTAGGAGATTGGCAGTGAAACCCACTATTGCTAGTATTAAAAGGACAAGCTCCAATACCTGACTGGTGTAAGGCCTATCTGCCATGCTCGCCCCACTCAAATTATATATAATCAATGCAAACAGACAGCATACAATACTCAGGTAAATTTAGGTAGGCCCATAGCACATAGGTAACACGTTCCATTAATTTTCCTTAAGATTAGAAGCCACTCCAACATATAGGTTCCTTTTGTAATTCACATTACTTGGCATTAAAAATATTGACAGTGGCCGATTCCTGCCCTTTAAAATCTAAAGGTATAAGTTTCAGGCTTGGCTGTGTAGGATCATCTTTACTGAATGATCGTACCCCTGTGGTATCAAATGACGGCACATATCTATGGCTTGTGTAGCAATCCATTCCAATCTGAAATAAAAACATGTAACATTATCCATCAGTAGAAACACACACCGATGGGTCATTGATATGACCAGGTAAATATTTTACAATACCAATTAAGTACTATAAAGAAATGTAATCATATGTACATGGTAAAGTTCTACTCAAATAACTAATCTAAATAAACCAAATTAGCAATCATTACCTTAACACAGGAAAATGCTAATAAGAATTTCTTAAAGAGCAATTTTGACACTTCCAGATTTACAAATGTCGGGTTCCCAATAATATCAATGAATTCATGTAAAATATGGAATAAATTAACAATTCAAATTTCCGTCATCGTGTGACAGAAAAGGACTATTACGGTTCTAATCCTTCGTGACAACAAGGACGGTCTTACCACCCAATCTTGTTGGTATTTGATTATTTATCACTCCTCTACACCAGACATGTACTGATACATGTAGTTGGATTAAGAACATTTATATAAAGAGAAGTTTCATTTATATATTTGATAGAAAATACAATATAGATACATTGTAAAACCTGTACTATGTCATAACTGTATGATATACTTGTACTGTATCATACCTGTATGATATATCTAAACAATGTCATACCTGTATGATATACCTAAACAATGTCATACCTGTATGATATACCTAAACAATGTCATACCTGTATGATATACCTAAACAATGTCATACCTGTATGATATACCTAAAAAATGTCATACCTGTATGATATACCTAAACAATGTCATACCTGTATGATATACCTAAACAATGTCATACCTGTATGATATACCTAAACAATGTCATACCTGTATGATAAAACAAAATGTATGATATATCTGTATGTCATACCTGAATGATATATCTGTATGTCATACCTGTATGATATTTGTATAATGTCATACCTGTATGATATATCTGTATGTCATACCTGAATGATATATCTGTAAACTGTCATACCTGTATGATATATCTGCATGCCATACCTAAATGATATGTCTGTATGTCATACCTGTATGATATATCTGTATGTCATACCTGAATGATATTTGTATAATGTCATACCTGAATGATATATCTGTATGTCATACCTGTATGATATATCTATATGTCATACCTGAATGATATATCTGTAAACTGTCATACCTATATGATATATCTATATGTCATACCTGAATGATATATCTGTAAACTGTCATACCTGTATGATATATCTGTAAACTGTCATACCTGTATGATATATCTATATGTCATACCTGAATGATATATCTGTAAACTGTCAAACCTGTATGATATATCTGTAAACTGTCATACCTGTATGATATATCTATATGTCATACCTGAATGATATATCTGTAAACTGTCATACCTGTATGATATATCTGTAAACTGTCATACCTGTATGATATATCTATATGTCATACCTGAATGATATATCTGTAAACTGTCAAACCTGTATGATATACCAGTAGATATCAAACTGTTTTCACATAAGTCCGGAATGATTCCAGATCTCTTACTCGTGCAATTCAGAAGTTGTATGGAGATCTTGACAAGTTTGATAACTGACTTTGAAAGAGCACATCAAACTTGCCAAACTTATTAGCTCTTCGTCCCAGCAAAATATCGACAAGAAATTGATATTCAAGAGATATTTTCTTTGCTGATTTGACACATTTTCCCCCATTGACCTTGAAATGGGGTGAAGGTCATTGATTGGACCACTTCTGTATATGGTAACCTTTTACTGTACCATCAATCTGTACCTTGTTGTAACTTGTTTCTTGAAATATATCTCATATGACTCCTGTGACCTTGACAGTAGGTGAAGGTCATTTGATTTCTGTAGTCCTTCATCCCAGCATGCCATTAGCCAGATAACACGACTTGGGACCTCTTAGATATTCTTAAGTGTTTTGATGAAAGAAGCTGACACAAGATTTGCAACAAAATTCTGTTGTATGTTGTACCATGTCAGTTGGCCCTTTGAGCAGTCAAGGTACTTCATTTTTATAAAATCAAGCTATATTTGTTTAAGTGAAAAAAACGCAATTCATACCTAAGGTATAAGTTAGTTTTTTATAGCTGAAGCAAGTTCTCTCGAAGAACAAAGAACCTAATCCCACACCATGTTCTAATACAATGATAGGAGTAAGACCTCCATTAGGTGGCCATGTATATAGTTTTCCTTTATATTTTTCCTTCTATTCAAAACAAAATTCAATTAATAATTGTACAATGTATTGATTGTATTGTGTGTTATTATTAATTATACATCATAGTGTGGCCTGTGGCTTCCCTTCGCATATTTACAGGGGATAAAATCATATCATGTTTTTAATGTCAACAATATCGTGCCCCTCCACCCGTATTTCCCCAGGTCTCATTATCTCTACAACAGTTCACTCTCATTCTTCTCTACTGGTACTATGCCAAATCCTACATAAGTAATTAAATGTTTAAATCCCTGTACCATTCTGCACACTCCAAATAGTTTCCTGCTGTTGAAGTCAGGCGTACCTGTGAGGGAGGTACGACAGCCTGAAACAGGACCATGAATGACCAGCTCGTTATACAGTCACATTCTAATAAGACCACACTTTAACACCAACCCAGCCCTGTACTGATCATGTTCAGAATTCACTCTTTCCCAGTCCTGCGTGTAGGGGTCACTCCCTGACCGCACTGGACCGCCCATTGGGGTAACATCACGGAGTTGACTAGACATACACAGTGTAAATCTATATAGGTATTTGGTATTATTACAGTTTGTCACACAACTCTATCTGTGTGATCAAAACACTAAAGAGATTATGGCCTGGTATGTCAACATTGATACAGGATCTATGAAATCTAACAAGTGTGAGTTACCTGAGGCACAACTGTTTCATTTTCTTTAGAAAAAGTCATTATAAACAGCAGTATTTGTTAATACCACCCGTACAAACCTAGCACCACATACTTTACCAAACCTTCACAGTGGTATCCACCAACTCCAGGTTAATATCAAATGATAAGGCCTATCTAAAAGCATCTTAATTCATTTAGGGGATATCTAATGGATATTGTAAAGCTACCTAATCAATTCTCAGGTGCTGACATTTCCCTTTGAAAACTTATTAAATCAATTTAAACACACAATAAAACAGGACAGCTTTGATAACAACAGGAAATTATCAATACTAAGTTCATATTACTTCTCCAATAATATGTACAGAGGTGATATTATAGACTTTACAGTACAACAGAACTGATACCCACACAGTGCTGATATTATAGACTTTACGGTACAACAGAACAGATACCCACACAGTGCTGATATTATAGACTTTACGGTACAACAGATCAGATACCCACAAAGTGCTGATATTATAGACTTTACGGTACAACAGACCAGATACCCACACTGTGCTGATATTATAGACTTTACGGTACAACAGACCAGATACCCACACTGTGCTGATATTATAGACTTTACGGTACAACAGACCAGATACCCACACTGTGCTGATATTATAGACTTTACGGTACAACAGACCAGATACCCACACAGTATTGGTATGATCCATATTACGGTACAATTACAAAACAACACTCTACCTGATACCTAGCTACCAGCCTATTAGTGAACAGTTAGACAATTTTCCTGTATGATTTAAGTGACCTTCACACAAACAATGATAGGAAGTGTCACATGCTGGAAGATAATAACACATCATTATCTTACACCTTGTCTATTCAGGTTGCATAAAAGTGAAATTTAAATTTTGCAATAAACCTGACATCCCCTATGTACAATAGAATAGTACCTGCCTACATGCGGGAGATGTTGATTATCAGACTGGAAAGGGGCACATAGATTGATCATGCACAATGGCTCATGGATGAGTAACTGTAATTAAGTCAACCAATCAATTGCAAAAGGTTTCTGGAGCATGATTTTCATTTAGGATACTGTCCTAGAACCTGGATCATGTTAGTCAGTTAGTTTAATGTCATGAAGCTTGTGGCCTAGAGCATGTATCATATAAGTTAGTTAGGATACCATTTAGAGGGTGTTAGTCAGGATACCATTCTGAAGGGTGTTAGTTAGGATACCATTTAGAGGGTGTTAGTTAGGATACCATTCTGGAGGGTGTTAGTTAGGATACCATTTAGAGGGTGTTAGTTAGGATACCATTCTGGAGGGTGTTAGTTAGGATACCATTTAGAGGGTGTTAGTTAGGATACCATTCTGGAGGGTGTTAGTTAGGATACCATTTAGAGGGTGTTAGTTAGGATACCATTCTGGAGGGTGTTAGTTAGGATACCATTCTGGAGGTGTTAGTTAGGATACCATTCTGGAGGGTGTTAGTTAGGATACCATTTATAGGGTGTTAGTCAGGATACCATTCTGGAGGTGTTAGTCAGGATACCATTCTGAAGGGTGTTAGTTAGGATACCATTCTGAAGGGTGTTAGTTAGGATACCATTCTGGAGGGTGTTAGTTAGGATACCATTTAGAGGGTGCTAGTTAGGATACCATTTAGAGGGTGTTAGTCAGGATACCATTCTGGAGGGTGTTAGTTAGGATACCATTTAGAGGGTGCTAGTTAGGATACCATTTAGAGGGTGTTAGTTAGGATACCATTCTGGAGGGTGTTAGTTAGGATACCATTTAGAGGGTGTTAGTCAGGATACCATTCTGGAGGTGTTAGTCAGGATACCATTCTGAAGGGTGTTAGTTAGGATACCATTCTGAAGGGTCTTAGTTAGGATACCATTCTGGAGGGTGTTAGTTAGGATACCATTTTGAGGGTGCTAGTTAGGATACCATTTAGAGGGTGTTAGTCAGGATACCATTCTGAAGGGTGTTAGTTAGGATACCATTTAGAGGGTGTTAGTTAGGATACCATTCTGGAGGGTGTTAGTTAGGATACCATTCTGGAGGGTGTTAGTGAGGATACCATTCTGGAGGGTGTTAGTTGGTAAGAATACCATTTAGAGGGTGTTAGTCAGGATACCATTCTGAAGGGTGTTAGTTAGGATACCATTCTGGAGGGTGTTAGTTAGGATACCATTTAGAGGGTGCTAGTTAGGATACCATTTAGAGGGTGTTAGTCAGGATACCATCCTGAAGGGTGTTAGTTAGGATACCATTTAGAGGGTGTTAGTTAGGATACCATTCTGGAGGGTGTTAGTTAGGATACCATTCTGGAGGTGTTAGTTAGGATACCATTATGGAGGGTGTTAGTCAGGATACCATTCTGGAGGATGTTAGTCAGTAAGGATACCATTCTGGAGGGTGTTAGTTAGGATACCATTCTGGAGGATGTTAGTCAGTAAGGATACCATTCTGGAGGGTGTTAGTTAGGATACCATTCTGGAGGGTGTTAGTCAGTAAGGATACCATTCTGGAGGGTGTTAGTTAGGATACCATTCTGGAGGGTGTTAATCAGTAAGGATACCATTTAGAGGGTGTTAGTTAGGATACCATTCTGGAGGGTGTTAGTTGGGATACCATTATGGAGGGTGTTAGTTAGGATACCATTCTTGAGGGTGTTAGTCAGTAAGGATACCATTCTGAAGGGAGTTAGTTGGGATACCATTTAGAGGGTGTTAGTTAGGATACCATTCTGGAGGGTGTTAGTTAGGATACCATTCTGGAGGGTGTTAGTCAGTAAGGATACCATTCTGGAGGGTGCTAGTTAGGATACCATTCTGGAGGGTGTTAGTCAGTAAGGATACCATTCTGGAGGGTGTTAGTTAGGAAACCATTCTGGAGGGTGTTAGTTAGGATACCATTCTGGAGGGTGTTAGTCAGTAAGGATACCATTCTGGAGGGAGTTAGTTGGGATACCATTTAGAGGGTGTTAGTTAGGATACCATTCTGGAGGTGTTAGTTAGGATACCATTATGGAGGGTGTTAGTCAGGATACCATTCTGGAGGATGTTAGTCAGTAAGGATACCATTCTGGAGGGTGCTAGTTAGGATACCATTCTGGAGGGTGTTAGTCAGTAAGGATACCATTCTGGAGGGTGTTAGTTAGGATACCATTCTGGAGGGTGTTAATCAGTAAGGATACCATTTAGAGGGTGTTAGTTAGGATACCAGTCTGGAGGGTGTTAGTTGGGATACCATTATGGAGGGTGTTAGTTAGGATACCATTCTTGAGAGTGTTAGTCAGTAAGGATACCATTCTGAAGGGAGTTAGTTGGGATACCATTTAGAGGATGTTAGTTAGGATACCATTCTGGAGGGTGTTAGTTAGGATACCATTCTGGAGGGTGTTAGTTAGGATACCATTCTGGAGGGTGTTAGTCAGTAAGGATACCATTCTGGAGGGAGTTAGTTGGGATACCATTTAGAGGGTGTTAGTTAGGATACCATTCTGGAGGGTGTTAGTTAGGATACCATTTAGAGGGTGTTAGTTAGGATACCATTATGGAGGGTGTTAGTTAGGATACCATTCTGGAGGGTGTTAGTCAGTAAGGATACCATTCTGGAGGGTGCTAGTTAGGATACCATTCTGGAGGGTGTTAGTCAGTAAGGATACCATTCTGGAGGGTGTTAGTTAGGATACCATTCTGGAGGGTGTTAGTCAATAAGGATACTATTTAGAGGGTGTTAGTCAGGATACAATTCTGGAGGGTGTTAGTCAGTAAGGATACCATTCTGGAGGGTGTTAGTTGGTAAGGATACCATTCTGGAGGGTGTTAGTCAGTAAGGATACCATTCTGGAGGGTGTTAGTCAGTAAGGATACCATTCTGGAGGGTGTTAGTCAGTAAGGATACCATTCTGGAGGGTGTTAGTCAGTAACGATACCATTTAGAGGGTGTTAGTCAGTAACGATACCATTCTGGAGGTTGCTAGTTAGGCTATATTACTCAAGTGTGTTAGAAAGTTAGGTAGAAACGACTAACAGTTGTAGACCACACATCGCAACGTTGTAGACCACACATCGCAACGTTGTAGACCACACATCCCAACGTTGTAGACCACACATCCCAATGTTGTAGACCACACATCCCAACGTTGTAGACCACACATCACATCTGACATGTAACAAACACAACCAAGTGAGATCTTTATATCATACCTGACTGGTTCTTGATAAATATAAATACATCAAAATAGTTAACAGAAGTAATATTACTGAATCATATAAAAAAAACAGTAAAAAATTTGACAATGTACAAAATGAGGAGCCTTCCAATGAAATTAATCCATCCAACGTTCCTTCATAAGTAGCCATAACAATTTATGTTTATCAAAATCAACCTGTCAGCCATTTTGTTTTTCCAATCTAACCCATATAGATTATGATGGACTAGGGATTAAGGAACAGGTACAAGTAATTTGAGAAGGATCCATTAAGCCCTTCTCCAGACAAAAGTGATAACAGTCTATGAACGACTGAAAAAAGTCTTGATGACATTCAAAAGACAAAGAGTGATTTGAATGACTCAAAAAAGTCTTGATGACATTCAAAAGACAAAGAGTGATTTGAATGGCTCAACACAAAATAATGGCGGACTAAAAGCCAAGTAAACAAAGAAGCATACTTCTTAGAATTTTGCAAAAGGATAAAATCCTGATATCACCTCTTTTATCATTTCCTGTGATATGTAACAAACCTTAATGACTATGTTAAAGTCCAAGAAGGGAAATAACTCATAAAAATTTATACACTACAACCAAACTGCATCATGCACATCCTCACTTCATCATAATCATTTCTCTAAAGTGCTGTCTTTATGTAATATTAGGAAGAATTGTGTACACAAGGAATGTGGTGTAAAATTTGAGAATAAATCAATTCATGCAGGTCAGATAAAAAAAATTCCTGGTAGGAAGGATTGTAACTCTCACAAAAATTGAGTCACTAGAACTAATTACAATATATGCATCTTCATTTCATGACAATCATACAGCTACATATATTATAAATTTTCAAATTAAGGACTATCATCTTCAGTAGGAGCTGCATGTGTTCACAAGAAAGTGTAACAAACAGACTAAGGGTTAAAGTCCACTCTGTTTGGACTGGAAAGTAGGAGACTCAAACCTGATTCATCTAACACTGGAATTCGGGATTGAAATAGAGAATGGCTCTAGTTTAGGTTACATATAATCAACATTCAACAACGACATAACAAATCAGTGTTTCATGACTAGGAATAATTCAAGGTCAGGTCAAATCTGATCTTTTAAAGCTGATAAGGTTTGGCTGGCCTTGTTTGGTACAGGTGATTGGCAATTCACTGATTAGATTTCACAAAACCAAGGTGACACTCTGTCGCCTTCACTCCTCATTTAAACCCACTATTTCCATTTCTTTACAAGATGTATTAACAGGCCATGGTCTTCTGACATCTCATATAATCTCATAACTACACATCAAAGCATACAGGTACCAGGGGATCTACCTTAAAAATGGAATTAATTTAAAGGCTATTAAACTCTAGAATATTTATATATATTACCAATCATTCAAGGTAGACTTTTTTTGGTAAATTATAAAATGGAACAGAACAGATTTAAGGTTAATTGAAATTTAAGCACATTTAATGAGGCCATGAAGGAACAATTCACCAAAACATTTTTCTCCCCTCTAAATATATATATAGCCCTTATTATAGATTTCATATTTATATACAACCTGAAACTAGAAGTTGTCCTAAGTTGTGAATTACCAATATATCATAGGAATAAGTCGCTGATCAAACATCGCATGCCAATACAATCCTGAATAGGCTTTTATGTGGCTGCTCTCAAAGCTCCCCAAGCTTTCACAATGATCCACCACGTAAAAATTATCATATTGTCCAATGTTGTCCTCTCCTACCTAAATCCCCTCTTTGTGCCATCTGATCGCTGTGATCTTTATAAATTAGATTTTGGTGAGTAGAGTTCCCCTGCCTTACTTTGTAATCTACATTCAGAGTTAAGTATGCCACAAGTTTTCTTTCTTGTTATAAATAACAGTAATCCATTACATAAATACTCTATGATATCTTGTTATCACATATAACATGCTCTTACAATTAAGGCAAAATTTACATCTGTTATTTTGTAACAAGATATAGAACTTTCAGGTATATATGTTTTCACAACTGGTACATAACAAATAACTTCCTGTTATATCAGGTCTTTGTGTTATCACACAGGGTACATGACAAATAACTTCCTGTTATATCAGGTCTTTGTGTTATCACACAGGGTACATGACAAATAACTTCCTATCATATCAGGTTTATACATAATCACATCTGTCATAGGACATGTAAATTCCTGTTATATCATGTCTTTGTGTTATCACACAGGGTACAGTACAAATAACTTCCTGTTATATCAGGTCTTTGTGTTATCACACAGGGTACAGTACAAATAACTTCCTGTTATATCAGGTCTTTGTGTTATCACACAGGGTACAGTACAAATAACTTCCTGTTATATCAGGTCTTTGTGTTATCACACAGGGTACATGACAAATAGCTTCCTGTTATATCAGGTCTTTGTGTTATCACACAGGGTACATGACAAATAACTTCCTGTTATATCAGGTCTTTGTGTTATCACACAGGGTACATAACAAATAACTTCCTGTTATATCAGGTCTTTGTGTTATCACACAGGGTACATGACAAATAACTTCCTGTTATATCAGGTCTTTGTGTTATCACACAGGGTACAGTACAAATAACTTCCTGTTATATCAGGTCTTTGTGTTATCACACAGGGTACATGACAAATAACCTCCTGTTATATCAGGTCTTTGTGTTATCACACAGGGTACAGTACAAATAACTTCCTGTTATATCAGGTCTTTGTGTTATCACACAGGGTACATGACAAATACTTTCCTGTTATATCAAGTCTTCTGTTGTTAGAGGACCAGGACCTTCGGAACTCTAGTTAGATGCTCTATCTACTGAGCTAACTGGTCGCTGACCGTAAACCCCATCCAGTTCCACTACATTCCTCCCTCCTTATTTTTAGTCTTTGCCCCCAAAGCCATCACATCATTTGGGTCTCCCCTTGTTAAGCATTCACCTGCTGCTTAAAACAAGGTTTGGTCACAGCACCAAATGTAACAGGAGGGGGAAAATGCACAGCCAGAATGAGGTTCGAACCTGGGACTTTCTGAACCCTAGAAGGATGCTCTACCTACTGAACTAACTGGTCGCTGACAATCAACCCCGTCCAGTTCCCCTACAATGTTATCAAACTTGGCACAGGACATATTACTACCTGTATGTTATCACGCCTGACACAAATGGCATATAACTTCCTGTTATATCTGGTCAGTATGCTATCACGCCTGACACAAACGGCATACATCTTCCTGTTATATCTGGTCAGTATGCTTTCACATCTGACACAGTATATATAACTTCCTGTTATATCTGGCCAGTATGTTATCATGTCTGACACAGTATATATAACTTTGTGTTATATCTGGTTAGTATGCTATCATATCTGACACAGGATATATAACTTCATGTTATATCTGGTAAGTATGCTTTCACATCTGACACAAAATATATACCTTCCTGTTATATCTGGTTAGTATGCTATCACATCTGACACAGGATATATACCTTCCTGTTATATCTGGTCAGTATGTTATCACATCTGACACATGGTATATAACTTCCTGTTATATCTGGTCACTATGCTATCACATCTGACACAGGATATATAACTTCCTGTTATATCTGGTGAGTATGCTATCACATCTGACACATGGTATATAACTTCCTGTTATATCTGGTCAGTATCCTATCACATCTGACACAGGATATATACCTTCCTGTTATATCTGGTCAGTATGTTATCACATCTGACACATGGTATATAACTTCCTGTTATATCTGGTCAGTATCCTATCACATCTGACACAGGATATATACCTTCCTGTTATATCTGGTCAGTATGTTATCACATCTGACACAGGATATATAACTTCCTGTTATATTTGGTCAGTATGTTATCACATCTGACACATGGTATATAACTTCCTGTTATATCTGGTCAGTATCCTATCACATCTGACACAGGATATATACCTTCCTGTTATATTTGGTCAGTATGTTATCACATCTGACACATGGTATATAACTTCCTGTTATATCTGGTCAGTATCCTATCACATCTGACACAGGATATATACCTTCCTGTTATATCTGGTCAGTATGTTATCACATCTGACACATGGTATATAACTTCCTGTTATATCTGGTCAGTATCCTATCACATCTGACACATGGTATATACCTTCCTGTTATATCTGGTCAGTATGTTATCACATCTGACACAGGATATATAACTTCCTGTTATATCTGGTCAGTATGTTATCACATCTGACACATGATATATAACTTCCTGTTATATCTGGTCAGTATGTTATCACATCTGACACAGGATATATAACTTCCTGTTATATCTGGTCAGTATGTTATCACAGGTTATAATGATTAGAAGATATTGTTCACAGAACATAATGATTTCTATTTTTTTCTCTGTAAGGCAGAAGTACATTATCATTTTCAAGTAACACTTCATATTTTCTAAAATTGATTTCAGGATATATATCAGTGTCAGTGGGGTCATTCATTTAATGAACAATGTTAATTCTATATTCCGGTTTCATTGAACATTTTCCTGACAAAGTTTGGTCAAAATATGATTCTGAATAGTCTATCATGTGTCATCAAAATGATACCAAAAGAATAAATTTTATACCTGGAGATCGATAATGTCAACCGGATCTTTTTTGTTATAAGTAATAAACAGCCAAACCAACCATAATAGATTCAGGGATAAGTATTCTAATGATTCCACCAATATGATAACTGCACTGATGCAGTAAAGTGTGAAACCTAAATAATTAATACAACGAGATATAGATTGTAGCAGTGACACTGGGCTGGTCCTAAACACAAATATAGATTGTAGCAGTGACACTGGGCTGGTCCTAAATACAGATATAGATTGTAGCAGTGACACTGGGCTGGTCCTAAACATAGATATAGATTGTAGCAGTGACACTGGGCTGGTCCTAAACATAGATATAGATTACTGGGCTGGTCCTAAATACAGATATAGATTGTAGCAGTGACACTGGGCTGGTCCTAAACATAGATATAGATTGTAGCAGTGACACTGGGCTGGTCCTAAACATAGATACAGATTGTAGCAGTGACACTGGGCTGGTCCTAACATAGATATAGATTGTAGCAGTGACACTGGGCTGGTCCTAACATAGATACAGATTGTAGCAGTGACACTGGGCTGGTCCTAAACATAGATATAGATTACTGGGCTGGTCCTAAATACAGATATAGATTGTAGCAGTGACACTGGGCTGGTCCTAAACATAGATATAGATTGTAGCAGTGACACTGGGCTGGTCCTAAACATAGATACAGATTGTAGCAGTGACACTGGGCTGGTCCTAACATAGATATAGATTGTAGCAGTGACACTGGGCTGGTCCTAACATAGATACAGATTGTAGCAGTGACACTGGGCTGGTCCTAAACATAGATATAGATTGTAGCAGTGACACTGGGCTGGTCCTAAACATAGATATAGATTACTGGGCTGGTCCTAAACATAGATATAGATTGTAGCAGTGACACTGGGCTGGTCCTAAACATAGATATAGATTACTGGGCTGGTCCTAAATACAGATATAGATTGTAGCAGTGACACTGGGCTGGTCCTAAACATAGATATAGATTGTAGCAGTGACACTGGGCTGGTCCTAAACATAGATATAGATTGTAGCAGTGACAATGGGCTGGTCCTAAACATAGATATAGATTGTAGCAGTGACACTGGGCTGGTCCTAAACATAGATATAGATTGTAGCAGTGACACTGGGCTGGTCCTAAACATAGATATAGATTACTGGGCTGGTCCTAAATACAGATATAGATTGTAGCAGTGACACTGGGCTGGTCCTAAACATAGATATAGATTGTAGCAGTGACACTGGGCTGGTCCTAAACATAGATATAGATTGTAGCAGTGACAATGGGCTGGTCCTAAACATAGATATAGATTGTAGCAGTGACACTGGGCTGGTCCTAACATAGATATAGATTGTAGCAGTGACACTGGGCTGGTCCTAAACATAGATATAGATTGTAGCAGTGACATTGGGCTGGTCCTAAACATAGATATAGATTGTAGCAGTAATTCTTTAAGTAAAAGTTTCATTAAAAGGATTGAAGAAATAAGTTTTTAATTTCATTTAAGTATCCAAGAAAAAGAAAAAAAATCTCAGGTTTGTTTCAAGAATCTATTATGAAAATGAAATGTATGCCATTGCATATATTTGTATTTTGTCCACAATATCATGTGATCACATGAAGTCCATGATGGTACTTATCTTTAATATTGAGAGAAGTGTACATTAATGTGTGTCCTACAGCCCTCCTGTGATCTAATACATTTTCTCTGATATTGGGCCCCAGAATTCTACACAGTCAGTCAAGCCTTACTGTAAATAAAGAGTAAACAATATAGATAAGATAGAGAGGTACTGACAATATAAGTAACACACTTGTCTTACAGCCGTGTCTGTCCAACAGACCCAACCGTGGAGCCCTATACCTAGCCAATCCTACATATCTCAATGTTAGTCCTCAACAGGAGCCCAGACCGGTAACCAATCACATTTGTCAATATTACATACCACAAATCAATGTAATCAATCAACTAACATACTGACGTCTTTACAAAGTACACAAGTATATCAGCAGTCCCTCTGTACAGTCTTTCAGTAAAGAGTGATAAATGTTACAAATATAGATCCTCAAGGTCTGTGTGACATCGTTTTATGTTCAAGATTTAGGTCTGCTGTTCTACCACTTCAAAAAAGTCAAATACAAATAACAGAAGCAATTTCAAATAACCATTGTGTAATTGGGTTAACATTAGAGTCTGTGCGTGGGTTTTATTTAAAATTCAATTGAATGATTTTATTTCTGAAAATATTTGCAGATTAAAATTCACCATATGCTCACCTAATTCTTGAACACAACAAGACACCCAATCACCATTCTAGAGCTTGACATTAACCAAAAACAACACAGAAAATAATGATACATCAAGAGAATAGTTCTTCCAACTTGATACTGATGAAACAACTTATTTTTGCTAAATAACATAATTCCAGGCTTTTTGGTTCTGCAGAAGAAGTCATTTGAGGGTTTTACAAATTGATTTCTATGACCTTCAATGTGAATCAAGGTCAGTTAATTTTTGCAAACATTGTAAGAATTCATCCCTGAAACATCTAAGCAAGTTATGATTTCACCCAGAAGTCATTTTAGAGACTATTCTAACACAAAGATTGTACAAAATGCACAAAAGTGAATATCACAAATTAGAATTAGATACAGTTTAGCCAAAAATAAGTTAAACTGCATGGTGCAGCATTTTTGCCCTTGTTGAAACCTTAAAAGCTCAAGCACTAAGCTCAAAATTCAATATTTTGTAACTTTTAGTGTGAACTATTTCAAACAAACATCATCAAGTACATGTATATGTTCTGAACCTTATCATAAATGAATCAAAATGTGTGATACAGGTTACACTTTGTCAAGTCTAGTATCTATCCCATGAACCTACAAGCCTAAAAAAAAGACCTTCACCAAATGGTTCTTCATGAATAGCCAACAGACTACATGAGACCCCTTTCCTCAGCTAAAACTTAGCTCATGAAATTGAAATACAGTAAGGTCATCAATATTGAAGTGTACATTAATGATTCCTCACAGAAGCAATGCTTTTAAGCTTCACAGTAAGGTTTATGTACTCTCATGTCTCCTGAACTAAAAACGTGAAGGTGAATATACTCTGCCCATTATAATAATAGTATAATATCTTCACAATAAAACTTTTCCGGCAGTGTTTGCAGAACAGAAACCTTCCAAGGATGTTATTTACAAATACTCCAACATGGTGCCATCTAGAGCAGCCAGCAAACTCCGAGTGACCTCAACACTCATAAAGGTCAAACACAGTCAACTAACACACACAATTTTTAATATATCACACATCTGGTGTCTTGAGGAATACACAAAATTTTACCAGTATGACAAGGGTACTGCAACACTTGTAGCTCATGGAATACCATAGACACACGGCACAATCAAATTTCAGCACATCATCACTTTTTGGCAAATTAGCACAATGGTGAATAAGCACATACACTTCAACTGCCATATAAATAGCATTGACCATTTAGCACAAGGCTACTTAAGTGCAATCTTCTCAGCATAAAAATGAGAAATAAGGATATTACTAAAATACATACATTTACAATACACAAACCTGTATGATTGGGGTAGCACAAGTCTTGTATCTGATACAATACACAAATCTATAGGATTGGGGTAGCACAAGTCTTGTATCTTGTACATTACACTAACTTTATTGGATTGGGGTAGCACAAGTCTTGTATCTTGTACAATACACTAAATCTATAGGATTGGAGTAGCACAACTCTTGTATCTTGTACAATACACTAAATCTGTAGGATTGGGGTAGCACAAGTCTTATATCTTGTACATTACACTAAATCTGTAGGATTGGGGTAGCACAAGTCTTATATCTTGTACAATACACTAAATCTGTAGGATTGGGGTAGCACAAGTCTTGTATCTTGTACAATACACTAAATCTGTAGGATTGGGGTAGCACAAGTCTTGTATCTTGTACAATACACTAAATCTGTAGGATTGGGGTAGCACAAGTCTTGTATCTTGTACAATACACTAAATATGTAGGATTGGGGTAGCACAAGTCTTATATCTTGTACAATACACTAAATATGTAGGATTGGGGTAGCACAAGTCTTGTATCTTGTACAATACACTAAATCTGTAGGATTGGGGTAGCACAAGTCTTGTATCTTGTACATTACACTAAATATGTAGGATTGGGGTAGCACAAGTCTTATATCTTGTACAATACACTAAATATGTAGGATTGGGGTAGCACAAGTCTTGTATCTTGTACAATACACTAAATCTGTAGGATTGGGGTAGCACAAGTCTTGTATCTTGTACAATACACTAAATCTGTAGGATTGGGGTAGCACAAGTCTTGTATCTTGTACGATACACTAAATCTGTAGGATTGGGGTAGCACAAGTCTTGTATCTTGTACGATACACTAAATCTGTAGGATTGGGGTAGCACAAGTCTTGTATCTTGTATGATACACTAAATCTGTAGGATTGGGGTAGCACAAGTCTTGTATCTTGTACATTACACTAAATCTGTAGGATTGGGGTAGCACAAGTCTTGTATCTTGTACGATACACTAAATATGTAGGATTGGGGTAGCACAAGTCTTGTATCTTGTACGATACACTAAATCTGTAGGATTGGGGTAGCACAAGTCTTGTATCTTGTACAATACACTAAATCTGTAGGATTGGGGTAGCACAAGTCTTGTATCTTGTACGATACACTAAATATGTAGGATTGGGGTAGCACAAGTCTTGTATCTTGTACGATACACTAAATCTGTAGGATTGGGGTAGCACAAGTCTTGTATCTTGTACAATACACTAAATATGTAGGATTGGGGTAGCACAATTCTTGTATCTTGTACATTACACTAAATCTGTAGGATTGGGGTAGCACAAGTCTTGTATCTTGTACGATACACTAAATATGTAGGATTGGGGTAGCACAAGTCTTGTATCTTGTACGATACACTAAATCTGTAGGATTGGGGTAGCACAAGTCTTGTATCTTGTACAATACACTAAATCTGTAGGATTGGGGTAGCACAAGTCTTGTATCTTGTACGATACACTAAATATGTAGGATTGGGGTAGCACAAGTCTTGTATCTTGTACGATACACTAAATCTGTAGGATTGGGGTAGCACAAGTCTTGTATCTTGTACGATACACTAAATCTGTAGGATTGGGGTAGCACAAGTCTTGTATCTTGTACATTACACTAACTTTATTGGATTGGGGTAGCACAAGTCTTGTATCTTGTACGATACACTAAATCTGTAGGATTGGGGTAGCACAAGTCTTGTATCTTGTACATTACACTAACTTTATTGGATTGGGGTAGCACAAGTCTTGTATCTTGTACATTACACTAAATCTGTAGGATTGGGGTAGCACAAGTCTTGTATCTTGTACGATACACTAACTTTATTGGATTGGGGTAGCACAAGTCTTGTATCTTGTACATTACACTAAATCTATAGGATTGGGGTAGCACAGATTAGGAAGAATTTTGCTGAGAATGCCAATCCTACTTACACTATTATTTATTGGTAAGCATTTTAACAATTCCCTGACCTGTAAATGATGTTATCAAAAGGTTAGACCTGACTCATGCCATCATGAAAAAGCTCTTTACACAGTCATTGATATACTGAAAAGTGACTGACTTTGAGTTAAGTGATAGAAACCGTTGTATCAATGTACGACACAGTCAGTGATTAAATACCTGCCTATCATAGTAATGACATGTAATTTTTTTTATTACACATCTGATAGGAAACTCCCACGACATAAAAGTATAAACTAGTTTAAAGGGACCACATTTATTTGAAGACAGATTTTAACAAAAAACAAATGTATCATTATATCCATATGTAATGATATTATTAACTTTCTTTTCAGTTACTGGAGAAGAAGAGAATGTTATAGACTAACAGGCAGAATCACACATAATCTTTCTTAGATAAAGCATGGTGTGACTATTATATTTTTTCTAATACACACATGCAACACGCTAAATGAGACTTTGCCAGTTTGTCACATCAAATGTTATTATAATTGAAATTGGAATAGATTAGGCAGGAGTCGTATATTAAACATTCAGAATTTTTATTGTAATGAATGAAGTCAGTAAATGACCAGTAAATGGGGGCTGTTCAGAGTCCATACATCAATGTAAAGTTTATAACAGATAAGTGGGAACTAGAAACTCACAGAATAAGTTACACAGATGAAACATTTCTCAACACCACAGAATAGTTTACTTTTCTAGTCAATTTATCTCTCTAAGAAAAATAACAGTTCTAGTCAACATCTCTCTCGATTGTTCTGTAGCATAGTTCTAACTGAAATCTCTCTCAGAGATTACATAGTCCTATTCAAAATCCCTCTAAAGGACAGGATAGTTCTAATTATATTAGATAGGATGGTACTTAAGTCAAGATCTCTCACAAAGATAGAATGGTACTTAAGTCAAGATCACTCACAAAGATAGCATTGTTTTAGTCAACATCTCTCTCAAAGATAGGATGGTACTTAAGTCAACATCTCTCTCAAAGATAGGATGGTACTTAAGTCAAGATCACTCACAAAGATAGCATTGTTTTAGTCAACATCTCTCTTTAAGATAGGATGGTACTTAAGTCAAGATCTCTCACAAAGATAGGATGGTACTTAAGTCAAGATCTCTCACAAAGATAGCATTGTTTTAGTCAACATCTCTCTCAAAGATAGGATGGTACTTAAGTCAAGATCACTCACAAAGATAGCATTGTTTTAGTCAACATCTCTCTTTAAGATAGGATGGTACTTAAGTCAAGATCTCTCACAAAGATAGCATTGTTTTAGTCAACATCTCTCTTTATGATTGGATGGTACTTAAGTCAAGATCTCTCACAAAAATAGCATGGTTCTAGTCAACATCTCTCTCAAAGATAGGATGGTACTTAAGTCAAGATCTCTCTCAAAGATAGGATGGTACTTAAGTCAAGATCACTCACAAAGATAGCATTGTTTTAGTCAACATCTCTCTTTAAGATAGGATGGTACTTAAGTCAAGATCACTCACAAAGATAGCATGGTTCTAGTCAACATCTCTCTTTAAGATAGGATGGTACTTAAGTCAAGATCTCTCTCAAAGATAGGATGGTACTTAAGTCAAGATCACTCACAAAGATAGCATTGTTTTAGTCAACATCTCTCTTTAAGATAGGATGGTACTTAAGTCAAGATCTCTCAAAAAGATAGGATGGTACTTAAGTCAAGATCTCTCACAAAGATAGCATGGTTCTAGTCAACATCTCTCTCAAAAATAGGATGGTACTTAAGTCAAGATCACTCACAAAGATAGCATGGTTCTAGTCAACATCTCTCTTTAAGATAGGATGGTACTTAAGTCAAGATCTCTCACAAAGATAGCATTGTTTTAGTCAACATCTCTCTTTATGATAGGATGGTACTTAAGTCAAGATCACTCACAAAGATAGCATTGTTTTAGTCAACATCTCTCTTTAAGATAGGATGGTACTTAAGTCAAGATCACTCACAAAGATAGCATGGTTCTAGTCAACATCTCTCTTTAAGATAGGATGGTACTTAAGTCAAGATCTCTCTCAAAGATAGGATGGTACTTAAGTCAAGATCACTCACAAAGATAGCATTGTTTTAGTCAACATCTCTCTTTAAGATAGGATGGTACTTAAGTCAAGATCTCTCAAAAAGATAGCATGGTTTTAGTCAACATCTCTCTCAAAGATAGGATGGTACTTAAGTCAAGATCACTCACAAAGATAGCATGGTTCTAGTCAACATCTCTCTCAAAAATAGGATGGTACTTAAGTCAAGATCACTCACAAAGATAGCATTGTTTTAGTCAACATCTCTCTTTATGATTGGATGGTACTTAAGTCAAGATCTCTCACAAAGATAGAATGGTACTTAAGTCAAGATCTCTCACAAAGATAGAATGGTACTTAAGTCAAGATCTCTCACAAAGATAGCATGGTTCTAGTCAACATCTCTCTCAAAGATAGGATGGTACTTAAGTCAAGATCTCTCACAAAGATAGCATTGTTTTAGTCAACACCTCTCTCAAAGATAGGATGGTACTTAAGTCAAGATCTCTCTCAAAAATAGGATGGTTCTTGACAAAATTTCTCTCTGTGATCAGATAGCTGTAATAAAAATCTCTCACAAAAGATAGGTTAGCTCTACTATTGTTCCTATTTAGATATATACAAAGAATGTCATTTCTAGTCCATTACTCAAAGAGAGGCTCTAGTCAAAGTACCAATATGTCTGATATATCTGCCACCTTAAGATAGAGAGAAAGGAATTCATCTAAATAATGTGTTCCTACCAATCCTCCTTTATATCTTACCTTAATGAAAAATTCCAAACCTTTGTATATCTGACAGAGATTGCTTTTGACAAATACTATTATATAGATAGTGATTACTGTTCTTAAGTCATTAACAAGACCAGTAGAATATGCTGTTATTTCTGTAAATCTTCCTGTGGTAAGTTAAACACTAAGAATAGGTGCGATATAGCCTACCTGACAAGTCAATAATAGGTCCCATTTAAGAAGAAAAATTAATCTCTTTATCATTCAATATATTTTTATCAGCAGTTAAGATATTATTGCATGAAATTATGTTTTAATTTTGAATATCAATAAAGTGTGATCATCCAAACAGCTTAATAAATCTATAAATATTTTATTCCCTGTAAAATAAGGAATTAAAGTAGTAATACATACTCCCTGTTGAAATCTGAAGAAATTTATAAATATAAAATTTACATGAGTGACTGATTTTGGAAATCAATACTGTGATGCAACAGTGTTTTATATGTTATCTATAATCACAATAACAGTCCTGAAACCTCTCATAGTGTAACTGTTTTCTTGCTTTGTTTGCTTATTTGTTTTCTTTTCCCGATCATCAGTGGCTACCTCAATGAGCATCGTGCTGGAGGCAACACCAAGTAGGAATTCTTGAACCACAAACTTCAGATCTTCACAGGAGGTTTTAAAGGTTTTAGCTACTTACTGACTTATCAAAAGCCCCAAGAGCTCTGGTGTTACTGTAACTGGTCCTAACAATGGTGTTGCTGTGACTGGTCCTAACAATGGTGTTACTGTAACTGGTTCAAACAATGGTATTACTGTAACTGGTCCTAACAGTGGTATTACTGTAACTGGTCCTAACAGTGGTGTTGCTGTAACTGGTCCTAACAGTGGTGCTACTTAACTGGTCCTAACAGTGGTGCTACTGTAACTGGTCTTAACAGTAGTGTTACTGTAACTGGTCCTTACAGTAGGATTACTGTAACTGGTTCTAACAGTAGTGTTACTGCAACTGGTCCTAACAGTGGTGCTACGTAACTGGTCCTAACAATGGTGCTACTGTAACTGGTCTTAACAGTAGTGTTACTGTAACTGGTCCTAACAGTGGTGTTACTGTAACTGATCCTAACAGAAGGATTACTGTAACTTTTTCTAACATTAGTGTTACTGTAACTGGTCCTTACAGTGGTGTTACTGTAACTGGTCCTAACAGTGGTGTTACTGTAACTGATCCTAACAGTGGTGTTACTGTAACTGGTCCTAACAATGGTGTTACTATAACTGGTTCAAACAATGGTATTACTGTAACTGGTCCTAACAGTGGTATTACTGTAACTGGTCCTAACAGTGGTGCTACTTAACTGGTCCTAACAGTGGTGCTACTGTAACTGGTCTTAACAGTAGAATTACTGTAACTGGTTCTAACAGTAGGATTACTGTAACTGGTTCTAACAGTAGGATTACTGTAACTGGTTCTAACAGTAGGATTACTGTAACTGGTCCTATCAGTGGTATTACTGTAACTGGTCCTAACAATGGTGCTACGTAACTGGTCCTAACAATGGTGCTACTGTAACTGGTCTTAACAGTAGTGTTACTGTAACTGGTCCTAACAGTAGGATTACTGTAACTGGTCCTAACAGTAGTGTTACTGTAACTGATCCTAACAGAAGGATTACTGTAACTGGTCCTAACAGTAAGATTACTGTAACTGATCCTAACAGAAGGATTACTCTAACTGGTCCTAACAGTGGTGTTACTGTAACTGATCCTAACAGAAGGATTACTGTAACTGGTCCTAACAGTGGTGTTACTGTAACTGATCCTAACAGTAGGATTACTGTAACTCGTCCTAACACTAGTGTAACTGTAACTGGTCCTAAGAATGGTGATGCTGTAACTGGTCCCAAAGGTGGTGATACTGTAACTGGTCCTTACAGGAGTATTACTGTAACTGGTCCTAACAGACATGTTAATATAACTGGTCCTCACAGACATATTACTATAACTGGTCCTAACAGACATGTTACTATAACTGGTCCTAACAGACATGTTACTATAACTGGTCCTAGCAGGGATGTTATTTATTGCTTTTAACAATGATTCTTTAACTATACTTACCTTTTCTCTTTATATTCATTTCTGAATTTGAGCTGGTGTACATATATAGGTATATGTTTGTGATATTGATGATATTAAAACAGAGGAAGCACTGTTTGTTGATGGAATGTTGCTACATCATAGCCAAGATCAATACTTCAAGTAAAAATTGATAAAACACATCAATAATTGAAAGCTTGTTAAACATCACATCTCCAATGAGACTGTTACAATCAATGAATGAAAATGTATATAAGTTTTTGTCTACAGCGATGGGTATTAGCTTTGAATCAGTAGAGGCTACAGGTAAACAACCTTGTATAGGTGTAGTGTAATGAGACAAAACCCTGACGTGGATATTGATACATTACTAAGAAACATCAAACTTTGTTTAGCGATCAATTGGAACTATATAATCCAAACAGAAAGAGAAGCTGAAAGCGGGCAGTGAAGGTCAACTGACCGACATTGTAGGCACTGTAATGGTCAATAACTCTCCCCATTTCACATGGATATAATGAATTCAGCATTTTCAAAAAGGATCGATGGCAATGAAAATATCCAACTCACCTGTATTACCTGATTCTTAAGGATGTACCACTTGTCCTGATAAGAAACATCTCTCCTCATAAGGTGTCACCTGTCTGTATTGGCACTACCCACTTAGATAAGAAATCTGATTCAGTCCATTATCAAAATAAGTCTATAAAACAATAGAAAAAATTACTATCATCATAAATGTATCAAGACTTCAATGATCCTTTAACATTCCAAATATCAGTAATATAATATGCCTAGTTGGCCGGGTAAGACATATTTAGTGAGCTAATATCCAAACATGTGTAATACAGGTGTACAATCTACCTGTATATCAGCGCTGTCTTATCTCTACCTACTCTCAAGTATTCATTTCCACTTGTGACATTTAAACCCCACACCATTTCACTTCAAAAGGGAATCAGGCAAATATGTTGGCCTCTTCATAATTAAATCTTTTAAGTAACATGTTTGTTATTTCAACGGAGCCAGTGTTGAAGTTTTGTATAATTCTGGACAATGACATTTTGTGAAACAATGAAACCTCTGTATATATGATACAATAATGGTAATTATAATGTACAAACTGATCCGACAATATTGCAAACCTTTCTCAGCTATCTCAGACAATACAACGAAACTCAAATCTCAGTGATAGGTTTTCAACTTCTCTTTTTCAATTGTCTTGATAGATACACTAGCTTTCCATCAAATTATTGATGAAAGTTACATCAAAATCTCAGTAAGATACCAAGAGCTAAACAGAGTAAGTAGATTTATCATGAATGACAGTAACCGTATTTTTTGTCATTTATACATCATAAACAGTACCTACCATTACAATCCTGTCACCAACACCTATAACAAAGGCACTGTCCTTGTAAAATCTCAAGAATCGGTCAGACCCAAGATCAGGGCAGGAAACCAGGGTATCCAGGGAACAAAACCAGTGACATTATGATTAGCCTGCACCAACAACTATGTTTTATGGCAGAGGTTGTCAGACATATACACCTCCTGATAAATTAAATATGATGTCGTTGTCAGTCGAATAATAGCTTGAATATTTTGTTGCATCCTACTCTTGTTTTCCATCCATACACCTATAACCATCCAGTGGTGTGAAAACATTCAGTTTTTCAAAGCTTCAACACATATCTTATATCAATTCTGTAAACAAACAAAAATACTTTAAAAAAATGGTGATGTTAGTACTGAACCAACAGAACAGAAGTTTCCCTGGACAGGAAACAGCTCTGTCACAAATTTATCCTATTCATCTCTCTTCAATCAACATCTCCATTTCACAAACAATCCAATAAATTGATTTCAGTAATCTCTATAATGTTCAGCGAAGCAGTTCTTATTAACACGAACATAGCATTACAGGTAACCTCTACAATATAATACCAACTACAGGTAATCACAGATAACCTTTACAATACAATACCAACTACAGGTAACCTCTACAACATAATACCAACTACAGGTAACCTCTACAATATGATACCAACTACAGGTAACCTCTACAATATAATACCAACTACAGGCAACCACAGATAACCTCTACAATATAATACCAACTACAGGTAACCTCTACAATACAATAACAACTACAGGTAACCTCTACAATACAATAACAACTACAGGTAACCTCTACAATACAATACCAACTTCAGGTAACCTCTACAATATAATACCAACTACAGGTAACCTCTACAATACAATACCAACTACAGGTAACCTCTACAATATAATACCAACTACAGGTAACCTCTATAATATAATACCAACTACAGGTAACCTCTACAATATAATACCAACTACAGGTAACCTCTACAATATAATACCAACTACAGGTAACCTCTACAATATAATAAAAACTACAGGTAACCTCTACAGTACAACATCAACTACAGGTAACCACAGGTAACCTCTACAATATAATACCAACTACAGGTAACCTCTACAATACAATACCAACTACAGGTAACCTCTACAATACAATACCAACTACAGGTAACATCTACAATATAATACCAACTACAGATAACCTCTACAATATAATACCAACTACAGGTAACCTCTACAATACAATACCAACTACAGGTAACCTCTACACTACAATACCAACTACAGGTAACCTCTACAATACAATACCAACTACAAGTAACTTCTACAATATAATAACAACTACAGGTAACCTCTACAGTACAACATCAACTACAGGTAACCACAGGTAACCTCTACAATATAATAACAACTACAGGTAACCTCTACAATACAATACCAACTAAAGGTAACCTCTACAATACAATACCAACTACAGGTAACCTCTACACTACAATACCAACTACAGGTAACCTCTACAATACAATACCAACTACAAGTAACTTCTACAATATAATAACAACTACAGGTAACCTCTACAATACAATACCAACTACAGGTAACCTCTACAATATAATACCAACTACAGGTAACCTCTACAGTACAACATCAACTACAGGTAACCTCTACAATACAATACCAACTACAGGTAACCTCTACAATATAATACCAACTACAGGCAACCACAGATAACCTCTACAATATCATACCAACTACAGGTAACCTCTACAATACAATAACAACTACAGGTAACCTCTACAATACAATAACAACTACAGGTAACCTCTACAATACAATACCAACTACAGGTAACCTCTACAATATAATACCAACTACAGGTAACCTCTACAATATAATACCAACTACAGGCAACCACAGATAACCTCTACAATATAATACCAACTACAGGTAATCTCTACACTACAATACCAACTACAGGTAACCTCTACAATACAATACCAACTACAGGTAACCACAGATAACCTCTACAATATAATACCAACTACAGGTAACCTCTACAATACAATAACTACTACAGGTAACCTCTACAATACAATAACAACTACAGGTAACTTCTACAATATAATACCAACTTCAGGTAACCTCTACAATATAATACCAACCACAGGTAACCTCTACAATATAATACCAACTACAGGTAACCTCTACAATATAATACCAACTACAGGTAACCTCTACAATATAATACCAACTACAGGTAACCTCTACAATATAATACCAACTACAGGTAACCTCTACAATACAATACCAACTACAGGTAACCTCTACAATATAATACCAACTACAAGTAACCTCTACAATATAATAACAACTACAGGTAACCTCTACAGTACAACATCAACTACAGGTAACAACAGGTAACCTCTACAATATAATACCAACTACAGGTAACCTCTACAATACAATACCAACTACAGGTAACCTCTACAATACAATACCAACTACAGGTAACCTCTACAATATAATACCAACTACAGGTAACCTCTACAATACAATACCAACTACAGGTAACCTCTACAATACAATACCAACTACAGGTAACCTCTACAATACAATACCAACTACAGGTAACCTCTACAATATAATACCAACTACAGGTAACCTCTACAGTACAACATCAACTACAGGTAACCACAGGTAACCTCTACAATATAATACCAACTACAGGTAACCTCTACAATATGATACCAACTACAGGTAACCTTTACAATATAATACCAACTACAGGTAACCTCTACAATATAATACCAACTACAGGTAACCTCTACAATATAATACCAACTACAGGTAACCTCTACAATACAATATTAACTACTGATAACATACTGATGTCAAGTTCATAGTATGATAGTCAGACAGGAAGTTTTGCCATACTGTTGCTCTAATTAAGTTTCTGGTTATGTTAAAAGAATTCCACTTTAAGAAATTTCAGATCCTCAGAATTCTTTGATGAACACAGGACAGAACACTTGGAAAATTTCTCCTTATATGTCTATGATATTTAATCATCCAAACCCTGTGAAGTATGTGGTATTTGAAGTACTATATTATACTTAAGTTTGCCTTTAAATGTCCCTTATCACCAGAACAAGCCTTTGTCAGAAAACCTGCAATATTTTCTATTTCTACTTTATCTCTCACAAAGATTACATTAACAGGTAGCAACTATCAACACTGTTAGAGAATTGGTTATTTTGGAGAGTAATGATATAGTCAGTTTGATAATTGGTTATTTTGGAGAGTAATGCTATGGTCAGTGAGATAATTGGTTATTTTGGAGAGTAAAGATATAGTCAGTGAGATAATTGGTTATTTTGGAGAGTAATGATATAGTCAGTGAGATAATTGGTTATTTTGGAGAGTAATGATATGGTCAGTGAGATAATTGGTTATTTTGGAGAGTAATGATATAGTCAGTGAGATAATTGGTTATTTTGGAGAGTAATGACATAGACAGTGAGATAATTGGTTATTTTGGAGAGTAATGACATAGTCAGTGAGATAATTGGTTATTTTGGAGAGTAATGACATAGTCAGTGAGATAATTGGTTATTTTGGAGAGTAATGACATAGTCAGTGAGATAATTGGTTATTTTGGAGAGTAATGATATAGTCAGTGAGAGAATTAGTTATTTTGGAGAGTAATGATATAGTCAGTGAGATAATTGGTTATTTTGGAGAGTAATGATATAGTCAGTGAGATAATTGGTTATTTTGGAGAGTAATGATATAGTCAGTGAGATAATTGGTTATTTTGGAGAGTAATGATATAGTCAGTGAGAGAATTAGTTATTTTGGAGAGTAATGATATAGTCAGTGAGATAATTGGTTATTTTGGAGAGTAATGATATAGTCAGTGAGATAATTGGTTATTTTGGAGAGTGATTATTTAACCCATCAGACAGTTGGTTATTCCAGAGAGAAATGATAATTCTGTAAGACTTCATTATTTTGGAGAGTGATTTCATCAGTGTGATAGTAGATTAACAAGTGTTCTGAACTTCAATCTTTAGCAAAAGTTCAGGTTATAAGATTTTCTGTTCAGGAGGAGAAGTAGCAATGAGCCACAAAGTTTGACTTTATCCCCCACACCCAGCTGAAAATGTAAAACTCAAATATGATTTATATATACCAGTATAACAATTTGTGGCATCGCTCAATTATGTACAACTACTATCACCTGAAGATCTAATACAGTGAAAGCACTAGTACAAAATATAACATCTTCTTGTCAATTATCAGTTAAATTTCCTTGCATCTCCTTAACTTCAACATTATGTATATGTATCATATATCAATCTTATGGTAAGAGTTTATATCTTGCTGTAGATCCTGTGTGTTTGACTGTTATTATATGAACAAATTTATGCAACACTATAAGCTCTAGAGTAATACGAGGAGCCATAAGAAATCGAAAAATTCAATGGTAAAATGTTATCAATAGCAAAAGGCATAACTAGGGCACTAACTCAATAATACAAAAAGTTTTGTTGTGTTGAGTGGAATGGTTTTGAAGTTGTAGCCTGGAAAGGAAGTTAACACTAATTTAGTAGTTTTTGACTGTTTCCATGGCAACAGAAAAAATATGAAAAATTAAATGTAGTTAATAGCAAAAGGCACAACTAGAACACCGTTATGATAGATACAGCAGGTTTTGTGAACTTGAGTTGAATGGTTTTGAAATTATAGCCCGGAAAAGCCCTCAGATGGATGGATGGATGGATGCACCCACGGACAGACAGAGCCCAAATTACTTTCCCCTGCAAACACGCTTTATGTGGGATAATAACAAGACAACAAGTTGACTGAATAGCAGCCATTTTGAATATTGTTCATTTAGGGTCAACTCTGGTCCCGTCCTGCCCACAAAAGGAAGTGTTCCTCTGTACCACCAACCATAAGGAGGAGTAAGGTGATAACAAAACCTCACCAAAATTACACCTTGTTTTATATCTCACTAGTTTACCTGTATACCCTACATGTTAATAAGTTCAAAGTAAGAAGATTCAATTTAATTGGAAATGTTAATCGAATATTTCAAATAAATGTAATAAATCCCAAAAGAACATTAAATCTGTTAACAGATCACTGCCATTTATCACATAATCTTTCTTCTGGTACATTCCGTACTTCCAATTCTACCATCTACACTTGTTGGACATTTAAATTATAATGAGAAGATGACAGGTATGGTATTTATAAAGCCAATTAAAAGTACTTCAAAACATCCTGAAATGAAATATAATTATAAATAAACCATTTCTGTAGTGACTTAGAGGATCTCTGGGCACCTGATTGACAACTACCCTTGACCAGCTATCATATCTATATCATGTCAAAGGTTTATTAGTTTAATTATAAGTAGTTGGAATTCTTTACCAATCAGATAGACAGTTAATGTCCTGAATTTACTGTAGACATATAAACCAACCATACAATTGTATAGATTAAATGTCATTCCAGGTATGTCATTTTTTATGACAGTGTTAAAGCATAGAGTTAATTTTAGAATGCACCCTTTGAAATACTGACATCTGACTGGGGGTTTGAGGAGATCTCATACACCCTCCTTTAAAGACAGGTAGAGCAATCACATTCACACACCTCTTCCCTATGTGACAGAGTCATCATATCTACACAACCCTCCCATTTGTTACAAGTAGGGCAATCACATCTAAACACCCCTCCCCACTGTTGCAGGTAGGGTTATCACATCTACAAGCCCCTCCCCACTGTTACAGGTAAGGTTATCACATCTATATGCCCCTCCCCACTGTTACAGATAGGGTTATCACATCTGCATGCCCCTCCCCTTTGTTACTGGTAGGGTTATCACATCTACATACCCCTCCCCTTTGTTACAGGTAGGGTTATCACATCTGCTTGCCCCTCCACTTTGTTACTGGTAGGGTTATCACATCTACATACCCCTCCCCTTTGTTACAGGTAGGGTTATCACATCTGCTTGCCCCTCCACTTTGTTACTGGTAGGGTTATCACATCTACATACCCCTCCCCTTTGTTACAGGTAGGGTTATCACATCTGCTTGCCCCTCCACTTTGTTACTGGTAGTGTTATCACATCTACACCACCCTCCTCCTTGTGACAAGTGGGCTCATCAAATCTTCATATCCCTCCCTCCTCTTTGTTATAGATAGGGTAATCACATCTTGTCACCCCACTTCTTTGTGACAGAGTAATCACATCTTGTCACCCCACTTCTTTATGACAGATAGAGTAATCACATCTTGTCACCCCACTTCTTTGTGACAGATGGGGCCATCATATCTATAACTCCTCCTTTGTGACAGATGGGGTAATCACATCTAGTCACCCCACTTCTTTGTGACATATGGGGCCATCCTATTTAAAACTCCTCCTTTGTGGCATATGGGGTCATCACATCTTGTCACCCCACTTCTTTGTGACAGATAGAGTAATCACATCTTGTCACCCCACTTCTTTGTGACAGATGGGGTCATCACATCTAGTCACCCCACTTCTTTGTGACAGATAGAGTAATCACATCTTGTCACCCCACTTCTTTGTGACAGATAGAGTAATCACATCTTGTCACCCCACTTCTTTGTGACAGATGGGGCCATCATATCTATAACTCCTCCTTTGTGACAGATGGGGTCATCACATCTAGTCACCCCACTTCTTTGTGACATATGGGGCCATCCTATTTAAAACTCCTCCTTTGTGGCATATGGGGTCATCACATCTTCATATCCCTCCCTCCTCTTTATTATAGATAGGGTAATCACATCTTGTCACCCAACTTCTTTGTGACAGATAGAGTAATCACATCTTGTCACCCCACTTCTTTGTGACAGATAGAGTAATCACATCTTGTCACCCCACTTCTTTGTGACAGATAGAGTAATCTCATCTTGTCACCCCACTTCTTTGTGACAGATAGAGTAATCACATCTTGTCACCCCACTTCTTTGTGACAGATAGAGTAATCACATCTTGTCACCCCACTTCTTTGTGACAGATAGAGTAATCACATCTTGTCACCCCACTTCTTTGTGACAGATAGAGTAATCACATCTTGTCACCTCACTTCTTTGTGACAAATGGGGCCATCACATCTAGTCACCCCACTTCTTTGTGCAGATGGGGCCATCATATTTATAACTCCTCTTTTGTGGCATATGGGGTCATCACATCTACACACACCTCCATAACTCATCACACAGGATGTAGGTAAGTGGGCATTCTGTTTATGATAAAGTAGGTGGGTAGGGAAGTATGCAAATCAATAATCATTTGTGGTAGGGGAACTATGCCCTTTCAGCCAGGTCTTCAGCAATCTGATCAAATCTTAACTATTATCTGCTCTGCCAAGAATCCTTATGTGTGATAACTTATGTACCTTCTTAGAAAGGTAAAGGATTCCTTTTAACTTGCAAAGTAAGGTGCAGTGTATCTTTAAAGGAGGTAATTAAGTGTACAAAATACCTGCATATCAGTGTGCAATTGATTAAACCAGAAAACCTTTGTCAAAATGTCAGATTTCTTGGGCGGACACTCCTCATTTCAAAAGCAACTTAAATTTCAGAACTTATTTAATATATCCAGTGTATTTTGTGTATGCCAAGAATATCAAAGTTATGTTGTGTGTAAAACTTATGAACAAAATATACAACTTATCCTTCTTGTATGTAAAAGTGATGTACATATATACAACAAGTGTATCTTGTATGTAAAAATGATGTACAAAATATACAAGTGTATCTTGTATGTAGGAATGTTGTACCATATATACACAAGTGTATCTTGTATGTAGGAGTGTTGTACCATATATACACAAGTGTATCTTGTATGTAGGAGTGTTGTACCATATATACACAAGTGTATCTTGTATGTAGGAGTGTTGTACCATATATACACAAGTGTATCTTGTATGTAGGAGTGTTGTACCATATATACACAAGTGTATCTTGTATGTAGGAGTGTTGTATCATATTTACACAAGTGTATCCCTGTATGTAGGAGTGTTGTACCATATATACACAAGTGTATCCCTGTATGTAGGAGTGTTGTACCATATATACACAACTGTATCCCTGTATGTAGAAGTGTTGTACCATATATACACAAGTGTATCCCTGTATGTAGGAGTGTTGTACCATATATACACAAGTGTATCTTGTATGTAGGAGTGTTGTACCATATATATAACAAGTGTATCTTGTATGTAGGAGTGTTGTACCATATATACACAAGTGTATCTTGTATGTAGGAGTGTTGTACCATATATACACAAGTGTATCTTGTATGTAGGAGTGTTGTACCATATATACACAAGTGTATCTTGTATGAAGGAGTGTTGTACCATATATACACAAGTGTATCTTACAACTAGTGAATCTGGTGGGTATATACCTGAAGTACAACTGATATGTTGTGTGATATACCCAGTGTATGACTAATGTATTTACATACCTATACATGTATATGTGGTGACATTAGACAGTAAATCTACATACTTAGCTATGTGGTGACATTAGACAGTAAATCTACATACTTAGCTATGTGGTGACATTAGACAGTAAATCTACATACTTAGCTATGTGGTGACATTAGACAGTAAATCTACATACTTAGCTATGTGGTGACATTAGACAGTAAATCTACATACTTAGCTCTGTAGTGACATTAGACAGTAAATCTACATACCTATCTATGTGTACCTACACTTGTAAGTAAATATACCTATCTATATACCCTATAGAGAAATGTTTACTACAAACAAATACAAATAGGTTATGAATTTCAAGATGTGTTTTGATTCCTGAAAAAAAAATTATATCATAACACAAAGACATGACTGAAGTGTCAAAGCTGGTGCTAGCAACACAATGAGGGCATGTGTGTAAAGGGACACAACTCCTATTACCTCCCAACCCCTCCCCTCTTTTCCTCAGGCAGAAATATAGTGTAATATCTGCAACAGTATAAAATCTCATTTTATCCGAATGATATCTGAGAGGAAAAAAACATCTTTTAGGAAAATGCTAAGGCCACAGGCCAGACCTGTATTTTTTTCAATGAAATAAGAAGGAAAATTTGATGAAAGCTGTTCCAAAATATTAAATGAAATAATAAACGAAGTCCAATAACTGTAAATAAGAGAGCGCATATTAAAAATCATGAGCTTTTTTTAATGAAGTTTGGTGAAATTCCATTAAGAAATTAACTTGTGAGAATGCCAATCAAAAATATGTGAAGGAAATGAAGTATGGACAATAAGGGAGCTCATGTTATAACATCAAAACCTATCAGTAAAAATTGCTGAAATAAACCCATGTATTATCATGTTATGTGAAATTCTGTAGAGAGATAAAGTTTTAGAACTCTGACAGTGTAACATACCTACGTAAGTACATGCTTACAACCATTTGTATAATCCAAATCCTATATCCCTCCAAAATCTGTCTGTGAGAGGATAATAAGAGTACCATGAGTGGAACAATACATACCTGTCCCATCCCAAAAGAAATACATTTTTGCAAATACAAATATGGAAATGAGATAATAATTTTATAAAAGAAAGTTCATTTTCACTTAGTATAATCTGGCAAATGTGAAAAAAGAGAGCAATAACTGTTGATTCAAAATGCAGTTAAGGAAACACAATTTTCAGCTTTCAAGAATGTAAGTCAAGGCGGAGACCTCTTTACAAGATTAAGATGAAAATAAAGCCAGACAGTAACTTCTCCATTGCTTATTAAATCAAGCTTCCATTCATTCTGGAAAACTCAACTTCATATCATCATGATTAAGCAAACGAAAGTTTGAAAGAGTCGATCACTATGGGAGAATATCAGGTCTGAATCTATTGTTTCTCTCTTCTTTTCTCCTCTTCCAAATTGATACCAAAATAAAATCTGCACAAGTACAAGAAGTATCTAACTGGAACTTCCATATCAAGTCTGAGAGTATTGCATCCTGAACTGATCAAGAAAAAGAAAAAACTAATTCTAACAATCTAAGTTAGATGTCAGCTGACCATTTTACTTACTTATGACCAAGCCAGTCCCAACATGGACAATGTACAAATAGGTACCATGAGGAACCTACTTATGAAATTTAAGAAAGATTGATTCAGTAGGTCATGAGAAAAAGGGATGATCAGAATTGTTAAAGGACTGAATGACGAACAGGTCACAGACAATGAACTTCAATTGGAGGGTGATTGTAACAGTCCACTATCTGATGATGGTTGGCTTAAAAACAAACTGAATATAAGAAAATGGTGAGAAAAAAAAACAATCACAACTACAACCACATTAAATAATTTTATTTATTTGTAATTTCTGACTGTGATAATGGACATAATAAAGCTAGTACAGAAAATACTATAAAATATACATGTAACTGTTATAATATAATAGTGACCAGCACACTTAGAACTGGGATTTACACCATCCTGACGTCATCACATCTCCAAACAATCTCAATTTTCCATGACGAACAACCATTACTAAATTCTCTAACAATCATAAAAAGGTTCTCTCTCACAGATGGTTTCTTTACCACTATTAAAACCACTATTAATTTGCTTTGTATTTCAGTATATTAGAACTGAGCTGATTTTGACTTATGATTCATGTGAGGGAGATATGGATGACTTGGTACACCTGTGAAGGAGATATGGATCACTGGGCACTAATTTGTACAATATCACATATTTCAGTTCTGCCTGCTCAGACACAACCTACTGATCACATTCATCCACAGTTAATATATCATTAATGTCATCATTATGTCCTGTACTTCAAGTCACAATGTCCTCACTGAAGTCACCATGTCATGTCACGATTCTCACTGAAGTCACCTTGTCATGTCACAATGTCCTCACTGAAGTCACCTTGTCATGTCACAATGTCCTCACTGAAGTCACCTTGTCATGTCACAATGTCCTCACTGAAGTCACCTTGTCATGTCACAATGTCCTCACTGAAGTCACCTTGTCATGTCACAATGTCCTCACTAAAGACACCTTGTCATGTCACAATGTCCTCACTGAAGTCACCTTGTCATGTCACAATGTCCTCACTGAAATCACCTTGTCATGTCACGATCATCACTGAAGTCACCTTGTCATGTCACGATCATCACGATCATCACTGAAGTCACCTTGTCATGTCACAATCATCACTGAAGTCACCTTGTCATGTCACAATGTCCTCAATGAAGTCACCTTGTCATGTCACAATGTCCTCACTGAAGTCACCTTGTCATGTCACAATTCTCACTGAAGTCACCTTGTCATGTCACGATCCTCACTGAAGTCACCTTGTCATGTCACGATCCTCACTGAAGTCACCTTGTCATGTCACAAATCTCACTGAAGTCACCTTGTCATGTCACGATTCTCACTGAAGTCACCTTGTCATGTCACAATCCTCACTGAAGTCACCATGTCATGTCATAATGTCCTCCCTCACTGAATGTCACCTTGTCATGTCACAATGTCCTCACTGAAGTCACCTTGTCATGTCTCAATGCCCTCACTGAATGTCACCTTGTCTTTGGGTGTAAAGTTTTTCTCACGTTCTTCTGAAGAGACATTTGTAAGAATCTCATCAACAAGTCCTTTATTTGAAGAAAAGTATTTTTGTAGCTCCTCCTCAGTTGATTGGGCAATTTGTCGGCGGAGAAACTCCACTTCCCGTGCTAGTAACTGACGGTCTCGGTTAAGCTTACTCTGACTAGCTATGAGGTCTAGTACCTGGAATAAGAAACAAATGATGATATTTATAGTTACCAGTGTAATTAATTAGATTAACATTGTAATGATCACTATATATGGACAATGAGTCTCTCTAGCAAGCATAGTGAATCGATGTTATGAATGAAGGACTCAACTGCATAAGTGATAGTATAACACACTTTGCTTGAATTTTGCACATTTTGAAAATAAAGTCTGTTAGAAATAAGATCTTTATACAGAATTTGTTGAACTGGAGTTTTCTTTCAAAGTATCTCTATAGATTAAATATTGTAATTTTGTATTTAGGAAATGAATTATGGATATTCTTATTGTTGGTTTCGTTGCTGTGGTATTAGAAAAAACAGAAACAATAGACTGTTCCATATTGGTAGTTTAAAGGGCAGCAAACTGAATGTTTTGGCTATTTTTTTACTGCAAACTTTGGAATAGATAAAATCAAAACTGCCTTTTTAATGAAGAAAACCTTTAAATATAAGGGTTTGCCAGTTAATTGTAGCTTTCCTCATATAATGTAAACATGACAGAATGTAAATCCTTAAATAACAGAGAATACAGATAAAGGTATGGACAGCTATATCACCAACAAGTGATAATAAAACAGATAAAGGTATGGACAGCTATATCACCAACTAGAGATAATAAAACAAATAAAGGTATGGACAGCTATATCACCAACTAGAGATAATAAAACAGATAAAGGTATGGACAGCTATATCACCAACTAGAGATAATAAAACAGATAAAGGTATGGACAGCTATATCACCAACTAGAGATAAAAAAACAGATAAAGGTATGGACAGCTATATCACCAACTAGAGATAATAAAACAGATAAAGGTATGGACAGCTATATCACCAACTAGAGATAATAAAACAGATAAAGGTATGGACAGCTATATCATCAACTAGAGATAAAAAAACAGATAAAGGTATGGACAGCTATATCACCAACTAGAGATAAAAAAACAGATAAAGGTATGGACAGCTATATCACCAACTAGAGATAATAAAACAGATAAAGGTATGGACAGCTATATCACCAACTAGAGATAATAAAACAGATAAAGGTATGGACAGCTATATCACCAACTAGAGATAATAAAACAGATAAAGGTATGGACAGCTATATCACCAACTAGAGATAATAAAACAGATAAAGGTATAAACAGCTATATCACCAACTAGAGATAATAAAACAGATAAAGGTATGGACAACTATATCACCAACTAGAGATAAAAAAACAGATAAAGGTATGGACAGCTATATCACCAACTAAAGATAATAAAACAGATAAAGGTATGGACAGCTATATCACCAACTAAAGATAATAAAACAGATAAAGGTATGGACAGCTATATCACCAACTAGAGATAATAAAACAGATAAAGGTATAAACAGCTATATCACCAACTAGAGATAATAAAACAGATAAAGGTATGGACAGCTATATCACCAACTAGAGATAAAAAAACAGATAAAGGTATGGACAGCTATATCACCAACTAAAGATAATAAAACAGATAAAGGTATGGACAGCTATATCACCAACTAGAGATAAAAAAACAGATAAAGGTATGGACAGCTATATCACCAACTAGAGATAATAAAACAGATAAAGGTATGGACAGCTATATCACCAACTAGAGATAATAAAACAGATAAAGGTATGGACAGCTATATCACCAACTAGAGATAATAAAACAGATAAAGGTATGGACAGCTATATCACCAACTAGAGATAATAAAACAGATAAAGGTATGGACAGCTATATCACCAACTAGAGATAAAAAAACAGATAAAGGTATGGACAGCTATATCACCAACTAGAGATAATAAAACAGATAAAGGTATGGACAGCTATATCACCAACTAGAGATAAAAAAAACAGATAAAGGTATGGACAGCTATATCACCAACTAGAGATAATAAAACAGATAAAGGTATGGACAGCTATATCACCAACTAGAGATAATAAAACAGATAAAGATATGGACAGCTATATCACCAACTAGAGATAATAAAATACAGATAAAGGTATAAACAGCTATATCACCAACTAGAGATAATAAAACAGATAAAGGTATGGACAGCTATATCACCAACTAGAGATAATAAAACAGATAAAGGTATGGACAGCTATATCACCAACTAGAGATAATAAAACAGATAAAGGTATGGACAGCTATATCACCAACTAGAGATAATAAAACAGATAAAGGTATGGACAGCTATATCACCAACTAGAGACAATAAAACAGATAAAGGTATGGACAGCTATATCACCAACTAGAGATAATAAAACAGATAAAGGTATGGACAGCTATATCACCAACTAGAGATAAAAAAACAGATAAAGGTATGGACAGCTATATCACCAACTAGAGATAATAAAACAGATAAAGGTATGGACAGCTATATCACCAACTAGAGATAATAAAACAGATAAAGGTATGGACAGCTATATCACCAACTAGAGATAAAAAAACAGATAAAGGTATGGACAGCTATATCACCAACTAGAGATAATAAAACAGATAAAGGTATGGACAGCTATATCACCAACTAGAGATAAAAAAAACAGATAAAGGTATGGACAGCTATATCACCAACTAGAGATAATAAAATACAGATAAAGGTATGGACAGCTATATCACCAACTAGAGATAATAAAACAGATAAAGGTATAAACAGCTATATCACCAACTAGAGATAATAAAACAGATAAAGGTATGGACAACTATATCACCAACTAGAGATAAAAAAACAGATAAAGGTATGGACAGCTATATCACCAACTAGAGATAATAAAACAGATAAAGGTATGGACATCCATATCACCAACTAGAGATAATAAAACAGATAAAGGTATGGACAGCTATATCACCAACTAGAGATAATAAAACAGATAAAGGTATAAACAGCTATATCACCAACTAGAGATAATAAAAAACAGACCAAGTGAGACCAAAAGTAAAACCTGTAATTTGGAACATACCAGTACACATGAGAGTTTTACACTTCAACATAGATTGTGTAATACAGTACCATTAGACGCTACATCCTGATGACAATTGATGCTGTAATATGATTGGTCTATCAATGACAGACAGGTTTATGTAGAGCTGCGCCTAAGATTTACCTGCTGTGATTGAGTCTGCGTATGATCATCCATCATCTTCAGCCTCTCCTTCATTTTTTCATGTACACGAGAATGTTGATCTCCAGTGTCTTCCAGATCCTTTAGGCGGGTCACAGCACGATCCAGGCGCATTCGCAACTCTTCATTTTGCTTTTTTAAATTACCATTTTGGGTCCTTCACAAAAACAAAACAGAAACAAAAATGTTAAAACTCAATTAAGATATATAACTTCAACTGAACAGGTCAAAAATTGAATTGATAAAAAAACAGGAGTGAAAACAAAATATTTTGAGTGAAACAGCATCAAATAAAACTGAAAGAATGCTTACTGCCAACACCGATAATGAGATACTGAGGATGTGGTGTGAAATAGCTGGGTATGTATTGTAGAAAAAACAAAATATCTGTATCAGGTATCAGAATCATGTCTTATGTGTATCAAAATATACACAATGTTTACATATGTGGTAAGAGATTGGTGAATTTGGTAACACAAAACTCCAACAGTCACTTATAGATATTACATAAAAAAAGCCAATAGTTATATGATGTTATAGAGGCATATTACATAACATTATAATAGGTACTGTGATAAAGACATATAACATAATATTATATTAGGTACTTTGATAAAGGCATATTACATAATGTTATATTAGGTACTTTGATAAAGACATATTACATAATGTTATATTAGGTACTTTGATAAAGGCATATTACATAATGTTATATTAGGTACTGTGATAAAGACATATTACATAATGTTATATTAGGTACTGTGATAAAGGCAAATTACATAATGTTATATTAGGTACTGTGATAAAGGTATATTACATAATATTATATTAGGTACTTTGATAAAGGCAAATTACATAATGTTATATTAGGTACTTTGATAAAGACATATTACATAATGTTATATTAGGTACTTTGATAAAGGCATATTGCATTAACATTATATAGATATTGTAACAATTTACATAAACTTTGACTTGAACTGAAAATAAATATCACAAAAGACAAACAGCATGAAGTCCTTGTCAAGCTTAAATATAACAGAAACACAATATGCTGGTACTTCCACATGGATCTAACCACATACCTGTTTCTCTTGGTCAGTGTTTCTATCTGGGCAGCTTGTCGCTTACATTCATCCCTTAACTTCCCGATCAATTTATTTTGTCGTTTAATCATAACATCCATATCATGGGATGTCCGTGCATGTTTGTCCTCTATCTCATCTATATAAGTGTTAAGTTCCTCTTCGCGGTGCTGTGACCGGTGAGATATGGCCTTAAGATCTTCGTTACGTCCTCGCTCAATACTATCTCTGGCTAGTTTAGCCAGATGTAGCTCTCTCTCTAGGGCCTGTGTAGTTGTGGTGTGATGAATACACTCTTCTTTGCTGTTTACTAGATCTCGTTCAGCCTTCTGCAGACGTCGTCGGGCATCGTCCAACTCCATTTGTAGCTGTGTCCTTTCCTGTTATATTTAAAAAGATATGAATTTCTACCAGTAACTGATAAAATTAACTAAGCAGCCATATTGTTTTTAGTACAGTACAAAGACAACAACAGGCAAATAGAGCTAAGAAATTCATCTTTCCATCAAAAGTAGATTTACAGGTGAACATATTTACGATGTATATTTGAAGGTAAACATCAGTGGTTTTATGTGTTGGAATCTTACCAAATATTCCAAATAAGTTGATGAATACAAGATCATTGAATCACTATAGTACTATAGATAAACCGAGACCAGTACAGGTATACCAAAAATATCATTCAACATTTCTGTGCAGGTTCCTCTCATTAGTACCAATTATGTGACAGCTGGACTACTGGTTAACAAGTTTGTGAAAGGAACACTGCTCACTGGAATTTTTTTCTGATTAAATACTTGACACTATGGCTTGACCAGACATTGGACACTTTAGCCACACCAGACATTGGACACTTTAGCTGGACTAGATATTGGACACTTTAGCTAGACCAGACATTGGACACTTTAGCCAGACCAGACCTTGGACACTTTAGCCAGACCAGACCTTGGACACTTAAGCCAGACCAGACATTGGACACTTTAGCCAGACCAGACCTTGGACACTTAAGCCAGACCAGACATTGGACACTTTAGCCAGACTAGACCTTGGACACTTTAGCCAGACCAGACCTTGGACACTTAAGCCAGACCAGACCTTGGACACTTTAGCCAGACCAGACATTGGACACTTTAGCTAAACTAGACCTTGGACACTTTAGCTAGACTAGACCTTGGACACTTTAGCCAGACCAGACCTTGGACACTTAAGCCAGACCAGACCTTGGACACTTTAGCCAGACTAGACCTTGGACACTTAAGCCAGACCAGACCTTGGACACTTTAGCCAGACCAGACATTGGACACTTTAGCTAAACTAGACCTTGGACACTTTAGCTAGACTAGACCTTGGACACTTTAGCCAGACCAGACATTGGACACTTTAGCCTGACAAGATATTACACACTTTAGCCTGACCAGACACTGGAGACTTTAATCTGACCAGACACTGGGCACTTTAACCTGACCAGACACTGAACATTTCAGCATGACTAGACACTTTACACTTTAATCTGATCAGAACTTGGAGACATAGACCTGACTAAACTGTGGACACTTTAACCTGACTTGACACTAGACACTTCAACCTAACAAACACTGGACACTTTATTCTAACCAGACAATGGGGATACTTTAGTCCCATCATTTGACACTTTTGCCTGACAAGACACTGATGCCTAATCGACACTGGACACTTTTGAGTGACAGGACACTGGACAATTTTGAGTGACAGGACACTGGACACTTTAGACTGGTGGTTAGGCCATGGACACTACAACTTGACTTGACATTAGCCTGACCAGACTTTGGTCCAGATGTATCAGTTTAAAGAGATTCTGACCAAAGACTCAATGCTTTACACCTAACACTTTAGCCACACTAGATTCTTGACTCTGACGAAAATCTAGATACTATAGCTTGATACTGACCTGATCCTTTGCACGACGCAGTATGTCCATGTCCTTCCTCAGACGAGCAGCCTCCTGTTGAGCCTGACTTTTCTGTAGGCTAGCATTGGTAGACTCTGCATGAAATGTGTCTGTGGACTGTGAATTACAAAACAAGACTGATGTATGTTAATCACATCATACAGCTATTGGTAATGTTTGGGATGGAACTCAACAAAGTCTGGTAACATCATAGTTGTATGTACATTGGCTTAGCTCTTTCTGCTGCTTCCATTTCAATTGTTTTAATAACAAGAGGTCCATTTCCCTGGTCTTGTAGTCAAACAGAAAGTCAGATCCACTGACTTGAACAAATCCTTGTGCCTTTTTACCAAAATAGATTCATCTTGAAGTCTAGGCATCGTCAAACAAAACCGGGACAAAACTCCTGCATTTCTGCTTTTGAAGGATTGTAAGAATAAGCCCTATTTCCCAAACTGGGTCCCACCCCTCTCACACCAGGGGACCAACACCCATTGATTGCACAAATTGATTCTCCTCCACCAAAGAATGCTTTAGACCAAACTGGGACAGAATTCAAGCATTCTGACCAAATTTTGTTAAAATTCTCTTAGTTCTTTATGACTAAAGCAATTTTTTGGAAAAAAATATTTGATAACAAAATGGATTCACCTTCACCAGAATCCAGACATTGCTACTGAAAAAGAAGGATTTTAAAAATTTGCTCTGTTACCCCTATTGGGCTCTGGCCGAGACCCACCATTTAGACAAAATTGATTCCTCACCACCAAAGAATGTTTTGAATCAAAGCAGGACAGAATCCAGGCATTCTTACCAAAGTTGGCAAAAAATCCTTTTAGTCCTCCAACTAGAAGAAATTTTTCGTAGAACATTGACAGACAACAGATTCCGCAGTATAGCATAAGTGTAACAGTTTTAAAGAAGATGAAAGTTGACATTTACAAGAGTGTCAAGTTTTACACAAATGTCAGAGTTCACAGGCGTATCAGTTTAAAAGATGGTCACAGTTGAAATTTACAGGAGTATTACAGTAAACAGGGATTGCCAGTGATATAGGGTTCCTAAGTGAAAGTGTAACCTTACCATAGCTGCCTCCTTATCATAGCGTCGTAACTGCACCTTCAGTTCATCCAATTCATTGATGAGAGCAACTTTGTCTCGTGTGACTTTATCCATTTGTGTAGACATAGCAGCCGTTTGAAGATTGAGTTCTTTTATCTGAAACGTAAACAAGATATATTTAAGGAACAATTTTAAGCTATTCATGAAGTCTATTCATGAGGACTAGGACATTCAACTAAAAGGCACTTTTGCGATACCTAATAATAATAAACTTTATTTATTTTACAACAATTGCGAAGCAAGTTTTCCCAACTTATATAAATCACTCTTGTTGGCTCGAATGGAAACACACGCAGGGTCTTAATGTGGGAGGAAACTGGAGTACCCGAGGAAAACCCACCTGGTCAAGTTGGTGATCCCATATCTTTTCACATCCATTCTGGGAATCAAACCCCGGACCCAATCATAGGTTATTGGGTTTACATGTGCTAAATAAGAAAGCTTTTACTATATTAAGATACTGACTGGCATTGGGACTATGGTACACACTCTCCAAATTAAGGAAAGCAAAATGCTAGTAAAATATAAAACTAAGTCTGCCAATCCAAATTAGGGACTTGTTTCTAACTATTTTTTTTAATGGTGAATTCCCAGAGCTCTGACAAATATTGACAGATTTTCACCAATATTAAACTCATTTCAGATCTAACTAACATTAAGGTAGAACTTGGTTCTAGTCCTGTAACCAATATTGAACTAAACTGAGATCTTATTACTAACAGAACATTAAACCAAATTTGGTTCAAATCTTACTGTAAAACTTTAAACTTATTTAACTTTAACAAAAAAGTTTTCTATTGTGTTTCTTTAACTCTGGCAAATATTGATGGATTTGACCAAAATTGCCAAATTGAGATCATACTGATGCAAAGAAAAATATCAAATTCAGTTCAAATCTGGAAGTAAAAATTAATGTTATCTGATAAAAGTGAAGAAATTTTAAGGATTTTCAAGTCTCCTGACTCTGACAAATGTTGACAGATTTTGACCCATATCAAGCACATGCAAGGACTTATTGATACCAAATTTGGTTCAAATAAAATTTCAATTTGTTTGAGCATAACCCTTAAACAGAGTAACAAGACATACAGACAAAATGCAAAATGTTTCCCCACAATCTTCAATCTCATGGGCACAAAAATGTAATATTCTGAAACCTGAAAGTATCAAAGTACGGATATCCAGGTAGTATGTAACTTGAGTACAGATATCCAGGTAGTAAGTAACTTGAGTACGGAAATCCAGGTAGTATGTAACTTGAGTACGGATATCCAGGTAGTATGTAACTTGAGCATGGATATCCAGGTAGTATGTAACTTGAGTACGGATATCCAGGTAGTATGTAACTTGAGTATGGATATCCAGGTAGTATGTAACTTGAGTATGGATATCCAGGTAGTATGTAACTTGAGTACGGATATCCAGGTAGTAGGTAACTTGAGTACGGAAATCCAGGTAGTATGTAACTTGAGTACGGATATCCAGGTAGTATGTAACTTGAGCATGGATATCCAGGTAGTATGTAACTTGAGTACGGATATCCAGGTAGTATGTAACTTGAGTATGGATATCCAGGTAGTATGTAACTTGAGTACCGATATCCAGGTAGTATGTAACTTGAGTACGGATATCCAGGTAGTATGTAACTTGAGTATGGATATCCAGGTAGTATGTAACTTGAGTATGGATATCCAGGTAGTATGTAACTTGAGTACGGAAATCCAGGTAGTATGTAACTTGAGTACGGATATCCAGGTAGTATGTAACTTGAGTACGGATATCCAGGTAGTATGTAACTTGAGTATGGATATCCAGGTAGTATGTAACTTGAGTACAGATATCAAAGTAATTACAACTTGAATATGGATATCCTTGTAATCTTATGTAATTGATATTCCATTTGTATATAGTTGAAGGTAAATTACCCAATGACCATTTTTATATATGGCTATTAACTGTTAAGAATGCCATTAACTTACAAACCCAACATCAGAACTTTCTCATATGTTTATACATAAGTTATTCTAACCTTGCCATTCAGTTCCTCTACAATGGTGTTATTTTCACGTCGCACTGCTTCCCGATCTTCATTCATCTTAATTTGCGTGTCATTGATATGAGCATCAAACCTTTTTCTCATATTATTGAGCTCTTCAGTCAGCTGCTCCTTATGTACCATGGCCTGTGGTAGAGAAGAAAGTTTCAACTCAAGATACAAAATAATTTCTAATTTCACTCAAGTTCAATCTTCACATAAATGTATGCTGAAACACATTGCTTCTGAATGTATGTTCACTTCATTGTCTGTATATTATGAGAATGGCAACTCCGATAGTTTATACCTGTGTTTGCTCAAACTGAGCCTGCTCCACAAGTTCAATGCCTTTTTTCATCTGTTGGTAAGCTTCCTCCTCACGCCCAACCATCTCTGAGACACGCCCCTTGAGAACTGTGACATGTTCCATCAGTTCATCCCGTTCCCTGCATAAGTTGGACAGTTTAGGCTAATTAATGGGGAATACAGGTACTTTACAACAAAGGACAATTAAGTGACATCAGAAATCCATAAAAGGATTCACGCCCAATATATCATATACAACATATATCCATAACAGAACAAGTCTTCAGCCCAGAAATATCACCTATCATACCAGGGTTCAAAGTGACTGATTCTGTTTATGTCTGTGTGTGACTGACTATGTTAATGTTTGTCTGTGTGTAACTGACTATGTTTATGATCTGTGTGTAACTGACTATGTTTATGTCTGTGTGTAACTGACTATGTTTATGATCTGTCTGTGTGTGACTGACTATGTTTATGATCTGTGTGTAACTGACTATGTTTATGATCTGTCTATGTGTAACTGACTATGTTTATGATCTGTGTGTAACTGACTATGTTTATGATCTGTCTGTGTGTGACTGACTATGTTTATATCTGTCTGTGTGTGACTGACTATGTTTATGATCTGTGTGTGACTGACTATGTTTATGTCTGTGTGTAACTATGTTTATGATCTGTCTGTGTGTAACTGACTATGTTTATGTCTGTGTGTAACTGACTATGTTTATGATCTGTGTGTAACTGACTATGTTTATGATCTGTCTGTGTGTGACTGACTATGTTTATATCTGTCTGTGTGTGACTGACTATGTTTATGATCTGTGTGTGACTGACTATGTTTATATCTGTCTGTGTGTGACTGACTATGTTTATGATCTGTGTGTAACTGATTATGTTTATATCTGTCTGTGTGTAACTGACTATGTTTATATCTGTGTGTGACTGACTATGTTTATGATCTTTGAGTAACTGACTATGTTTATGATCTGTGTGTAACTGATTATGTTTATATCTGTCTGTGTGTAACTGACTATGTTTATGATCTGTGTGTAACTGATTATGTTTATATCTGTCTATGTGTAACTGACTATGTTTATGATCTGTGTGGAACTGACTATGTTTATGTCTGTCTGTGTGGAACTGACTATGTTTATGATCTGTCTGTGTGTGACTGACTATGTTTATGATCTGTGTGTAACTGATTATGTTTATATCTGTCTGTGTGTAACTGACTATGTTTATGATCTGTGTGGAACTGACTATGTTTATGTCTGTCTGTGTGTAACTGACTATGTTTATGATCTGTGTGGAACTGATTATGTTTATGTCTGTCTGTGTGTAACTGACTATGTTTATGATCTGTGTGGAACTGATTATGTTTATATCTGTCTGTGTGTAACTGACTATGTTTATGATCTGTGTGGAACTGACTATGTTTATGATCTGTCTGTGTGTAACTGACTATGTTTATGATCTGTGTGGAACTGACTATGTTTATGTCTGTCTGTGTGTAACTGACTATGTTTATGATCTGTGTGGAACTGATTATGTTTATGTCTGTCTGTGTGTAACTGACTATGTTTATGATCTGTGTGTGACTGACTATGTTTATGATCTGTGTGTAACTGATTATGTTTATATCTGTCTATGTGTAACTGACTATGTTTATGATCTGTCTGTGTGTGACTGACTATGTTTATGATCTGTGTGTGACTGACTATGTTTATGATCTGTGTGTGACTGACTATGTTTATGATCTGTCTGTGTGTAACTGACTATGTTTATGATCTGTCTGTGTGTAACTGACTATGTTTATGATCTGTCTGTGTGTAACTGATTATGTTTATGATCTGTGTGTGACTGACTATGTTTATGATCTGTCTGTGTGTGACTGATTATGTTTATATCTGTCTATGTGTAACTGACTATGTTTATGATCTGTCTGTGTGTAACTGATTATGTTTATATCTGTCTGTGTGTAACTGACTATGTTTATGATCTGTGTGTGTGTAACTGATTATGTTTATATCTGTCTATGTGTAACTGACTATGTTTATGTCTGTGTGTAACTGACTATGTTTATGATCTGTCTGTGTGTAACTGATTATGTTTATATCTGTCTATGTGTAACTGACTATGTTTATGATCTGTGTGTGACTGACTATGTTTATGATCTGTGTGTAACTGATTATGTTTATATCTGTCTATGTGTAACTGACTATGTTTATATCTGTGTGTGACTGACTATGTTTATGATCTGTCTGTGTGTAACTGATTATGTTTATATCTGTGTGTGACTGACTATGTTTATGATCTTTGAGTAACTGACTATGTTTATGATCTGTGTGTAACTGATTATGTTTATATCTGTCTGTGTGTAACTGACTATGTTTATGATCTGTCTGTGTGTAACTGACTATGTTTATGTCTGTCTGTGTGTAACTGACTATGTTTATGATCTGTCTGTGTGTGACTGACTATGTTTATGATCTGTCTGTGTGTAACTGACTATGTTTATGATCTGTGTGTAACTGACTATGTTTATGATCTGTGTGTAACTGACTATGTTTATGATCTGTGTGTGTGTAACTGATTATGTTTATATCTGTCTATGTGTGACTGACTATGTTTATGATCTGTCTGTGTGTAACTGATTATGTTTATATCTGTCTATGTGTAACTGACTATGTTTATATCTGTGTGTGACTGACTATGTTTATATCTGTCTGTGTGTAACTGACTATGTTTATGATCTGTCTGTGTGTAACTGACTATGTTTATGATCTGTGTGTAACTGACTATGTTTATGATCTGTGTGTAACTGACTATGTTTATGATCTGTGTGTAACTGACTATGTTTATATCTGTGTGTGACTGACTATGTTTATGATCTTTGAGTAACTGACTATGTTTATGATCTGTGTGTAACTGACTATGTTTATATCTGTCTGTGTGTGACTGACTATGTTTATGATCTGTGTGTGACTGACTATGTTTATGTCTGTGTGTAACTGACTATGTTTATGATCTGTCTGTGTGTAACTGATTATGTTTATATCTGTCTATGTGTAACTGACTATGTTTATGATCTGTGTGTGACTGACTATGTTTATGATCTGTCTGTGTGTAACTGATTATGTTTATATCTGTCTATGTGTAACTGACTATGTTTATGATCTGTCTGTGTGTGACTGACTATGTTTATGATCTGTCTGTGTGTAACTGATTATGTTTATATCTGTCTATGTGTAACTGACTATGTTTATGATCTGTCTGTGTGTGACTGACTATGTTTATGATCTTTGAGTAACTGACTATGTTTATGATCTGTCTGTGTGTGACTGATTATGTTTATATCTGTCTATGTGTAACTGACTATGTTTATGATCTGTCTGTGTGTGACTGACTATGTTTATGATCTGTCTGTGTGTGACTGACTATGTTTATGATCTGTGTGTAACAGACTATGTTTATGATCTGTCTGTGTGTGACTGACTATGTTTATGATCTTTGAGTAACTGACTATGTTTATGATCTGTCTGTGTGTGACTGACTATGTTTATGATCTGTCTGTGTGTGACTGACTATGTTTATGATCTGTGTGTGACTGATTATGTTTATATCTGTCTATGTGTAACTGACTATGTTTATGATCTGTGTGTGACTGACTATGTTTATGATCTGTCTGTGTGTAACTGATTATGTTTATATCTGTCTATGTGTAACTGACTATGTTTATGATCTGTCTGTGTGTGACTGACTATGTTTATGATCTGTCTGTGTGTAACTGATTATGTTTATATCTGTCTATGTGTAACTGACTATGTTTATGATCTGTCTGTGTGTGACTGACTATGTTTATGATCTTTGAGTAACTGACTATGTTTATGATCTGTCTGTGTGTGACTGATTATGTTTATATCTGTCTATGTGTAACTGACTATGTTTATGATCTGTCTGTGTGTGACTGACTATGTTTATGATCTTTGAGTAACTGACTATGTTTATGATCTGTCTGTGTGTGACTGACTATGTTTATGATCTGTGTGTAACAGACTATGTTTATGATCTGTGTGTGTGTAACAGACTATGTTTATGATTTTTGTGTAACTGACTATGTTTATGATCTGTCTGTGTGTAACTGACTTTGTCTAAGATGGCTCTGTATTTGACTAACTTTGTCAGCCTGTCTATGGTCTGCTTGTGGAAGCCCTTGTGAGCGTCGGACAGGTAGGCAGTATCAATAAACATTCCGTCCTCTCTAGTTGGGATAACATCCCTCATGCGTAGTTGCGACCTTAAATCCTCTGTTATCTGCTCATATCGCTGAATCTCCTCTCTGGCAATAACAAACAATTTTATTAGCACATCCCTTCACTTCAACGATGCAAATGATACAAGGCAACAATTCCACATCTTTGTAATGATAGTATATTAAGTATGATTGACCAGAGCTTTTAAATCTTAGTCCTGTTAACATTGGTTTTCACAACATTGAAATAAAACCTATACAGCTTACACTCCAGAAATAAGAAATAATGACCTAAACAGAATGATCCTTTTTTTTCTCACAAGCAAGTCTTTTATAATCATATAAAAGAGTTGATGGTCTAGAATGAGCTTATAGCTATCAAACAGCCAGATATATAAACCAAGAACCATAACTCATTTTATATAAAGAATATCCCCACAGTGACTTCAAAGAAAATCATAGACAGTCACCTAGTGGTTGTTTTTTTTAACAGTGTCAATGGGCCAAAGAAAATCAAATGAGAATCTGCAATTACAAACGTTATTTGTCTAAATCCAATGACAGTTTTTCTTCCTATGAGTTTTAAACTTAATATACAAACTATGGGACCAAGGAGAACCTACATATCAAGTTTGCAAGTGTTGTAGTCCTACAACAGTAATAACAAAAATCGTTTTAGGATGGACAATCAACAGATGCAGATATAAAGAAGCACCAGCAGGGAGGGAAAGGATCTGGATCATAAATAAAGGAACAAAACAAAAGGTGATTTGAATACATTATCTGATGTCGGTGTCAGTAGACTGATAACAAGCCTCACATGTATACTGACCTGGAATGTGCTAGTTGGGATTCAAGTCTCTCTGTCCGAGCAGCATGGATGGAACTTAAGCGCTCCTACAATATTAGATACATATATGTATATTAGTAAGTACACTATTTAGACTATTTGATGTTAAGACAAAGTTGAATTAAAAAATAACTTTTCTGACAGTTTTTAATTTGAACAAACCAATGAAACATTTGTAAGACTCACCATCTCTATCTGTATGTTTCGAATATCACGACTTTGGAAAGCCTGCCTTTCATCATCTAAAAGGAAGGAGTCGTCCACCTGCCAACAAATTGGTTTATAACAATGGTTTATATACAGTGAAAAAGAATTCTATCTATTACATAATGTCATTTTATACAGCTTATAAAATCAAACTAACATAGGAAAAGTTGTAAATTCACCTTTAAAACAAAATACCGCATAGGCATGCTTGCCATGAGAACTGAACCAGTCCACAATGTGTACAATGGAGAGTTAACGAGAAGGAATTTAGACAGGACAGCAAGTCACGACCAGACCTATTACTGACAGCAGGGATGATCTTGACACAATGATAGGTATTAGACAGGATTAAGCAAAGATTGTGTCTGACCAGGAGAATCACTCATTACAGGTGTGTATTATCATAGGTAACACTGACTGTAGGTAACCATATGATACAAGCAAAAGAGAATGTTACAGAATCATGTATTTAGCACAGATACATGCCTGTAATAACATCTGACAATTCATTTTAAAATACTTCAAGGCTTTCAAACAATTTGTGATCAGATAATTAGGCAGCAAATATTGCCTCTTGAAATATACGTTGTCATTAATAATCCACCACCTGCTTATTCTGAATTAGTGATGTTCAGTGTACTTCTCTGTTTTTGTTTTTAATTTAAAATCTTCTGGATAACAGGGTTTTTTTCTTTATCTTTTTTAATGGTGGAGAAGGAGGTAAGATTAATAAACCTATATAACTATACAAACAAATTAAATGAAGTGACAGATAATGTATTACTATTTTTCATGTAAACATACACACATGTACATGAATTTTGATATGAATAATTTAGTAAACACATGCTTATGGGAAATAAATTGAACAATCGAAAACAAATTACAGCAGGATATGTTAACGACCCAATAAAATTAATTAAATAAGACTGAATAAACCATATGTGTACCAGAAAATAACGAGTAAGTACTTAACAAGATATCTGCAGATCCATCTGATCATATGTTACATACAGACATATAGATGTTGAATTGACCATTGTTGCAAATATGAATGTCTTCTGATGTGTTAAATATGTACTATCATTTAAAGGACTGGGACAATCTCATTGAAGTCAGCATACAAGTCACACAGGAAAGTGAGTTTAAAATAATCTAGAAAGGCTATAGATACAAATAATGTGTTGTATTTACCAAGTTAAGTCTTACCTTGGAAAAGTCCCCGTTCACACCAAACAATTCTTGCATCACACTTTTCTTTAACTCATCATGAAGTCTCCTGTTTTCATCCAAAAGTTCCCCAACTTTTGCTCTCAGTGCAAACAGTTCTTCCTAGAAAACACAGTTACATAATTACTTATATAAAAACGCACAAGGAAAAAAAAATTTTAAGATGAAAATTAGACTTACGTTTATTCATAATACTAAGCAAAAAAGTGTAACTTTTTCAGCAAAACAAATTTAAGAGAAACAAAAGTTCACGCCACAGATAAAGACTTCAGAAAACAATTTGACAAATTATAGTTCCCCACCATCAAACCAAATTGAACCCATAAACTAAGTATGAAGTTCCAGTGATATAAGTCAAAGGTCAAACTGCAGGTTAGAGTGGCCTACTTTTGATACATGACACACCACCTCACCAAATTGAACCAATATTAAAGAATGAAGTTCCTGTGACAAGAAGTCAAAAGAACAAGTGAAAGTGATAAATGCTCCATGAAAACGTTTTTATTGCACAGAAAATTTGACAAAGAACAATAATTTTGTAACTAAGGGGTTGCAGGCCCTGAATTTGGTACACTGCAAATTTTCTTAGTGTGACCAATGCATACACCCCACAAGTTTCATGTTCCTGGTTTTTATGCAAGTATAACTATGCTCATGACACAAAATTTTAACAAAGGGCAATAACTCTAAAATTGGAGAGTCAAGGGCCCTGAAATTGGTACACAGCACAGGGTATTAGAATGATCAATGTATAAACTAAGTTTCATGATCCTTGTTAAACTGTGGTCAAAGTTAAGCTCTGGAAAAGAAATTTTCAACAAAGGACAATAACTCTATAAATGAGAGATCGAGGGCCCTGACTTTGATATGTTGCACATTGTCTTAGTATGATCAATGTACCCACCAAGTTTCATTATCCTTGTTTAAATGCAAGCAATTCAAAATATTCAAAATAAAATATGATAATGGAAACAGGCCTTTGAATATCGAATCAATTGCGACATTTCAATGCCACAGGTTGGAGATGCAGGGATGTTGCTATCCAGGAATGGAAAATTCACAATAGGGAAATTTAAATCATCACAGTTATCATACAGCTTGGTGGAAAGCTGTCCATTTTGGTATCATTGCAGGAAAAGATTGAGATATGGGGCTGATGTATTGGAGTCTGTTGTCTCCTTTACTTCTAATTCTGGTGAGTATATACAATGGAGCCTGGACAAACTTTTTTCTTTGGTCAAAGTCCAAATGAAGGTCAGAGTAACCTTCTTTTGATATGCTACATACTATCCCACCAAGGCGAACCTATATCCCAAGTATCAAGTTCCTGTGATTAGCTGTGTAGAATATAGCCCCAGTGAAAACTTTTTCTTTGATGTAGGTCAAGGTCAGATTGTAGATCAGGGTAACATACTTTTTATATACAAAACACTTTCTCACCAACATGAACCAAAATCCAAAGTATTAAGATCCTGTGATTAGTTGTGAAGAAGAAAGGGTTCAGATAAGATAACAGAGGGACACAAAGACTGATGGACACAACACAAAACTATACCACATAAAGTCATATATCTTAATAATTACCATACAAATTCAGATATATCAATAATTACCACACAAATTCAGATATCTCAATATTTACCACTTAAAATCAAATATCTCAATAATTACCACAAATTCAGATATCTTAATAATTACCACACAAATTCAAAAATATCAATAATTACCACACAAAGTCAGATATCTTGATAATTAACACAAATTTAAATATCTCAATACTTACCACACAAAGTCAGATATCTTAATAATTACCACACAAATTTAAATATCTCAATACTTACCACACAAAGTCAGATATCTTGATAATTAACACAAATTTAAATATCTCAATACTTACCACACAAAGTCAGATATCTTGATAATTACCACTTTACATTAAAAATGAAAACCTTGAAGGTTCTTGGCTCCAACCACTGAATAATCTTAATTGGTTCTATTCTGACTGATTTATTCTCTACTTTTTTTATTTTTTTAAAAAAATAATGAATGGATAACAGACAATGGACAAATAATGATTTGAATAGCCACTATCTAATGCTAGTGGCATATGCTAAAAAGTCCATGATAGCCTCCTATTAGCCATAACAATGGTGATATCAAACTTTCATCATCAAAATCCAAGACAGCTGCATCTCCTCCATTTTACTTTCCTTATTTGTTCCATAATCAAACCTACATAGGAAATTTGAGAAAGATTCATCAAGTACTTCAAGAACTTGCAATGACAAGCTTTCATTGTCAAAAATGAAGATGGCCACCTGTCAACAATGATGGTCTTCTGATAAGTTCCAGAATAATTCTTAAAAATCCTTAAAAAGATATTACCGAAGTGTAGGTGTATGTTACAGACAGACTTTTAAAAATGTCCTATATTCGAAACAAGACATGGTCAATCCTTGTCAACCAAATGATACTTCAGACAAAATCAAGACAGAATCCTACGATTCCTTTTAAGAAGAAACAATTTAAAACAATTTGCTCTATCTCCCCTATTGGGCCTTATCCCTCGCAACCAAATATTTATGCAAAATTCATTCCCCTCACCAAAAGACGCTTCAGACCAAATTGGGATGTAATCCTGGCATTCTTGCAGAAAAAGCATGATTTTAAAGAATTTGCTCTATTTCCCTACTGGGCACCACCCCCCCACCAGGGGGCCAAGACCCACTGTTTATACAATATTGATTCTCCCTTCACCAAAAAAATGTTCCAGACCAAATTTAAACAGAATCCTGCACTTCCTGTGGAATAAAAATTTTGAAGAATTTGCAAAATAGCCTAAAGCTAACAATAATACAAGATAATTTTGAATTGATCTAGACACTGATTTGATATAGGAATCTTTAGTGCTATGCTCATAGATGTAGATGTCACTAATGCTGACCTTTATGTATCTGTTTTCGTTTTCCAACTGGTGAATGTAACTTGTCTGGGTTTGAAGAATGGCTGCTGCTTCTTCAACAGATGGCATAGGACCAGGGGCTGCTTTCTGTGATTCTGGTGCACTGACTTTCTGTGTATACTGCAAAAGATAGAGTATATAACTCTCCAGGCTTTATCCAATATATTAGATATGAGAATAGTTTATATCTTATATATATTATACTCTACTTACATCTAACTAATAACTTAAGCACTGAGACAGTTTTTAACAACTTTCACAACAAAAAGTTTCTGCTGTAGACACATTCAGGCTATTATACAGATATTTTGTGTCTTTCCATGCTATAGTCAAAAACATCTGACACTTTGTACTGATAGTTAACATGTGCTATATATTGCACAAGACCATGAGGAAATTAAGTCATAAAAAAGTCCATGCAAACCTGCCACAAAAGAATTTCTCCAACTTAAGACAAAGTTTTGATGACATAGGGCATGGAAATCCTAACTGAACAATTCCCAATAAGTTTTACTCTGATATCCTGCTTTAAACAATTTCAAATCTTTCTGAGTCGCTGCACACAAATTCCCTATCAATCCAACAGCTAACCAGAGGGCAGGTCAATGATATCGTTAAACGCTTGAAGTCAATGTCTTTGTGTGATTTTCATGTGATGTCCTTACTATTACTGACACATCATCAAGCAAGAAAATGTCACATCACAATGTACCAAGCAATGAGGTTTTCGATGGAAACAGCAGAAAATAGTTCATTCTACTGTACACAGAGCAAACACAGCACTTAATGTAATGAACGCAATAAATAAATAAAAAATAAGAAATTAAGGAGGTATAGTTTGCAGTACAGCAATGGTTTGAACAATAAAACTATAAAACTACAACTGCTCACAAATATTGATATATTCTAAGCAGACAAATTAATCTGTATGTCCCAATGACAAGAATAACTCTTCTCCATTAACATGGTAAAGTATCGGTTGAAAGTGTAACAACTACACAGTATGAATAGGTTAGATCAATATAAGGTCACATATTGTATAAAGGTTTGTATTTTGGCTCTGCTACCTACGCTTACAACTAAAACGAGCAAAATTATTTATGTCATAGTTTACATTGACTAACATGACCAGTGCTCGAATCGAAACAGTGCCTGAACACATTATATTTACAGTTCTCATTCTACAAAATGTCTGATTTGTCCAATCACAATCATGATGCATGATAATTAAAGTGTGCCTTTATATGTTTCTTCCTATAACAATAAAAAATCTGTAACTACCATGACAATCTGCTGCATGGGACAAGTGTGGAAATAAAAGTCAGTTCCTTAAAAAGTTTTTACACTTCATCATTTTGCCTACTCTGAAAAAATCAAAAATCATGGTAAAATATTTTATCTAAATGAACAGTATTGCATTAAATATGAATTTGATGTGCTTTACAAAATACAGTACAGACCAAAATATTGGTCCATATTTCCCTCCATTGAAATACATACAGATCAGTAATATCGGGCACTGATCAATGCAAAAAATGACTTCCTTTATTTCATGTATTTTTACAACATTTTCTATTTAGAAAACAGATTGACACCACAACAACATATATATGTGTAAATATTCGATACTTCAATGGGGATGTTCGAGCATAGGTTTCAATTTCAATCAATATCCCCCCTACACGGGTGTCATTTGACCAAATGCCAATAATTTCACAAAAACTGCATGTGATTCTATGTATATAGCTGAAAATATCCATGACATGACAACTATTCAGAATAAAACAGCTAAAAATCTGGTTTTGTGTTGAAACAGTGTTCATCTGCATAGCTTTTGATTTTCAATTAACTGTTTCAGTAATGTGAATAGCTAAACAAGATAAAATTGTTTATTCTAAAAATGAACTTGATAAGATCACAATACTAGTACGATAATTAATGCTAAGTATGTTACTCAAGCTAAATTTCATTCTTTTTATATGTTACAATCAGACAATCTTTTCCAACAACCACAAAAATATTGGCAGTAGTCATGTAAGGAAATACATGCACATGAATCCAAAATTCCAATATAACCTGTGTCCCAAAAAGGGTTACTACACACCTGTTTGTCTGGCTGTGAGCTGAGAATGTTACCAAGTTGATGGGAAGCATCTTTGTATTTCTGTGGGCGCCCAGAGTCTTCATACCACCTGAGTGTACGTGGATGTACAGAGGTTTTAAGTTGGCTCTTGGCATAGGAGGTGATAGAGTTATTGGGACTATTTCCAGTCCCCATGAGGACATCCTCCAATTCATTCAAACTGATATTGGCCCGATCTACATTTCACAAAGTGATAAAAATAGTTAGATTCTGTATAAAAGTAAAGGTAAAACAAGATGAACAATTTAACAAGATCACAAACATGTACGAAATCTCATGCACATGGAGTGAATTAACTTATACAATATATAATATTTTTTTTCTTCAGGTAGTGCCAAAGTGGGCTAGGGGATTCAAATACAATCTGCTTCCATCCTAAATTATCTCAAGAGTTATATCTATTTATAGCCAAACTTGTAGATACTTTGTTATGTATTAATTTAAAATGTTTTATAATAAATGTACAATTCACTGTTGCAGGTTTAATAGTTTGAATTTTCAATAATGTTGTTGGATAAAGATACTATGAGGTCAGTGTCAAGAAACATATGCCGTATGTTATAAGACATTGTTCGATTCATCACTATGCATTTTCTAAGTACAATGTATATACATTAAGTAAGCTATACAATGTATACCCATTATTCTGGAAGATGCAGCATGTATTTTTTTTTTATTTCTTCAAAAACTGTTCATGATTGATATATGTACCCGAAGTGAGAGCTTGAATCATGTATATCAACAAATAATAAACCGTATAAAATGCCGGTATTTTGATAATGACAGTTGCAAGTTGTAACTTGAAATTCGTAAAGTTTTACCCACATATGTACGTACATAAGGTTTATAACGTTATAATATATATAAATAAAAGATTAGATTAAAAAGGATGCAAAAACAGTGTCCATTAATAAAATAAAAGACTCTAAATTGCAAAAAAGCGATATTTGAAATGTATTAAGGGACGACAGATGGAGGGAAAATGTTACATTTCAGAGACTTGATCAAAGTTGAGAAAATTTCTCTGAGATGATTTGTAATTAAGGACCGCATCAATTATCAATACCTCGAACAGATTTCTGGTAATTATCTGCAGGATCATCTTCCTCCTCATAAGCATACATAATGACTAAATATCAGTTATTATTATATGAAATAAAAAATCCTACAGACAGGAAGTTTACATTCTCCATCACAAAGACGCATGCGCAAATCGGACATGTTTGAGTTCCGGTACTTGTTTCTTAAAGCTACTGCCACCTCGATTTCAAATCATATATTTTATTTCTGTGTTTGCGTGGTAAAGTTTTATTTTAATCAAAATGTCACGAAAACTTAGGCCGTGCAGATGAGTTTGATAAACTTATTCAGAAGCAAGTCCATAAACAAGCTAAAATAAGATCTTTTATACATATTTTTTGGGGAAATACATGTAATTAATATTTTTAACATTTTGCACAGTGACATGTACGGGTTTAACATGAAGATAAACGTAATATTTTCACCGTTTATTTCCAAAGAATTTCTTTTATTTCCCCCAGAGTGCATTCCGGTGTCCGTATGGAACAACTCTGGTGGAATCAGAAAAAAAAATTGAGTTAGTAAGTCGAACCCGAAAACAACTCGAAATTTCGAGTTGCTATCTCGAAATTTCGGGTTGAAATCTAAAAATTTCGGATTACTAACTCGAAATTTCGAGTTAAGATAAAACACAAAGTGGCCGGAATACGCTTCCGTATTTTTGTAACAAAAATAATACTAATAAATTTAACTGACGAGTAAACAAATACATCGGTCAAATGGAAAATCATTTTTAGTTCTACGGTTTTACAAATAACTTTCTTCAATATAGAGTGATATTTTATTTGTGAATAGCTCAAATATGCGGGTTTCTTTATATATATATATAAATCTAAAGTAAACAGAAAGTATTTGTCACAAAAGTGAACGCGATCCATTTGAAAACTGAGATTTCTACTATACTGTTTGTTTTGAAAAGATAACCGCAGTTAGACTTGAGTATGTTGGCTAGTATCTCATTTAGTGCATTGTATATCGTTACGTTGGACGTGCAAATGGATTACATAATAGAACTGACTCATTGACTGTTATTTATAAATGTAAGTCATAGATCTCAATAAGAAAAAATGTACGAGTTTAATCAATTCGGTATTAGCTTTATACTGCGTATTTGTATTGGATATAAACATTGCCACAGAGATCTTTTTAATGCTGTGGTTAATCAATTTCTAATCATTATCCTTTTCCTTAGTTTAATGGGTCACTTTAAGATATAGATGTAGATCCCTTCCTATCCGAATTCTTGATCAAGAGATTTCAGCCGTAAATTTTTAATTTTAAATGCTACAGTGATAATCAATTATTCTGTTTAAAATGTATTTTCAAATTCTATATCTTCTCTTCGTTTCATCAGTTTTAAACCAATTTTAGGGGTGTCTTTATCACACGCCCCTGGCCAAATCATGATTTCTTCGTATAATGACTGTAGTAATGTTTGAAATCATGTAAAACATATAGGAGTCAGACGATGAGAATTAAGCCCATGTTATACAAAACAGATGTTGTTGAACTGGGTTGTGACACTCTGATTTTTATAATAATCATTGAATGTGGTTTTGAATATGGATATTTATGCTACCACGGATTCAAATTCGAAGTAAGTCCGACATGTAATTATGGACCGTACTATCACTGAGTAGTAGATGTGTAACCTCGGTGAAGGCTACAACAGATACCTATATAACCTTGAGTAACCCCCGGGTAAAACGGTACCGTAAGTCCGTGTTAGTAATTTCATTAAATCTTTTATCCATGACAGGCCCCAATCTACTTGTGCGCTCTCGTACCTACGACACGATAATCGCTAAGGAGACGTGACCCGTGGTATCGTGTAGAAATAGCTGCATATGAATTGTGAAAAATACAGCATTTTGATTACATTGTAAAGTTTGAGTAAGTTTAATCACTATTGTATTGGACCAGGCCGATGTGGATTTACTTATTGCTATTAGATATGTTATTAATGGCTCTATTTCGAATGATTTGAAGACTTCTGTTTAAGATTTATAACTATCGCACGCTAGTGACCAGGCGGAGTATTGATAGCAGAGCGTGCAAATAGACAGTGGCAAGGGAAACAGTATCCCATCTATTGTTTTCTTAGTATGTTAATGATTGTAAAATCCATTCCTGAACAGACGAGTGTCTAGCTATTGAACTACAAGCCGTGAATTTGTTCTTATTGATGTAAGCAGACAACTTGGTACTTCTGGCAGATTACAGAAAATGCTAGATTCGTCATTATTGTATACAAATAAATGGAATCTTACAGTAAATGCGTCAAAAACAAAAGTGATGGTATTTTGAAATGGTGGACGATTACGAAGGGAATAATGGTATCTTAATGGATGTGTTTTAAAAAGTGTAAACGAATTTAATCTCTTGGGAATATTACTTCATTTTAAGTGTAAATTTGATAAAACACAACAGCTATGCAATGTAGAAAAGCGTTGCTCTCTGTATTTAATGCCCGTAAAGAAAATTGCTCTAATTTTGAAACACATCTTCACGTCTTTGAAACATATATTTGTAGAATATCAAGTAATGGGGCTAAAATCTGGGGTTGCATAAAGCACCAGATATTGAGAAACTACATTTAAGTTATTACAAACGATCATTAAGGGAGAAAGAAACCCACTGCAAATGTTATGGTCTACCAAGAACTAGGTAGAGTTCCCCTGAAAATTATCAGAAAAAAATCGTATTTCTAAGTATTGAAATGTGTGGTACTGTGTATGTCGCTGGCGATATTTCTGTTAAAGCTGAGAAACAAGGCAAAACAAAAGGTTAATTCAATGGCAGTATTACTCCATTTTATGTAATCTTTTATAATTCTGAAAATACATTGAGCATTGAGATGACATTATACCGTATCTCCAACACTATCAAGTTGGATTTTTATGTCACTAGCAATGCCGCAATGGATATGAATGCGAATATAAATAGGCCACTCGCCACTAGAATTAGTTTTTTTATCAAAAGTGTATATCGAAAAAAAATATATATATCGTAATGTCAACAGTTGAGATTGACCGTGTGGCCCATGAAAGTTAGGCTAACGCAGGAGTAACGTCTTATATCGTCTGTGCTATAACAACTGATGAAGAAAACGTCAAATTTTCATCCATAAATTCAATTTTGAAAGCACAATCACATTTTTATCCAATTTGATTTTTCAATATTTCGGTATCAGCGTATGCTCGTACTAGTTATCGAGGGTAGGAATTTTAGGCCCCATCGGTATCTTTGTTCATATACGATACCTTTTAAATTTATAATTTATGGAACAGGAGAAAATTGTTCAACAATTAAAAAAAGATCGTTTTGTATACAGCCTCTACACGAGGCAACCAAACGTGACTGAAATAGACCTGATGATTTTGTCAGAACAAGAAGACGACACGGCCTGTTTCGTACACCTGGTTTTGTTTTTGTCATATTGTCTTATCCATATTCAAAGGAAAAAAACTGATTTTAAAGATTAATATCAATACCCCCAATTGTGTCCTATCCCTTCTGCCTTCTAGGGGGTCAGCCCGATCGTTTATGCAAAACCCTTTCACTTAGAATAAAACCAGATTCAGATTCAAAAGAAGTGTTTGAAAGTAATAGATATATCTTATCTTTTTGGGTCCAGCACCCCAGACCCCTGCTATCTAAGGTCCATCCTTTGCACAAAACAGGCTCTCTTTTCACACAGGATATTTCTATCCCAATTGATCAAATTTAGTTAAAATACTTTCATTCCAAGGAAGAAGGATTTCATAGCTTCTCTTCCATTCTCCTTATTTGGCATTGTCCCTCTGTCCCCGAGGTGTTAGACCAAAGCCATTCATATAAAATTAAGTTCTTGCCACCAAGGGATGCTTAAGATAAAATTTTGACAAAATTCTGTCATCCCAACAGAACAAATTTAAGCATATTCCACTTTTGGGTCAACCCCACTGCCCCCAGGAGGTCAGAATCAACAATATACGAAATTAGTTCATCTTTTCCCAAGGATGCTTCTGACAAAATTTGGCCAAAATACCTTCAACCCAACCAAAGAAGGAGTTCAAAAATTTTCCTCTATATCTCATATTTGGCTTCACCCATCAGGCCACAGGAGGGTTAGGTCTTCCACTTTCTCCAAAAATGCTCCTGACTTTGCAATTTTGGAAAAAAATGTTTTATCATTCCTACAAAAGGAAAAGGACTTTAAAGAATTTGCTAAATTGACCCTATTTCAGTTCTAGACCTTCCACTTGGTTCTCTTCTCCTCAGGTTGCTTCTGACCAAATTTTTTTTTTTTTATATTTCTTTTATTTTTCAAAAAGATCATATTGAGCATGACAACAACATCATCATCATCATCATCATCATCATCATCATCATCATCATCATCATCATCATCCATATTCAAACATCATCATCAACCACAATCACCAGTCATCAGCATCGTCATCATCATCATCATCATCATCATCATCATCATCATCATCATCATCATCATCACCCATATTCTAAAATCATCATCAATCACAATCAACAGTCAACATTATCATTATCATCATCATCATCATCATCATCATCATCATCATCATCATCATCATCATCATCATCATCATCCATATTCAAACATCATCATCAACCACAATCAACAGTCATCATCATCATCACTGTCGTCGTCATCATCATTCATTCTGAAATCATCATCATCCAATATCATCAACAATCATCATCATCATGTTAATAATTGATACTCATCATTCATCATCATCAATCATTCAAACATCTTCATCCACAATCCTCAACAGTCATCATCAACATCATCATCATCATCAACACCAACATCGTAGTCATCCATCATTCCATCATCATCATTATCAACATTATCGTCATCATCATTATCAATAGCATCATCATTAACAACATCATCATACTCTTCAATTTATACTTGTCAATCAATATAATCATAATTTTTCATCAATCATATCCTCACACATACATCTTTCACACCCTCACTTCCTCATACACTTTCTCAGCATTAATATTATCAACACAATCACCATATTAACAAAAATACTGTAACAAACATACATTGTACATACATCCTCACACACATCTTCATACTTTCCACAGAAGTGAAAAAAAATTAAACACTGCAGAAAGAGGTATTCTTTATTAATACTAAGATACTGAAAGAAAAGAGAGAGAGAGAGAGAGAGAGAGAGAGAGAGAGAGAGAGAGAGGGAGAGAGAGAGGAGTGGTTGGGCTAGGTATGCATTTAAAAAGAAAATCAAAACATATATGCATATGGAAAAATAATTACCTTATCACTGATGTTTTCACACACAATTTAAATTAGTCTGCAAGGAGGAGTAAAATGTTAATAGATACTTGATAAGTAAAAGGCCTTCATAATCACAACCAAACTGATTAAAACAGTACAAATTACAACTTAATTCTCCCCAAATTCTAATAACCTTCTCCATTTCCTCCATTCATTTTCTAAAATCTGCCGTGCATGGTCACCTTGACTATTTGCAATATATTTTTGACAAATGTAATGCTCTTTAATTGAATTTATCAGAGCATTTGGATTTAGAATTTTATGTAGACATCTTGTCTTATATATATAAGACTTAATCATGATTAAAATTTCATTATCCACCCTATTTTTTAAAACATTCTCATGACTCAAGGTAACTCCAAAAAGAAAACTTTTCTTATTAAATGAAAATGGTATCAAAAGTGCATCAAAGAGTGTTTCAACAATAAACAGAAATCTCTGAGTTTCTCGACATTCCCACATAATGTGAATAATTGTTTCTCTCTCCAAGTTACAGAGAGGACAAACAGGATTATTTGATAACCCAATTTTAACAAGTATACATTTGTTGTTAGAATATGCTGCACTATTCTATACTGAAACCACTGTAACTTTGTATTTTTTGTAGCTCTAAAGGGAGTTTTATAAATATCAGTCCAGTTCAAATCAATATCTTCAAATATTTCTTCCCACTTCTTCCTACCTGTAGAAACATGACAGTGTTTTACCATTAGGTTATATAAATCCTTGGTCCCCATAACTTTTTTCAAGAAAAAAAATATGTTACTTGGGATAATTGGGTAGCAAATTAATTGCTTTTTGTAACCTACCTTTCCTAGAAATAATTTAATAGCAGAGATCACACCATTATATTGAAGAAAGTTTGTTTTAACTTGATAAATTTCTGTAAATTCTTGAAATGTGTAAAAAGAGAAAGTGTTTATATCTTTTACTAAATCATGAATTATTGTTACTCCCTTCTGATACCAAGCCTTGTAAAAAATAGTACTTTTCGCAATAGTTAAATTCCTGTTATACCATAATGGTGATGTTAAAACTGAGTTTCCCATATTTTCCTTTACTGCATCTGAATCATTAAATCTAACCCAAGCTTTGTACACATCCTTCCAAAACATATTTTTGCATTTATTTTGACAATCCTGAATATAAGCATTACCAAATGTAGATATCTTATGCAAGTCTGTAAATGTTTCAAAAATATGTTGCCACTTAGATGTTTTCTGATATAACCTTCTTATCCATCCTAATTTTAAAGAATCTATAAATGACCTAACATTAACCATTTTAAGACCACCATCATAATAATTCTGGGTGATGATATCTCTCTTAATTTTATCCACCTTACTATTCCACAAAAAGTTAAATAAGACTGAGTTGAGATTTTTCAAAAACTGCTCATCAGGATCAGGTAAAGCTATAAATAAATGATTGAACTGTGAAAGAAGAAGAGATTTTATTAAGACTATTCTACCAATAGGTGTAAGTGTTCTTCTACTCCAAGATTTAATGAGCGTTTTCAATTTAATTAATTTTTTATCAAAATTTAATCTGGGGATCTCATGTAAGTTCACACTAAAGTCTATTCCTAGCATATTAAATTTGATCCTTCCCCATTGCAAGCCTAATTCAGGTAAAAAAGTATTGTCACTGTAACTTTTGCTACCTATCCAAATTACCTGGGTTTTATCGACATTAAGATTTAAACCAGATATCTTTGCAAAGTATTTCAATTCAACAATAGATTCTTTTAAAGACATTTTCGAACCATCTAATATAAGTGAGGTGTCATCTGCGTATTGAGAAAGGAGAATGGGACAGTTATTCACATTGATACCTATAATCTTACTATTATTTCTAAGTCTGATGCCTAATACTTCAACACATAGTATGAAAAGGTATGGAGCTATTGGGTCACCTTGACGACAGCCTCTTTTAATATTTAAAAAAGAAGATAGATTGACCCCCTGATTTACGGCCGCAGTAACATTAGTGTGAAACAATCTGACCCAGTTTCGAATATCATGACCAAAATTGAAATAATTTAAAACTATGTCAACAAATTTCCATGAAACTGAATCAAAAGCTTTCTCAAAATCCAACATTAATAGCATTCCTGGAATATATCTTTCTTCTGCATATTGCATAATGTCATACACTAATCTAGTATTTACTCCAATATAGCGACCTGAAAGAAAACCTGTCTGATCCTCACAAATTAACTTATCTAAAACTGTTCTGATTCTACCTGCTATACATCCTGAAGCTATTTTGTAAACAATATTGAGTAATGTTATGGGTCGCCAATTTTTCAAGAACTGTCTGGGCTTATCTCCCTTGGGAATACAAGTAATAAGACCTTGTCTCTGTGTTACAGAAAGCAAACCTTTACCATATCCAAAATTAATTGATCTAACAATAAAAACTCCTAGCTGCTTCCAAAAGCATTTGAAAAATTCAACTGTAAAACCATCTGTACCTGGACTTTTGTTATTTTTCATGTTTTTCAAAGTTTTTGCTGCTTCTTCTACAGTAATTAACCCTTCTAAATTTTTAGCTTCATCATTATCTAATTTTGGAACATCAAATACATCTAAAAATTCTGTAAAATCAATATCTTCTATTTCACTACTGTCATCATACAATTTTTCATAAAAAGAACGTACCTCCTCAAGAATATCCTCCTGCTGTGTCATTATGACATTAGTTTCTTTCTCTATTTTTGGTACTATTTTAGAGATAAAATTTCTATTTTCTAAATTAAGAAAATATTTAGTCGGCTTTTCACCTTCTTCTTGCCATCTTGCCCTAGATCTTACAATACTACCTCTAATCTTCTTAAGTCTAATATTTTCTAATTCTTTCTTCTTATTTTCTAATTCTTCAGTATCTACTTGCTCTTGTTCCTCCAACCTCTGTATCTCTTTATTAATAATATATTCCAAATTTAGTCAAACTTTGCTCAGTCATTTATGACTAGCATAAGCTAACCAGTCCTTTAGACCAGGTGGGATAAAAGTGCATTTTCTAGATGAATTATTGTTCATTTTAAAAGTCTGATAATTTTTGTGTTAATCCAAAACCCTTTCTTGATGGCATCTTGCTGGTGAAATATCAAAACTCAGGAACTTAGAAGTTAATTAGAAGTTGTTTGAAAAGATTTGACTCCTGTGACCTTAAAGTGGGTAAATTTATTTCGTTGTACTTGATCTGCTTTCAATATCGCATTGGTGAATTGTATTAAAATCTTCAAATAACCTATATTTAATTACTAATAATCAATGAATTTGGCTGAAGATAAATGGTATGAAGTTTGGGATGACCTGAAAGTTACCAGAAATTCTTATGACCTGATAAGCTGCAAAGCAGGTGATTGATACAAACCCATTTTAAATCAATGACAAAATGAATTTGTTTTGTAAAATAAAATATATCATTTCTTGAAACCAGGAAAGGCACTTGAATGGTAACTAGTCCTCTTTATTGTTGATTTAAAAGAAATCACAAATCCTTTTTATGAAATAAATGGTTTATTTACAAATTGACATATTTTTTATCCATATTTCTATTGACATATATCGACAGACAAAAGTTAAATATGAAGAAAAACTATTTCAATACTAACATAGTATTCATTTGTTCAGTAATGATAATGACACAGGGCTGAATGTATACTTCATGCTATTGGTATGTTTTTGGATTTACAAGTTCTTGTTTTCATTTTACTCTTTTTTTTTTCGTAAGTTTTTGAACCATAACCTCCGAATCTTCAAATCCTCTCATTTTGGATTCACTGAAGTAGCACTGATAAGTTACAGACATTAGATGTATATATCCATTTTTAGGGATGTTCACAATATTGTGTGTCAATTCATGTATAACATCCCCTTGACTAACTGTCTATCCAAAATAGAATGGTTCCAGGATTTATCTCTGTAGAATTTGAATCTCATACTTGATGCCTTTTCATGTAAATGATATTGGAGTTTGTTTTGCTGTTAGATGAGAATTACAACATAAAAGGCAAGTCAAGGTTTTTCTCGCCTGTTCCCACATAGATAGAGCCGTACTTTCTACAGCCGGGGATATGGTAGAATACATAGCCTTGCCATAACAGACTGCGAAGGGCCACCAGTCCACTGCCTCGCTCAAACTGTAAACTCCAGGCTCCTGCAGTAATCAAGAGAGTACAAATGTCAAATGTATTTTATATCACAAAGGCTAAACTATGCAAAATTATATAGATAACTCTTGGTGGTCCTTATAAAAATTTGCCATGAGTCTCTCTGTGTGGAGAAACTTGTGAGGTAAGGTCTTCATGTCTTTTAAAATATGATCGAAGAATTAGCCAAACAACCATTCAACACCTTTGTTGAACATGTATAACAATACAGTGTCAAAATCTGTCCAGACTATCAGTGTTCTCTTGAAGTATGCTTTTTATTCCCTAAAATAATAATTGTATTTATAGGCTATTTTGAGATATACTTTGTCAAATTTTGTTGATTGTCAAGGTTCAGTTGAAAGGTCTGGGTCAGGTCAGTGAAGGGCAAAAATAACACAATGTCAGACAGTACAAGTCACACATAGCCATAATACCTTTAGGAATGTCTTCTTCCAAGTTGTCCATAAAGTCAACAGATTTATCCATGTTGGCTTTCTGTAGGAGAGACTTCTCTGGTAGGAGCTTAGGCTCCCTGAAGTGCATGTATGAACAAATCTTAGCAGCTTCAGAAACAACCAGACCTGCGTAGTACAAATCAAACAAATGACTCATCAAAAGAAAGTTGATATTGTTTTCCTATACATATTCATTTAATATTGATTTTTACCCAATGTAATGCACCATCCCAAGGGTCATGAAATGTGTGAAAATCCAGAACTGTGGAGACATCTCAGACAGAAAATCTCAGTATTTCAATCATGGCTTGGTGGACATGAGTTGCAATTATTATATTGTCTTGCATTGATTTCCTTTTTTTAATTCTTTTTTTGATTTTGTAAAGAAAGCTTTTCCATATTTATTATAAATACCTTCAAAACTACGATTTGCTATCACTTCGCCTGTTGGTGTCTGTACGAAAGCTCCTCTTGGAACAATTTTAACATCTTCATCAATTTCTGCAATAACAGATGAAAGTCTGTCTTCTTCTTTGATAGAGATCTGTAATAAGAACAAACAAATAGCTGCTAGATAATCTTCAAAGATTTCTACTACTTCAAAATGCAAAACGAAAAAACTGAACTCCATCTTCTCTTTTTTGACTACATTTTATTTTATTGCAAAATTCATATTGAAATAATGTTCAGTTTTACCAGGCAATAAAAATTGATAGTGCATTCACTCACTGTTTCTTCTTCCTCCTGAGCATCTTCACCTTCACCAACTTTCTTCGTTTCCGTGTGTTCAAACTCGTATGATGGGTCTCCAGTGAAGCGTCCCTTTGCCAGCTTACTTTGGTCACGCATCGCTTTAGTGGCAGGTGGTAACAAACCCCAGTTAACACAGTCTTTGCTACAACAATCAAAAGGTATCATAGTTCCAGAACTGCCTTCAAAAATCCTTTTCCAAGTAGAATTTAAATAAACATGAGATTTTATTCGCTTACCAACCAAAACAACACTTTACACCTTTCAAATTCCAGTCATCTGTTTTTAAACTTGTGACAATCAACAGTTATTGAATCAACACATTTTAGAAATCTTTTGAGAAAACGCATTTTTGTTTATTTCACTATCACAAACTGGCCAGTATTCCACAATTTTTTCAGTCGAAAAATCTTGTTAAAGTATATTTCATAAATTCTATCAGTTGAATTCTTTAAATAAAAAAATGAAATTTGATACAATGCTTCATCTCATATGTATCACATATAAGGTTTTAATGTTAGCTTGGTGATGTATTTTATTTTTCTGAAGTCCAAACACTATAACCAGAATACATAGCAAATACATTTGAACAGTCTCGACGTCTAAAACAAATTATGGATGCAAAATCCACACTCAGAACTATGAACTAGTTAGCTCATAAAACTTAGTTCAGTGCCTACCTGTAAAAGGTTTTCTTGTCAATCATTTCATCCCTGGATACACCCTGTGCGATAAAATAGTCATCTTTCACACCCAAAATTTTACCCCAAAGATAAACCTTGTGGAATTTGTTTTGACTTTGCAGAATGACTAAAGACGTTTGTAAGGCTGCTTTCTGTTCTGGACTGAGAATAACTCCACTGCTTCCGACATAATCAATGTCCAGATGAAGTCCTGATGATTCCATTTTGCCAAAATATGTGCAAATTGTGTTCACTCCTCTCAAATCGACTGGGACAGCAACAGTAGTTTGTGTGTTGCTATGCACTACGCGCATGGCGTAACACGTTTCCGGTTAAGGTTCAATTGTCTATATCATACAAGCGCTTCAACGATCGGCATTTTTCGACCGATTTAGGAAGCATTAAACTGATTCCAACATTGTTTACTTCCCGTCAGTCAGCATGGACCCAGATGTTAGTGTGATGTTTACAGTCCCTGGTCTGTCCCTGATACGACGTTCTGACACAATTGCATGTTTATCTTCAGAATTTAATAGAAAACAACTTGACATATTTGATGTCCAGATAGAATCTATTTGGGAGAAAAGAAGACGTGAAAACCCAAAATTATTCAACGGAACAAAATTCCGTTTGCACTCGGTCTCAGAAGATTCTCATCATAATAGCCCAGACGGTAGAATTACCTTTAACTTAGGTGTAACATGTTATAGAGATTTTATTAGTACTAACTGGGCCCCAAATGCAAAGGAAATATTACAACGAGGCAAACAAGATCATAATAACTCTCAGGCATTCATGTCTGATGCGATGGGAGTAGGTGCCTTGGTACAAACTATTGACAATCATGTTATATTCCTAAAAAGAAGTATCCATTGTGGAGAAGCGAAAGGCCTTTGGGACATTCCAGGAGGACATGCTGAACCACAGGTACATGTGCAGGGCTATTGAGAGTACACGTCACCTTACAAGTCATACAGTAACTAGTGTAAATTTCCCTTAAGTTAACCTGTAGAGTGTCTGGCTAGAGATCAAAAGGTTACTGGTTGAAGTTCCAACAGGGACGAAATATATTCATGTATGACCCCATATTTTGTGTAGTAACTATACTACTGATCGGAAATTTTTTACTAGTCTTTGCAAGAAGCAGTTTCCTTTAAGCAGACGATTTAGTGTATGGCTAGGGCCTTAAAACGCATAGATCATAATTTATACCTCTTTGGCAAGGCATCTTCCTTACTGAATACTCTTTGCAGAATCTGTAGGAGAAGGGGATGCTTATTTTTGTAACATGATTATGCAGTCATGGTTTTTAGCTTTTTTTTAGCAGGTTCAACCAGTGGTATTTAGCTTGAACTTGAAATTATCCTGAAATGATCCGTGATGGCCACTGTCTTGAAATGCACATTTTAAACTCTCAAGTTCAAAAGGTGCCATTGAGTAGAAAATTGGTAGGGATGTCAAGGAAAGAAAACCAACAAGTTGGTGTTATCATTCAGTTTCCTTGAAAAGTTCAATATGGCAGCCACGGTCGCCATTTCGTAATATGATTCTGGCTTCTCCAAACAACACATTTTTTAAATTGCTTCTCAAGTGCTAACATTGAGATTCAGCTAAAACTTGCCTTTATTAATTCTCAGATGGTGCTGACCAAGTTTTTAACTTTCAGGTTTGTCCAAAATTCAATATGGCCACCATGGCAATCATCTTTTAAAAAAAAACATTTTAAACTTTTAAACTGCCCAATTTTTCACTTTTGTCATTGAGCTAAAATGTTGTGAGAATGATAAGAAACTGATTTGAAGAGTATAGTTTTCTTAGGTGACCTGAGCCAAGCTTGGTGACATTTTCTTATTTTTCTTTGACCGCTTTTGTGTGTGTTGTCCATTAATATTCTCACATTTCTGATTTCTTCTTGAAAATAGCATCAATTTCAATAAAATTTTGCATAAGGATTCCATGCTCAATTACTAGTTAAAATTCTAAATTTGGCTTATACTTGTATTTTAAACGTATTCTTTTCAAGATCAAGATACTGCAAATCAAAAAATCATCATGAATGGAAATGTTTTAAGGTGCTTGATTTTTAAATGTCATAACTCCCATAAAAGTGTAGTCAGACTAGAATACTTTGGTAAGCAGGCGAGGGTTGCATAGCAACCTGAACCTGCTAGGGGGAGCTGGGGACATGCTTCCCTGGAAAGTTTGTTTTGTAAAATTGCTTCTCTCTGGTGCACTTGCATATTCTGGCAACAATATTGAAACAGTTTTTGTTATTCAAAAATGTGCAGTAATAGTTATTCATACAACATGTTTTCTCATAATAAAAGCAAGTTCTTGTTGATGATGTTTGTTTGCAGTATAAGATATATTTCTTGATAGTTATTTTATCAAGGATTTTAGGAAATCAAAAGCTTTTTGTAATAGCATTTTATGAATTTCATATGCCTGTCAGCAGGTTGTGTTGTGGTATATCCTGTGCTGTGTGTTCATCTTTAAAATTCAGTTGTGTTCTCATGAATGGCAATTTTATTCCATTGTATTTGGAAGAGTTACTACCCCTTGCTGTTTTCATGATCTTAATAATCTTGCCCGGATATTTTCTCTCAACATTTTCTTTTGTTTTCTACTTGGTAGACTTAATTACATTATATGAGATTTGTTTTCCTTAATGGCATTGTGAATTCACAGTTTTGGAAAAAGTTATTCCCCTTTGACTTTTTAGCATTTTGGTCTTGTCCATACATTTCCTCCCTTGAAACTTGGTAGGCTCTAAAACCTCAACATGAGGTTGTGTTTTTGTACATAGGTCAGCATTTTGGTTTGGCCATATTTCAAAAAGTTGTTGCCTTTTATTCTTTTCAGCATTCTAATCTTGTCTTAGAGATTTCCTTCAGTTCCCTTGCACTTTTCATCTATCTTTTTCATTAACATATATAACACTGTTTCCTCTCTTAACATTTTGACTCATTATTATCATTTCCATATTTGTATCTTTTTGTAGACAATAAATCATACTTCTTCAACATGGAATGGGCATATATTACCCTGCCCCACAATACTCTTGTTTCTGTTAAATTGGAACAATGCATCAATGATTTGCATATTTTACAAGTAGTCCATACAGCACGTCTGTAATATATCTGATTCATTTAGGTAATGCCCAAAGTTACAAAAGATACCAATATTTTGCAAGTAGTTTTGTATTAATTCCCCAATTCAACGGTTACATGTTGCATGTCATTTTTATAATTGACTGTGTGGATACCGTTAACTAAAACACAGGGGTCATTATGAACCATACCACTTTAATTCATGTAGTCAGATGTTCAATTTGGATATTTTCAATCAATGATGACTTCAAATTCAGTTACATGTATACATATATATATATACCTGTAATGTGGAATCAATAATTTTTTATTTTCTTTATTTTATTAAAACCTGACAGAAAAGTATTGTTTCAGATTCATCATGAATTAAATAAAACACAAACATAGACTAACATTGAAGTTGATGGTGAAAAGAAAAGTACAGAATATGAACTACTTCTTAGACTGTATGTTGATAGTTCGACTAGGCAGCTTTAATATTAAATTATTTTGAATTGGTCCATTGCTGGATTCAGGCCACAATAACTCAGCTAAGTGATAAAGATGAGTTACATATTCCAAAACAATTCTTACTCTCTTAGTCTCTTTCTTAATTTGTATCTAAACTGTTTACATATATCGCCACCTAGACATCTTTGTCTTTGTATGAATTTATCATAAACCGTGAAAGTATATGTATTAGGTCACTAATATATATAATTTTCTTAAATTGGCACCTTTGTATGAAACTCATAAAGATGAGATGAGAGGTGTCTCATTTCCCAGTTATAAGGCATATTTCTATTTGTACCAGTCTTGACATAAAAACATTCACCAGTTGATAGTGTTATACCATGATAACCATGTTCTCTACCAACCAGTTGAAGATCTAGAATACACAGTCAATAACAGATAAGCTCTTGTAGACTTGTTTTGGTTTTAAATGCAACCACTATGTAACTTTCAACAGAGGTTTTGTTATGGTTTATAATTTCAGAATCAGCTAGAGTAGGTGTATAATTTGCTTTAACATTTATTGCCCACTAGGGAAGGGGCACATTTTTCCATAGTTTATATAGGAGTATTTTCAGTCAGATGTATTTCAATCTTTATTAGAATTATTGTCATCAGGTAGCAGTCTGATAGTTTAAAAAAAAAAATGCAAACTCCATTTCTGGGGCCAGGAGGGTGGGGCTCAAGGCAAAATTTGCTTATATTTCAAAAGTTTTCTCCAGACTTAAATGCTGTGGAGTACCTAACAAAACTTTCCATTGACAGAAAAGTCCCTAGAAGCTTCGTCAAAATTATAAAGTTTGAAAAACTGAGGAACTCCATTTCCCTCGAGGGAGGGAGTCAATTTTACTGTCGATTTTAATGAAATAGTTAAACTTCTGGCAAAAAAATACTTTTGTTATTTTTTTGTTTTGTTTTGGTTATAAGAAATGATTCTATTTTTATTTGTATTGTACTCAGATAGCAGTTTGTAACAAAAACATGTTAGGACTCGGATGACCAGTAATGCCCACTGTCATCTTGTTACTTTTCCTGCTAAAATTGAAACTTGTTTCAAACATCTAATAACTGTTCCCTGTATCACTTGTGCTATTATGATCAGATGATTGTAAAAGCCAATGGAGCCTCTTGTTTCATAGTTTTATTATTTGCGGGAAATAATGAAAGTATGAAGAGAAAATTGTGTCTTCTTTTGGGGAGGCAAGGAAGTATCATTTATTATATATATATTACAATATATAAATATTTCATTCTTGTCATGAATTATACATTTGGTTATATTTGTTTTCAATTTGAAGTGATACAGACTTTGTAAGCCAGCTGTGATACTTCTTTCATTTCACCATTGCTTACTCACAAAGTCTTAGTGGCAAAGTCTAATTGCCAACTCACATAGTCTTAGTGGCAAAGTCTAATTGCCAACTTACATAGTCTTGGTGGCAAAGTCTAATTGCCTACTTATATAGTCTTAGTGGCAAAGTCTAATTGCTAACTCACATAGTCTTATTGGCAAAGTCTAATTGCCTTCTCCCATAGTCCTAGTGGCAAAGTCAGATTGCCTACTCCCATAGTCAAAGTGGCTTAGTTGAATAGTCTTAGTGGCAAAGTCTAATTGCCTTCTCCCATAGTCCTAGTGGCAAAGTCAGATTGCCTACTCCCATAATCTTAGTGGCAAAGTCAAATTGCCTACTCCCATAGTCTTTGTGGCAAAGTCAAATTGCCTACTCCAATAATCTTAGTGGCTAAGTCAAAATGCCTACTCCAATAGTCCCAAGTGGCAAAGTCTAATGGCCTACTCCCATAGTCTTATTTGCAAAGTCTAATTGCCTACTCCCATAGTCTTAGTGGCTAAGTCAAATTGCCTACTCCCATAGTCTTAGTGGCTTAGTCAAATGGCCTACTCACATTGTCTTAGTGGCAAAGTCAAAATGCCTACTCCAATAGTCCCAAGTGGCAAAGTCTAATGGCCTACTCCCATAGTCTTATTTGCAAAGTCTAATTGCCTACTCCCATAGTCTTAGTGGCTAAGTCAAATTGCCTACTCCCATAGTCTTAGTGGCTTAGTCAAATGGCCTACTCACATTGTCTTAGTGGCAAAGTCAAAATGCCTACTCCAATAGTCCCAAGTGGCAAAGTCTAATGGCCTACTCCCATAGTCTTATTTGCAAAGTCAAATTGCCTACTCCCATAGTCTTAGTGGCTAAGTCAAATTGCCTACTCCCATAGTCTTAGTGGCTTAGTCAAAATGCCTACTTCCATAGTCTTATTTGCAAAGTCTAATTGCCTACTTCCATAGTCTTATTTGCAAAGTCTAATTGCCTATTCCCATAGTCTTAGTGGCAAAATCTAATTGCCTACTCTCATAGTCTTAGTGGCTAAGTCAAATTGTCTTCTCCCATAGTCTTAGTGGCAAAGTCTAATTGCTTACTCCCATAGTCTTAGTGGCAAAGTCAAATTGCCTACTCCCATAGTCTTAGAGGCAAAGTCAAGTTGCCTACCTCCATAATCTTAGTGGCAAATTTAATTGCCTACTTCAATAGTCTTAGTGGCAAAGTCTAATTGCCTATTCCCATAGTCTTAGTGGCAAAGTCAAATGACCTACTCCCAAAGTCTTAGTGGCAAGGTCAAATTGCCTACTTCTATAGTCTTGGTGGAAAAGTCAAATTGCCTACTCCCATAGTCGTGGTGGCTAAGTCAAATTGCCTACTTCAATAGTCTTTGTGGCAAAGTCAAATTGCCTACTCCCATAGTCTTAGTGCAAAGTCAAATTGCCTACTCCCATAGTCTTAGAGGCAAAGTCAAGTTGCCTACCTCCATAATCTTAGTGGCAAAGTCAAATTGCCTACTACCATACTCACAATAGCAAGGTCAAATTAATACAGCATGAGCTTTCTTTTTCAATCCCGTAGATGTTGGCATCAGATATCTCTCATCAGTATTGTAGTTACAATGTAAACAGGTTTCAATTGTTAATAAGCTAATTTATGCAATACAAACAATAAAAATGACAGTAATTACAGAACTCAGGTGACTGCAGGCTATAGTGGGGTCTCCATACAACAATCCTCACTTATTACCATATATAAGCTAAGTGTAGTGTTGAATTTTGGGTCAGATTTGATTCAAGACTTAAGAATAATTAATGATTGAAATAAAAAGTTCTCTACAGCATATGAGATAAACATTTTCAGGAGTTGGTTGGAAAACTTCCAGTTGAAAACATTGACGTGACAAAACTGGATCCTGTCAAGGTGATAGAAGAAATGTTTGATTCTATAAAAAGAGAGGTAATAGATGAAGTTAACATTCCCCATGCCTGCTTGTCTGAGCCAGAACTATGTGGAATTGCCAGGAATACAACAGCTGCTGGCAGACCTAGCGTGGAATTTGTTATCAGGTGAGAATACTTTCGTTTAGTGCCTAATTGTTGTGCTTAGTATAACTAAATGTTTTGCTAAAGAATCTTAGAGAAACACAATTAAGAAATAAGATAATATATTACATGAACACCTATGTGTGTAGCTTTATATTACCATTTCTTTTTAAATATACTAATGCAAATATATTTATTAAACTCTTACTTAATAAATCAGATGCTCTCTGAATGCTGAAGAGGTCAAGGCCAAATATCGCCAAGGTAACCAGTCTGAAGCAGATGAATCCACCAATATATGCTTACTACCCTTTGATGAGGTGATAGAGATGAAATCAGGAGATGATTTCTGGCAAAATATGGCTCCTTCTGCTAAAGGCTGTATTGTACTTTACCGTCTATACTACAGAAAAATCATGGACTCCAGACATTCTGATCAAGAGTGATATTTCAGGATTTATGATATCTTGGATTTTTCTTTTTTTAGTGCACTTAGCTGGGTAGCTGGGTATTATATTTTTTAATTGAATTGTACATATAGATTGAATGTTATTGTTAATGTTATGGGGCCAATAGTATATAATGCATAATTGTTGATGTTATAGGACCAGTGGAGTGAAATGTGTGTTATTGTTGATGATATGGGACCAGTGGAGTGAAATGTGTGTTATTGTTGATGTTATGGGACCAGTGGAGTGAAATGTGTGTTATTGTTGATGTTATGGGACCAGTGGAGTGAAATGTGTTACTGTTGTTGTTATGGGACCAGTGGAGTGAAATGTGTTACTGTTGTTATGGGACCAGTGGAGTGAAATGTGTGTTATTGTTGATGTTATGGGACCAGTGGAGTGAAATGTGTTACTGTTGTTGTTATGGGACCAGTGGAGTGAAATGTGTTACTGTTGTTATGGGACCAGTGGAGTGAAATGTGTCTTATTGTTGATGTTATGGGACCAGTGGAGTGAAATGTGCGTTATTGTTGATGTTATGGGACCAGTGGAGTGAAATGTGCGTTATTGTTGATGTTATGGGACCAGTGGAGTGAAATATGTGTTATTGTTGATGTTATAGGACCAGTGGAGTGAAATGTATTATTGTTGATGTTATGGGACCAGTGGAGTGAAATGTGTTATTGTTGATGATATGGGACCAGTGGAGTGAAATATGTGTTATTGTTGATGTTATGGGACCAGTGGAGTGAAATGTGTTATTGTTGATGTTATGGGACCAGTGGAGTGAAATGTGTTACTGTTGATGTTATGGGACCAGTGGAGTGAAATGTGTTATTGTTGATGTTATGGGACCAGTGGAGTGAAATGTGTTATTGTTGATGTTATGGGACCAGTGGAGTGAAATGTGTGTTATTGTTGATGTTATAGGACCAGTGGAGTGAAATGTGTGTTATTGTTGATGTTATGGGACCAGTGGAGTGAAATGTGTTATTGTTGATGTTAGGGACCAGTGGAGTGAAATGTGTTATTGTTGATTTTAGGGACCAGTGGAGTGAAATGTGTGTTATTGTTGATTTTAGGGACCAGTGGAGTGAAATGTGTGTTATTGTTGATGTTATGGGACCAGTGGAGTGAAATGTGTGTTATTGTTGATGTTATGGGACCAGTGGAGTGAAATGTGTTATTGTTGATGTTATGGGACCAGTGGAGTGAAATGTGTTATTGTTGTTGTTATGGGACCAGTGGAGTGAAATGTGTGTTATTGTTGATGTTATGGGACCAGTGGAGTGAAATGTGTGTTATTGTTGATGTTATGGGACCAGTGGAGTGAAATGTGTTATTGTTGATGTTATAGGACCAGTGGAGTGAAATGTGTTACTGTTGATGTTATGGGACCAGTGGAGTTAAATGTGTGTTATTGTTGATGTTACGGGACCAGTGGAGTGAAATGTGTTTTATTGTTGATGTTATAGGACCAGTGGAGTGAAATGTGTTACTGTTGATGTTATGGGACCAGTGGAGTGAAATGTGTGTTATTGTTGATGTTATAGGACCAGTGGAGTGAAATGTGTGTTATTGTTGATGTTATGGGACCAGTGGAGTGAAATGTGTTATTGTTGATGTTATGGGACCAGTGGAGTGAAATGTGTGTTATTATTGATGTTACGGGACCAGTGGAGTGAAATGTGTTTTATTGTTGATGTTATAGGACCAGTGGAGTGAAATGTGTTACTGTTGATGTTATGGGACCAGTGGAGTGAAATGTGTGTTATTGCTGATGTTATAGGACCAGTGGAGTGAAATGTGTGTTATTGTTGATGTTATGGGACCAGTGGAGTGAAATGTGTTATTGTTGATGTTATGGGACCAGTGGAGTGAAATGTGTGTTATTGTTGATGTTATAGGACCAGTGGAGTGAAATGTGTGTTATTGTTGATGTTATGGGACCAGTGGAGTGAAATGTGTTATTGTTGATGTTATAGGACCAGTGGAGTGAAATGTGTTACTGTTGATGTTATGGGACCAGTGGAGTGAAATGTGTGTTAATGTTGATGTTATGGGACCAGTGGAGTGAAATGTGTTATTGTTGATGTTATAGGACCAGTGGAGTGAAATGTGTTATTGTTGATGTTATGGGACTAGTGGAGTGAAATATGTTATTGTTGATGTTATGGGACCAGTGGAGTGAAATGTGTGTTATTGTTGATGTTATGGGACCAGTGGAGTGAAATGTGTTATTGTTGATGTTATGGGACCAGTGGAGTGAAATGTGTTATTGTTGTTGTTATGGGACCAGTGGAGTGAAATGTGTTATTGTTGATGTTATGGGACCAGTGGAGTGAAATGTGTGTTATTGTTGATGTTATGGGACCAGTGGAGTGAAATGTGTGTTATTGTTGTTGTTATAGGACCAGTGGAGTGAAATGTGTGTTATTGTTGATGTTATAGGACCAGTGGAGTGAAATGTGTTATTGTTGATGTTATGGGACCAGTGGAGTGAAATGTGTGTTATTGTTGATGTTATAGGACCAGTGGAGTGAAATGTGTTATTGTTGATGTTATGGGACCAGTGGAGTGAAATGTGTGTTATTGTTGATGTTATGGGACCAGTGGAGTGAAATGTGTTATTGTTGATGTTATAGGACCAGTGGAGTGAAATGTGTTACTGTTGATGTTATGGGACCAGTGGAGTTAAATGTGTGTTATTGTTGATGATATGGGACCAGTGGAGTGAAATGTGTTTTATTGTTGATGTTATAGGACCAGTGGAGTGAAATGTGTTATTGTTGATGTTATGGGACCAGTGGAGTGAAATGTGTTGATGTTATGGGACCAGTGGAGTGAAATGTGTTATTGTTGATGTTATAGGACCAGTGGAGTGAAATGTGTGTTATTGTTGATGTTATGGGACCAGTGGAGTGAAATGTGTGTTATTGTTGATGTTATGGGACCAGTGGAGTGAAATGTGTTATTGTTGATGATATGGGACCAGTGGAGTGAAATGTTTTATTGTTGATGTTATGGGACCAGTGGAGTGAAATGTGTTACTGTTGATGTTATGGGACCAGTGGAGTGAAATGTGTTACTGTTGATGTTATGGGACCAGTGGAGTGAAATGTGTTATTGTTGATGTTATGGGACCAGTGGAGTGAAATGTGTTATTGTTGATGTTATGGGACCAGTGGAGTGAAATGTGTGTTATTGTTGATGTTACGGGACCAGTGGAGTGAAATGTGTGTTATTGTTGATGTTATAGGACCAGTGGAGTGAAATGTGTTACTGTTGATGTTATGGGACCAGTGGAGTGAAATGTGTGTTATTGTTGATGTTATAGGACCAGTGGAGTGAAATGTGTGTTATTGTTGATGTTATGGGACCAGTGGAGTGAAATGTGTTATTGTTGATGTTATGGGACCAGTGGAGTGAAATGTGTGTTATTGTTGATGTTATGGGACCAGTGGAGTGAAATGTGTGTTATTGTTGATGTTACGGGACCAGTGGAGTGAAATGTGTTATTGTTGATTTTAGGGACCAGTGGAGTGAAATGTGTTATTGTTGATGTTATGGGACCAGTGGAGTGAAATGTGTGTTATTGTTGATGTTACGGGACCAGTGGAGTGAAATGTGTTATTGTTGATTTTAGGGACCAGTGGAGTGAAATGTGTTATTGTTGATGTTATGGGACCAGTGGAGTGAAATGTGTGTTATTGTTGATGTTAGGGACCAGTGGAGTGAAATGTGTTATTGTTGATGTTATAGGACCAGTGGAGTGAAATGTGTTATTGTTGATGTTATGGGACCAGTGGAGTGAAATGTGTTATTGTTGATGTTATGGCACCATTGGAGTGAAATAAATATAAAGAAATTGTTATTATTAATATTAAATTACATTAAGGGTTATATTTTCCTTAAATGTACTGTCTTCCAAACAACAGTGTGGTGGTAAGGGTGCATGAAGTTATCTTCTCCCCATAAGAATACTTTTTTATAGTTGTGTTGTTATAAGTACAAGAGCTAGCTGTGAATATTAAAATTTTGTACTGGCACTCATTTCTGCCATAAAAATTTCCTCAACTTGTACTATATTTTTTGATTACCAGATGGTGGGCTGTTAAATGTCCATGGCAACATCCACCTCTCTGTCCATGGTTATGTATCTGCCTTTCGATCCTTACAACAATTTCTGTTATTACTATTACTAGAGAAGAACTTGATGGATCTTTCCTATTATTTTACATGTAGAGTACCCTTTTCTCTCATTGTGCCATATTGATTTTAGGACAGATAGAAAAGACTTTTGAAATACTGGAGTTATCTGCCCCTAATGTTGCATGTAGGTTCAATTAGCCTCTATTTGTGTCCATTTGATTTTGGGACTGATAAAAAAAACAAAATGGTGACCAAGCGGCTATCATGAGTTTTGACAATAGAAATTTGTTATGGCTATTTCCTGAAATATACCGATTGATCTTCCTCTAGTTTTATTGGTAGGTTTCTTAAGGTCCCTGGTTGTGCTCTTCTGATTTTTGGAATGATCAGAAAGATAAAATTGCTGACAGGCAATCGTGATTGATTAACAGTTTAAGATTTTACTTGCTTTTTTTAGAGAAATTTTCAAATTACTTAACAGCATACAAGAGGAAAGAAGAGAACAGTAGATCAAATACTAAACTTTTTTAGAACAAATGGCAATCAAACAGTGGTCAGTGTAAAAACCCCTTTGGAATTTCAAGTTTTTTTCTGAATATGGGCATGGTGTGGCATTGGTCTCCTTCCTGTTTCCCATCCAGCTGACACCAGCATTTCATTTTAAACAGTTACTTAAGATTAGGTGATTAACATGCATGGATTAAAGACTCAAATTTTCAAGGTCACAGGAGTCAAACATGTTACATAAGTGTATTACCGTTGATAACTTCTGAAAAACTAAGAAGCCTTGGATCATATTTGGTCAGTGGCATGGATGGTTGGATAAAGGATTAATCAGGTTTGTTAAAATGAAGGAAAGAGATTGAGTGTATAAGAAATTAGTCAAATAGGTTAAAACATTGACACACATTTTTCTGATTTTTGCCATTTGAATGCTGGGAGGACAGGATATTCAGCTTCTTCAAATGAATGACTTTGACCCACATAGGTGGGCACAGATGTCAAATGTGTTATAGTCTCTATTTTCAAATTGAATGAAGGGCTATTCTTAATATCCAAATGAATAGTCCTCAGATGCCTAGTGTCATGAAATATGATCTGTTAAATGCTGGAAAGAAAGAGACGTAAAGTTGGGAGATCCTTTTTAGAATTTTTCCGATCATAATTGAGATGTACTTAATGTATATATATATTAAAGGGTATTTTCAATCACAACTTTGTGAGTTGGTTTTTTTGTTTATTTGCTGACAACTGTAAATCACTTTGTTTTAGCAAGTATTTGATTTTGCAAAAGGTAAGTGACCATCTTCTTCAAGTACATGATTTCACATGTACCACACCAAAAAAAGTCTTTATTTAAGGACAAAATCAACACAAGTAATGGTTAAAATACTTGAAGGTATGTAAGATGATGGATAGTATCTGTTGTCTAACTGCCTTCAGCACTGTTTGCACAGGATGGACTCCAGTATCAGGTTTTCCTTTCCATTTAGTTTTCAATTGGTTTCTTTTCTATGCATGGTTCATTCCTTTTCTTTCCTAATAGTGTGAAAATAGTAATTATCTCAAGTAATCAATGTATCTACATGTCTATATACCAGTCTGATGTTTTGGTCTGGAGACATACTGATCTATATCCCCCCTATAAATTAGCTATCTCTATATACCAGCCTGATGTTTTGGTCTGGTGTCCTACTGATCTATGTCCCCCCTATAAATCAGCTATCTCTATATACCAGCCAGATGTTTTGGTCTGGTGACGTACTGATCTATGTTACCCCTATAAATTAGCTATCTCTATATACCAGCCTGATGTTTTGGTCTGGTGACGTACTGATCTATGTTACCCCTATAAATTAGCTATCTCTATATACCAGCCTGATGTTTTGGTCTGGTGACGTACTGATCTATGTTACCCCTATAAATTAGCTATCTCTATATACCAGCCTGATGTTTTGGTCTGGTGACGTACTGATCTATGTTACCCCTATAAATTAGCTATCTCTATATACCAGCCTGATGTTTTGGTCTGGTGACGTACTGATCTATGTTACCCCTATAAATTAGCTATCTCTATATACCAGCCTGATGTTTTGGTCTGGTGACGTACTGATCTATTTCCCCCCTATAAATTAGCTATCTCTATATACCAGCCTGATGTTTTGGTCTGGTGACGTACTGATCTATGTTACCCCTATAAATTAGCTATCTCTATATACCAGCCTGATGTTTTGGTCTGGTGACGTACTGATCTATGTTACCCCTATAAATTAGCTATCTCTATATACCAGCCTGATGTTTTGGTCTGGTGACGTACTGATCTATTTCCCCCCTATAAATTAGCTATCTCTATATACCAGCCTGATGTTTTGGTCTGGTGACGTACTGATCTATGTTACCCCTATAAATTAGCTATCTCTATATACCAGCCTGATGTTTTGGTCTGGTGACGTACTGATCTATGTTACCCCTATAAATTAGCTATCTCTATATACCAGCCTGATGTTTTGGTCTGGTGACGTACTGATCTATGTTACCCCTATAAATTAGCTATCTCTATATACCAGCCTGATGTTTTGGTCTGGTGACGTACTGATCTATGTTACCCCTATAAATTAGCTATCTCTATATACCAGCCTGATGTTTTGGTCTGGTGACGTACTGATCTATATCCCCCCTATAAATTAGCTATCTCTATATACCAGCCTGATGTTTTGGTCTGGTGACGTACTGATCTATTTCCCCCCTATAAATTAGCTCTCTCTATATACCAGCCTGATGTTTTGATCTGATGACTTACTGATCTATGTTACCCCTATAAATTAGCTCTCTCTATATACCAGCCTGATGTTTTGGCGTTGCGACATACAGATCTATGTTCCCCTCTACAAATTAGCTATCTCTATATACCAGCCTGATGTTTTGGTCTTTCTTAACATTCAGATCCATGTCCCCCTATGAACAAGATTTGATTTGAATAGCAGTTAATTGTACCTGAGCTAAATGAGCTTCTAAGTTTAGCTCCTCAGCAACCTTAATTTTCAGTGCAGCTGGATCGTAAAATCAGGAAGATATTTTCAAAAGGATGAGGTGTCTACTATGTGATTCTGCTGTGTACTAGGTTTGTTCTTACCCTTTTCAACTAATATTTTTAAAAGGCAAAAGATTAAATACTGAAATATTGACAAATACATCACCATTGTCAACAGAAAAGAATTAACCATAGAGGATGTCACTCTCATTACCCATGATGTCATTTTCACTATAGAGGACATTACTGTCACCCTTAGATGATGTCACTAACTCAAATGTATGTATTATTCTTTTTAATGTATCTTCATCAGATGATCTTGCTGTTTATAACCAACCACCACAATGACCCTGATGCCAATTAATGAAGCCTATTGTTTTCCATCTCAAATGATATGATAATATGTACATCGTATATTGCCAAAAATTCATCTGCGGCTTTCATTCACAGAACTCTTATCCATAATATGTTCCATTCTCTCCAAAATTACCACTGTGTTTTGCCCAAGTTGTTTCATTGTTCTCTAAAATGTTCCATTGTTCCTTAAGTTGTCTCTCTGTTCTGTAAGTTGTCCCACTATTCCCTAAAATCTTCCATTGTTCCCTTAGTTGCCACAGGTCTCTGAAATGTCCCAAAGTTCTCTATCTGTTCCTGAAGTTGATCCACTATTACAAAATTTGACTTTGTTCCAAGATTCACACCTGCTATATAAGATTTTCACCTGCTCTTGTCAATTTATTCGTTATACATGCTATATTTACTAAGAACACTATTCAGTCAAGTTCAAATTCAAGCCTCAAAAAATCTGATTAACTGCTTCATTATACCCTATCCAACACCGAAACCAGGTTTATTGGGTTAGTTAATGCTGGTTAGTATATACGGTATATACATGAAATAATGGTATACATCAAAATATTGAAAATAAGCCATGCATATTCCTTGCAGTCAAACAGATAATTTAAAAATAATACTTTGGATGTTGGGTAAAAGTCATAGTTTACCACTTGTCCAGATTGGTTACCCATAACCACAGTTACATTATTTGTCAATGGAACAATAAAATCTTGCTTTAGGTTTTAAAACAAGCCAAATATCTTTAAAAAAAACAAGAGGCCCAGAGGGCCTGTGTCGTTCACCTGGATTTTTATGAGCAACAGTACTATATCTGTGCATATGTTCCACAGTAGATGTTTAAAACAATAAGACAAATTATTCCATATTGGTTCTGTCCCTTAATAGTCAGCCCCCTCATCTGTGCAACGTTGAATTGAGACTTTCTTATGATGTTTCCAGTTAAATATAATTGATAGCTTTCTTTCAAATCAAGGAAAGAAGATGGTCAATTAATATAGCAGAAAAACTCTTAGTTATAGCTGGACGTATGACCCAGGACAGCAGAAGCTTACTTGCCCTTTAGATCATTGTTTACAAACACAGATACAACATATTTGAGACTTACCTAAGTCAACAATATATAGCAACAATTAAATATAAAGACCGGAAAAATTAAGGTACATGTAATCATAAACCATAATCCTAACTCAAAACCAATAATAAAATGTTTCATGCATATCATTAGTGATGTCACCATGGTCAGTTAAGCCCCGGGTACTGGAGATAAACTGATAACAGTTTACTGTAGGCCTATAAACACTTCATAGCAAATGGGATCAACTTTGAATGAAGCTCTTGCAATTCTCTTTCCGATCATGTTTTCTGTATTTCAATGCTGTGAATAGAACACAAGTAAATGGCTAACATGTAGTTTTTCACATGACTTAGCTCAAGCCTCTCGGACCTCCAGGGGGCTTAGCCTAATCTACTTTTTGGAACAGTGTGACATCACTGTGAAAGGTCTTATAATTTATTCCAAATTATGCCAAGAAAATTCCCAGCCAAATATATTCCTTTAATAAGTCATTGGAAGGTTCTACATATTTGTATATAAACCTTTGTGAAACTTTCACTGGCCAAATATGATAGCCTTTGGTCAATCAGAAGTTGTTAATGATTTTACCAAATTTAACCCCAGTGACCTTAAATACTTTTATGGGTCAAGCTATTTTTTCACACACTATGTGGGCACCATAAAGGGAACTTTTTGGCTAAATATTATGATCCTGGTCCTTTAGGTTATTCAGAAGTTGTTCAAAGGTTTAACACATTTGACTTTTTTGACCTTGAATATGGGTCAAGGTCATTTCTGTTCTCAAATATTACCAGACATCATTGAGAACCTATTTTAGAATAATATCTCTATCCTAGATGTTTTGGATAATCAGAAAATGTCATTTAAAGGTTTAACACATTTGACCCCTATGACCTTGAAGATTGGTCAAAGTAATATCTTTTTGCAAACTTTCTTGGACTTTATAAAAGGAACATAATGGCCAAATATAATGATTCTAAGCTTTTCGATATTTCAAAAGAAATTGTTCAAACATTTTAACACATTTGACCCCTATGACCTTGAAGATTGGTCAAGATTATTTCTTTTAGCAAACTTTGTAGGACACCATAAGAGGAACATAGTAGCCTAATATAATGATTCTAGGCCTTCCAGTATTTGGGGAGAAGTCATTTAAATGTTTTAACACATTTGACCTCTGTGACCTTGAATATGGGTCAAGGTCATTTCTTTTTACAACATCAAAGGAACCTTTCAACCAAATATGATAACTCACGCCTTTTGGTATTACAGAAGACGTTTAAATGTAAAGTTGACGGACGCAGGACGGACAAGACGACAGACGCAGTGCTATAGCATAAGCTCACTTGGCCCAAAGTGAGCTAATAAAACTGCTCTGAAAATATATGCATTAGTATATAATCAAGATTTTGGGGTATTAAGTAAGGAGTAGATAATTTTTATATACATGGCCACACCCAATATCAAATTGAAATTTACACTAGTCACCTTAGTCACATGTTTTCTGGAGACAAATGGAATGCCTAAGAGAGGGCAATCCTTATCCGGTCAATGAGTCTGAAAATGCAGGTGATCTGTGAAACAACTGATAATCAAAGAGCTGAGAGGGCACATTGTACCAAATGTATGAGAAATTTTACTTTTGAAAGCAGATGGAGCCAATTCAAAACTTATCTACTCCTGGAAAATCAAAAAGAATTGGTTTAAGAGCTGTAAGAAAGCAAACCACACACCACAGCTATATAATGTTTTTAATTTGAGGTTTTCTGATATCATACATGATTTGGTAGGGAATATTGAAGAGATAAGACCATCTCTTGAGGAATGCATCGTTAGAGTGAATTAAAAGAGAACAATATTAGTCAAAAGAAATTTACTTTTGATTCTTAAACATGTCTACTGTATACTGAGAAATGTTTGCCTGTGGTTATTTTTGCCCTAAAATTTAAATATTTATCTACCCCAAGTGTCAAATTCACTTTAAAAGCATACTGACAAAAGGGTAAAACAGACGAAAATATAAATTGTGGCAAAACTTCCCCATATACAGTAAATGTTATGATCTCAAACCATTATTGCAACAAAGAAAAAAACATCATTAAAACAATGAAAGAGTGCTATTTCCACTCTTGTTCTTTCATTATAAATAATCATTTTTATATTACAACAAACAACCATTGCTGTATAGATATATATATATATATATAAGAAAAAAGGGGTATACAAGAGGCTCATAGGGCCTGTATTGCCCACCTAGCTTCATTAAAACTAAAGGAAGAGGAATTCTAAACATCCGACCACACAACAATTCTATTTCCCTAATAGACCTCAACCCTCTGTCCCTTGAGGGTCAGCCAAACCATTCATACTTCAGGCCAAATCATGCCTTTAGAAGATGTAGGATTTATCTAATTTCAAATATTGGGCCCTGCCCCTCCCACTTAAGATCCACCATTTATATAAAATTAAGAATACTTCACATCAATTCAGCCAAAATCCAATCTACCTACCTTTTGGATTCTGCCCCTCAGCTTCTGAAGACGCATAGTTTGTACATAATTTGTTCCATTTCCCAAAGGATGCTTTTGACCAAAAGTTGTTTATGACAAACAGCAAATTTTTTGAGAAAAGCTGACAGATGACAGATCCAGCTGTCTGACTTTGCTCATTGATGCTTCGGACCAGGTGAGGTAATAAATTAGAATCTGATACAGTAATATCACTTAACACAAATCTCAACTTCAGGCATGTTAACATATGTACCTGACGACAAAACAACAAAAATTATTTCATATGTAGTTTCACCAATATTAAGTTTGTAGTTATATCACATGCAGTTAGAATTTGGTGAAAAAACTCTTTATACATTTTGACAGGACATTTGATAATTTCAGATGTCTAAAGGTTAGGCAAGAGAGGATGAGAGGTCAGAATGGATAAGTGAAATTCCTGATACTACAGGGTCAAACTAAACAAAGTCCTCAACCAGCCCCTTACCTCCTTTTTCAAATATCATACCACAAAACCTCACAGGAAATCAAAGCTCTATACTACAAACTTTCATATAGAGTTGTCATATACACTTGGGGTTTTGGTTATACATGCTAGCTACAAGCTAATGACATCAAAACACATAAAGCAAACATACTCACAACATTCAAAATGAGTATCACAGAACAACATATGCCTGTCCCATGCCAAAAAATATTGATGATTTATTGCACCAAAATGTATATGAAAATGGAAACCCTAATAATAAATCAAAGCTTTATTAACTGAGGGAAGGAGATTTCTGAAGATAATACAAAGAGTTATTGAAAAACAAAGGGCAATAGCTCTTCCCAAAATTGAAAATCACAATAGAACGAAGGAATATATAAATTCATGTAATGGGTAACTCCTCCAAATAAGTTAAATCAAACTGTTGTTCACAAAACCACAACTTCATGTCATTGTGATTACCAAGTTAGAAAAAGATCAGCTTAAAACTGGGGTAAAATTCTACAGGCGAATAAAAGTTTACAACAAACGGATGGACAACTCCATACTATTATAAATCCCCAAAATAATAAATAAAATAAAGTTTGCAAAAATAATGTTAATATGTGACATTGCACTCACTACAGATGCTCATCAGCATAAAACAGTTGGTTTCATACTTATCATAAGGCAGGCAATGTGCAAGATGATATTAAATGTAAAAAAGCAAAATGAATTTTGGTAAATGGCTCCCAACTGCATTTCATTCAAGAAGAAACATACATTGAAAGTCAAAGTAGCTCAATATTGATCATTTACCTACACTTTAGCATTTTACTCCCCACAACCAGACTGAAATAAGACTTGCACTAAATGCAGACTGATGGTTGATTTATCCCAAATGCAGACTAATTTGCCACCCTTATCTAGACTGATGGCAGACTTACTCACCACAGCCAGAAATATGGTAGATTTACTCTCCATTTCCAGACTAATGATTGGTTTGCTCCCCACATCAGAATGATTGTTGAATTATTCACCATATCCAGACTGATGGTAGATTTACTCCCCATATCCAGACTGATGGTAGATTTACTCACCACTGCCGAAGTTATGATAGAATTACTCACCATGTCCAGACTAATGGCAACCCTGATTTTAATCTTCTGATCATTCAAAGTCATGTAAATAATCATTCGAGCAAATTTGTGAAAGAAAAATAAAAGATATAGATATAGTTTTATTCATTTCTAGCTTCAAGTGTCTACAAGTGCCTTTGACAAAATCTCTTCCATAATAACTTGGTATACCTTAGACAGCAACACAAGACAGCTTCCTAGTATTGATGTAAATATGAATTATATATGGACATTAATACCATTTTCATTTTACCGTGTAATTATGTCTCAAACATTGATTTAGAACATCACCATAGGGCTTAAGGAGAATGTGTGGTTGTCTCTGCTTCAAATGTCCAACATCACTGTGAATCTGTGTAAAGATTACTCTACAACTTTGATGTCTTTGGTCATTCAGCATCACAGATTTCAATGGCTGCGTTTCTCTCTTCCAACAACTCTGCTGCTGTCAAATCCATCTTCTCACGCTGCCATTGATTGATGGAGAGATCCTTGGCAATGGTCCAGTTACCTTTCTTGTCAATTTTGACAGGAACGCTGTACATGATTCCTTCCGGAATACCATAAGTTTGGCCATCACTCCAGACACCCATGGACACCATTTTCTGGAATACAATACAACATGAATTTGACAGGAAATCAAAAAATACTTTAAAAGAAGAGATCCAAGAGGGATCTTTACACCCACCATTGTTTGATCTTTATTTGCTCTTTGAAAGTTGGATCTTTTTCCTTCTCATCTCAGTTTTTGCTCTTAATGATAAGACATTTGAACATTCCTTGGCAAAAATAACCATGATAATCTTTACCTGCAAAATGGGCACCTGGAAGCATTTTTATTTAATTGATCAGCCCCCAAATCAAACGAGCACAAGGAGAGACCAAAGGGAACATAGATATGAAATTTGAAAGATATCTATTCAGTAATTCTTAATAAATAGGGATAATAATTTTTACTGGGCAAAATCTAAGATGGCTGCCTGTTGCCCATTTTGTGTTTCTAATCAGTCCCAAACAGGCACAACCAAAGATCAAAAGGAAACTATACAAGAAATTTGAGAACGATCTATACAGTAATTCTCAAAAAATAGCAATAACAAACTTACGAAGTCAAAATCGAAGAAGGCTGTCTATCAGCAGTTTTGTTTTTCTGATCTGTCCCAAAATCAAATGGGAATAACTAGTCACCAAGGGGAACCTACATATGCAATTTGAGAAAGAACCAGCCAGTACTTTTCAAGAAATAATGATTACAAAAATTGTTTACGGACAGACTGACTGACAATGTACAACAACCAGGGACGCAAGGCAATTTGAATAGCCCACCATCATCAAATAAAGGCAACTGTTTCAATAATTACCATGACATGTCTTATTGAGCTTGCAACACTATAGATCAGAATCACATGTAAGCACTAAAATCCTAATTAAACACTGAACTAAGAAGAGGCCAAATGGGCTTGCATTGCTCATCTGTTTGTTAATTGTTAAATTGTCTAACATTAAAAGGTTCAACAAGTTTCAACAAGTTTCAACAACCTGTTAAGAATTTCAAATTTTACCTTGTGAAGTTGAACAAAATTGGAAGCCATCATGTCAGCATGTTATTGGTGAAATTTCAATATCTAAGGATGCTAAAGGTTCAATATTATTACCTTTGGCCTTTCCCCTTATAGAAGTCATTTGACTCCTGTGACCTTAAAAGTGGATCAAGGTGATTCATTAGAACAAACTTGGTAACACTTTATCCTGGTATACCACAGGCCAAATATCAGTTGTTATACTTTCATACATTTGAACCCTGTGACCTTGAATGTGAGTCAATTTGACCCCTTTTAGTCTTGCCCTCAGGCCTCTGGAGGTCAGCCAGGATCAATATGGCCAAACCATCAAGCCATCTTTCTTTGCTCTTAACTCTAACCCCAGGATCAATATGGGCATATCATCAAGCCATCATTCTTTGCTCATAACTCTAACCAAGTTTGAAATATTTGCAATGGAAATGAAACAAATTATGCTCAAAACCATAATATTCCTATAGTAAAATTGACCCCATTTCCACAGGGAAATGCAAGTTCATTGACACTATGAAATTCACAATTTTGGTAAAGCATCCGAAGATGCTTCAATCTGTGAAGAGCATTTGATTCTACTCTACCGGGTGTTGAGAAGAAGATTTTTGAAATCTGAGTCAATTTGACCCTTTTGGCCCCACCCCTAGCACCCCTGTGGGGTGGGGACAATATAAGTCACTTTGAAGGGTTCATTAGATATCATGTGAACATGCTACTTATTTCAAAAGTGATCTTTGACCCTTAGACCATAACAAATGACAATTAAATTATGATTTAGAACTAGATATTATGATAGCACAGTGTATGAACAAAATCTAGTGGGGTTTCAAGATACCTTGTTCACAAGATTTTTTTTCATTTCCAACAAGACTATTGGCATTCTAACCTTAACCAATGACTACTAAAATAAATCAAACTAGATTTATAATTTGAAATGAATCAATTTGCAATTTGTTCTGATAATGTGAAATATACATTTCAATATACTGGGAATCCTCAAACACATATAGTGTAAGTGAAAAAAATTTCAAACTGAAAATCAAGACTTAGCTTTGTTATTGTAAATATTACATTGGTATCTATTAATCCTTGCAGTATTTTTCACTTGAATGCAAGTGAAAATATATCTGTGACTTTAATTCTAGTTTTAGCTCTGACACTGCTTTCCATTTCAGCTTTTGCTATAGTATACAAGAGACAAGAGGGTCAAAGAGCCTGTGACATTCCTCTGGATTTGTTTGGCTGGAATTGGTCGTGGCTAAAAACTCTTGTGATATCTATAGCAAGTCAAAGTTTCATCAACCTACATCATCATTACTGATACACTGTTTGTATGTTTACTTGCAAACCAAAGGTCCATAGGGCCTGCATCAATCACCTGGATCTTAAATGCCCAGCAATAAATGCCTATAGGATTGGCATTTCAAATATATTCAAATGACAGCTCAGTCACTTAACCTCTTGGGTGAAGCAAGACCAATGGACAAACTCATGATTGTCTTTCTCTTTAGATGCCCAATAAATGTCATGTATGGTTATGTGGTGGGGATCTTAGATGCTTCAAAGATATAACTAGGAAACTATATCCCTGGCAGTGGGGCACATTATTAATTTAATGTACATTATGATTGTGTTCATCTCTTGATGCCTAACAATGGTTATTGGGTGGGAATCTCATTTGTTTCAAAGATATTACCCAACGTGAGGGGTGGGGCACACCCTTGGGCCAAATTGACATCATGTTTGAGTTTATCCCCTGATGCCTAGCAAAGCTATATATGGTTATCATGCGAGGATCTCAACCGTTTCGAAGATATAACCCAGAAATTAAGCCTAGATAGGTGGAGTCATGATTGAGTTTATCTCTTGATGCCCATCATTGCTATATATGTTTTAGAGGTAGAGATCTCAAATGTTTCAATGATATATCCCAAAAACTAAGTCCGTAAGGTGGAACCAGACCTCAGGGCAAATTCTTACATGACTTGCTTGTTGGGATCTCAACTGCTTCAAAGATATAACATGGATCTCAACTGTTTCAAAGATATAACACATTTCCTCTACTAAGCCCTTCCTCTCTGGCCCTAGGCAGCAAAAGACCATCATTCATAAAAAACTAATTCCCGATCACCTTACAATGCTTCAACCCAAATCTGGGCAATATCCAATATCCATTCATTCCTACAAGTGGAATAGGATTTTTGAGAATTCAGCCAATTTCCACTATTGGGCCTCTCCGTAGTAGGCTGAGACCTAACAATTATACAAGATTGATTACTCTTCACCCAAGAATGTTTCAGACCAAATTTAGGCAATATCCATTCATTCCTTCAGGAGTAGAATTTCAAAAATTTGCCAAAATTCTACTTCTGAGTCTATTCTCAGGCTCCTGGTGACTGACCAATATTTATACAAACATGGTTCCTCTTCCCCAAATGATTCTTCTGACTAAATTTGGCCAAAATCTGTTCAACTGTTCATGAATAATAGTCATTTTTATTAAAAAGTTGACTGACGATGAATGATGGACACCCAACATCACATAAGCTAATAAGTGTCTGGAGGAAATGTGATAATAAGCAGAACATGACATTACCAAAAGACACATTTCTTTCAGACATCTAAACACGGAAGTTGACTTTCATTTGTCATTTGATTTCTTTTTCCAATAAGAACGGTGATTTTCCTTAACTTTTGTTTGTTTATTCTATGAAATATCTAATCTGCTATCATAAATCATCATAAACGATCATATCATATTCACAGTAAACACATAATGAAATTTATTCATCCATTACTGTACAGGCATCATAATAGTGCATCAACGCAGAGTTGATATCTATATCCGTACCATGTGCAGCTTTGCACATTCATTTGCTGTTATATTTGAGGTTATTTTTAATAGCCAATCAAATGTTCTGAAATAGGGTGTAGAGAAAACCTTGTTTCCAAACATTTTACTGTCACCTTACCAGAGCTCATGAAAATCTAAGCAACAAATGATTTGACAAAGATTAAAACAACAACATTCTGATATTATGACCAACTGGATTTTCAAGGTGTGAAAAGTTGGAAAGTAGGCCAGTGGCGATGTTAACATGTGTCCAGGTATAACGTATAACTCTTCAGGCATGAATCCATAGATCCTATTCTCAATTACTCAGATTTACCTCTGTTTTTTTGTGATCATCGTCAACCTTATTTACCTTATCATTTTCATCATCAGTTCCAATCCACCAATCTCTAACATGATCGACGATTGCATTAGCTGCGGACATGGCACTTGACAGTTTCCTGGCAGCAATAACTGCAGCCCCACGCTTCTGGACAGTCTGTTGAAAAAAATTGTTCTTTCAAATAGACAAAGACAGGTATTTATCAATTGTAATGAATCATGACCCTTTTTGACAATCCTACATAAGCAATGTAAGTTATAATATCACACATCTTCAATCAGGAATGGTACTAAAATGTGATACCCAAATCGCTTTTAACTTTGAATGACTGTTAACTTTGAATGGCAATCTTCAATAAATTGTAGTAGTCAGGTCTAAAACAACAAAGCAAGTTTATTTGGCCATTTTAAGCAAGTGTACTGAAAACTGATATGTATTGAAAAACTTGGCAAGACATACTCACGGTGACAAACTCATTCTTGACCCAGTCATCATCATTAATGGCAGGCATAGCAGGAACCCATTTATCACCAACAGTGATCTCAGCAAAGTTCAGATCTGGAAACTGTGTTGATGAATGGTTTCCCCAGATGATACAATTCCTTACTTCATTACATGGAATTCCCATTTTTTCTGCAACCTAAAGTTCACAAGAATGAGTCTAAATTATCTTTCACATGACTTTTTCTGTAACAGGGCCTTAACTATCATGAAAGTTTGACTCTTTTTGTTATGATATAGAAATAATTATGAAATGAAACCATGATAGTCCTATGTGTGTAATGCAGAATATGGCAAATTTGACATGAAACTGACCAACAAGTAAATAAACAAGAAAAATACTGATAAACAAACAAGATCCATAGGGCCTGCATTGCTCATCTGACATTGCTAGCCTGAAATTGCTTCAATAAAACTTAAGGAAATGGAATTCTAAATATCAAAGCACACAACTCAAACCATGTTAATGTTTCTACTGGAACTGTACCCTCTGTCCTTAAAGGGTCAGCCAAATCTGTTTCCCTGTATGTTTAAGGTCCAATATCATTACCCTTGGCCTTTCTCTTACTAAAAATAAGTTTTTAAAATTTTTGTTCAACACATTTGACCCCTGTGACCTCAAAAGAGGGTCAAGAACAATCATTTGAACAAACTTGGTAGCAATTCATCCTAGCTTGCTACAGGTCCAATATTAGTATCATGGGCCTTTCAGTTAACGGGAAGAAGTTAAAAGATTTGACATATGTGACCTCGAAACAGGGAAAAGGTCATTTATTTTAACAAACTTTGTAGCCCTTCACCCCAGCAAACTACAGGCAAAATATCAGTACCCTTGGCCTTTTGGCTATTGAGAAGAAGTCATTTAAATATTTCAACACATTTGACCTCTGTGACCTTGAAAGTGGGGCAAGGTCGTTCATATTCAGAATCTTGGTATCAATTCACCCTAGCATGCTACAGGCCCATTATCAGGGACATGGACTTAACACTGAGTGTATCATACATCTATATAATGTGTATGTAATACTGATTGTATCATACATCTATAAAATGTGGATGTTGCACAAAGTGTAGCACACATTGAAATGTGTATGTTACACTGTGTATCACATATCTATGTTATACGGAGCATATTAAATTTCTGTAGTATGTTTATGTTATACTGAGCATATTATACATCTATATTATTTTATCTTATACTGAGCACAGCATATGTCTGTATAATGTTTGTGTTATACCAAGCATATTATGTCTGTATTATGTTCATGTTAAACGGAGTGTATTAAATATAATGTGTATCTTATACTGAGCATATCACATGTCTGTATAATGCTCATGTTATAACAAGCATATTATGTCATATTATGTTCATGTTAAACTGAGTGTATTATATATAATGTGTATGTTGTACTGAGCATATTATATGTCTATATTATGTTTATGTTATAAGGAACATATTATGTCTGTACAATGTTCATATTATACTGAGCATATTATATATAATGTGTATGTTATACTGAGCTTATATTTGTATATGTATATAATGTCTATGTTATATAGAGTGTATTAAAGTGTATATTATATTTGTTAAACTGAGAGTATCACATGTCCATATAATGTGTATGTTTTAATGAAAAAATGTTTATCAGATAACTGAACTTATAGTATTCAATACAAAAACGTAAAGCTGCTTATTAATTATTAGTGAGGGAGAGAGACTCCAAACCTGGCAGTAATTCTTACCAATTTGTTGGGAAAACTGCCAAGCAGCCATTAAGATCGAATGACACTTACCATTGCTTGTGCTCTGTTTTGATCAAGACGAGTCAGGGCAGAGAAATTTTCCTTTGGAATTGAAGGAGCATACTTTGAGCAGATCAGAGCATTAGTGTTTGCTGGGTTACCCACAACTACAACCTGTAAAAACAACATTCAAGCTTAGATCCTCAACCTCAGGCTATTTCATCACATGGTGACAAATGCAGAACCCAAAGATGCATCTTATCAAACAATCTTGCATATATGTAGATGAATTAAATCATGTCTGGGCCAATTTAAAGGGATTAAATGGTTAGATTTCAACAGTTTTTTCCATGCATTTGATTTCAAGCAAGTCTTGTAATACTTAAACTATTTTGATTATTAATAAAATTATAGCACCTTTTCTGAGAAAAAATTATTACAGTTATCGGCTTCAAATTACACTGGTTGACACTTTGGAACCTCATTTCAACTCATCACTTTGTTATGATTTATAAAATTTTTTTTGCATCGTACATGCTCTAGGACCTGCAAACTTTTCAGTATAATAATTAACAGAAAGTGCACAACTTTTAACAGATATTTAAATGTTGTAATGCTTCAGTTATGAAATGAAAATCCACCTACTTAGTCCCTTTAATAAATGAAGATTGCTTCAAAATAGTATTTTATTCCAAAATCCTCTGGATTTCTCCTAAAAGTTGTCATCATTACTAATAAGAATGAATTTTTGGTCTTCACATCAATGAGTTCTTGCCTGAAACACCTCCACTAAATGGAGAATTCAAATTCTGAAAGAGTTTGATTGAAACTTTTGAAATTTAGCATAAAACAAGATCACAGAAGGATCTTGGCATCCACCATTTCTTGGTCTGTATTTGTTCATTAAAAGTTTGATTTTTTTCTTTTCTATTTTCTTTTCTTGCTCTTAGTTATATGAAATTTTAAATTTCCTCTGAAAAATATAATACTACCAATTTTAATTACAGCTCTGCTAGGTCCAATTAAACAAATGTGACATTAAACATTTACGTAATAGGTGTTACTACACTGATACTATGGTAGTTATGTGATAAATTTTGTGTGAGCATATATTTTGGCTATTCTAGATTTCAGGTACACACCTTAATGGTTTTCTTAGCAAATTGGTCTATTGCCTGTCCTTGAACTTTAAAGATATTGACATTGGCCTTGAGTAGGTCTTTGCGTTCCATTCCCTCTCGCCTTGGCATGGCTCCAACTAACATGGCCACATCAGCATCTTTAAAGGCTTCATCCAATTTATCTGTGGCCACCACCTCTGTTAAAAAAACAAAGATATTTCCAAACAATATGTATTTGAACAATTTGTGAAACCTAATTTTTCACTTATGCTTTGAAGATCTACCATAACAAACTTCAATATACAACAGCACTAGGAGTAAAACTCTCCTAGTCTGTCCAAAACAACTAATTGTTTTGCCCAGGCAAGTGCAAAATGTTAATACACTTGCCCAGTATTTTTTTTGTTTTGTTTCTATAACACAAGTTTGCATACTCAACTTCTCAAATCTCAGAGAATGAAGAATTAAATACTTGCTGTAGCATAATGCTATGTAATTAATGTAAATTATACAGGATTTTTTTCCCAATTTCCACCTACAATAATTAGGGTCAACCTCTGACTTACTTGAAACAAGATGGAAATTACAGTCTGTAATCTCCATCACTACACCTTTCAGTACATTCACCATTACGGGAATGTCCAGCAGCACCAGCACAACCTTCAAGATGGAAAACATGTCAAATTTGTTAACAAATAATCCCAACAATCTATACAATTTCAGGTCTTTGTATTGGGTGAATTGTTTTCTTTGTTTACGAGAACCGCCAATTGTGAACAGACAAGGTCATTCTAAGATAGGGTCTCCTTGCAGAAGCTGGTGGCTACTTTACTAAACAACATGCAGAAGGCCCATTGCATAATGTAGTTTTTATACAACCTTAATCAGACATTCGTTTTATTTTAGTGCTCTCCATCTGAAAAATTCTTTATAACTTTAACGACAAAAGAAAGGTCTTGTTTAATAAAGACCATGGCAAACTAATTAGAGTACACCATATCTTTTACAAGTGGTGGTTTACCCGTTTAATTTTGTATGTTACCCAAGACTACTTTTTACAGCATATGTGCTATAGATTATCATCAAAAGTTCAAATGATCAAATGAAATTGTCCTTTTTACAAAAAACATTATACAAAATACACAGTTAATAGATTGCTGTATGTTTAAGATTCATCAAAAGTTCTATTCATTGTTATTGAAAAGTGAACCTTACCTGCCTTTCACCAAATACTTGTCCTTTGGCCACTGCATATATGAGCGAGTAGGCAATCTGGCCTGCTGCCCCAGTGATGACAACCCGAACTGGTTCTTTCGATTCCTAAAAACAGATTAATGTACCTCTATTTTATTCAATTAAATATTCCCACTTTTGCTTCAATTTTCCGTAGATGTATGAGCAGTTTGAGAATTAAAGTTAAGTTTATAAGTTAATAATGGACGCAGGCAAATCAATGCCTCTATGTCCATATCTGAAATTGATTTTACATTGGAATTGATATATCATACAATGTAGGAGGAAATAAATCGTTACATAGTGACTTAGCAATTTACGGTTTTGAAAGATCAAATTATTGTTCATCATGAAAGATTGAGATATTTGTCTTTTTATATTTCAGTGCTTAATATGTTATAACATTCCTGGCTTAAATGTCTCGTTTTCTGCTGATGCGAACAATTTTTCTGTTCCATGGTGGTCCGCAAACCTGATAGATATAGGCTTCAGATTCTTGTTCTTTTCTTTTTGCCTCTTTATATAATCTACTTTCCTTTTCTCGTTCTAATTTGGTCAGATCATTCCTGATTTGTATAGAAGAAAAATTGTTTGCAGCTGCGTAGCCTTTGGATATTTTTGAAAATATTTTTTATGTACCAGAGAGTCAAACTTCACAAACATTGGTCGACCTTTTTCACTTGACACTGTACTTGAATCCGGGCGTTTTCCCAGTTTAAAGACCTTCTGGGGTCCTCCCTGAGCATACATGTTTCAATGATCCTCTCCACTACCTGAATATCTGCTCTCATTCTTTTATTTCCATTATCATCGAGCTGTTCAAGAATTCCAAATTGACCATGTTGTTCTCCCTGCTTTGCCTATCCTTTACCTCTCGAGAATATTTCATCCGAACACTGAGGCGTTTCCATCTGTTTCCCAACCTTTTCCATTTCCTTTTTCAATATGCATTCGACATCAGCTATTTCACATTTCCTCTTCATTGAATTTTCCAAATCCTCAAGTCTTTTCTCGAATGTTTCCATTATCTCACGTCACCTTTCCTCAATTTTTCTATTGGTCAGTATACTTTTCTCAACTGTCACTCTACACGGAGGACAAAACCACATACTATCTGATCGGCACAAAACTTCGTACGTATGTACATCCATGCCAATATATCCAATGCAAAAATATTCCCGGCATCTGTTGCATTTCAGCATTTTGGTTATCTTCTCAACATACACCTTTGAACACAACTTACACCCAGTTTTGGTGATGTTCAGGGTATCCATCCTGACTTCTGTAGACAAAGACACTGATTTGGCTCTGGTAACAGCTCCAGCAGTACTACTTCCAGCTTTCCTTTTTGTCATTTTCCATAAAATCTATCAACGCTATTCACTCCAAAACATGTAACCAACTTCTTTGTAGTAACTTACATCAATCCATGTTTCTTTTGTTATGTTTATTGTCGAAAACAGTAAATATCTAAGAAAATCACCCTGTTGCCTACGGAGCTTCCTGAATCACAACCGGTAACCATGGTGTGACGTCACAATCCATACCTGCATGAGTGTTTCTGTCAAGCTGGGTAGAGCTTGTTACCAAACACATTGACAATGTGCACATGACCATAGAGATAGACGGAGCTTGTTACCAAACACATAAGCAATATGCACATGACAAAAGACCTTAGTGAAGGGCGGAGCTTGACAATATTGACAATATGCAGATATCACAAGAGGTGGGCAGAGCCTGTTATCAAACACATCAACAATATGTGCATGACACAAGAATTTAGAGAAGGATGGAGCTTTTTACAAAATATATTAACAATATGCAGATACGCGAGAGGTGGGCAGAGCTTGTTACCAAACACATCAATAATATGCGCATGACAGAAGAATTTAGAGAAGGTGGAGCTTGTTACCAAACACACTGACATGATGACATATAGCTTTATATATATGTGTGTGTGTATATATATTTCTCTCATTTCCACCTGTGTCAGATAGGCCTGTCCAGGGCAATAAACATGATCATGATAGACGTTTATTACACAGGCGCCTGTGTAATAAAGCCTCGCACGCGGAGTAATTCATAGTTTTTTCCCGCGCACTCATCGACTATGTCCTCGTCATCCGCTTCATCCACAAACACGCATAGTCGATTGGAGTCATTGTTTGCAGGCTCGTATTAACAAAACTGTTTTATAAATATCAACATCACCAACCCTGGGACTCGGCCTTTCCGCCGTCGTCCACGTGTGATTGAAAGTGACAATGACTAACTTTCCTCCTGTCGGTGTGGCGCGAAATGTGTGACGTAAGTGACGTCATCTCACAAGCAAACCAAGAATTCCATTCATAAATGTGTAAGATTTGTAAGATTACTATTGACAGTGAAGTAGTATTAATAACTTGACCAACATGTTCAAAGATGTAAAAAGTGTTTATGATATATTATACATTGAGCAATAGTAAATATTAAAAAGAAAAGTGTTGTTTTATTGCATGTTTTAAGGCACTATATTTGAACGCGTACGCATGTCTCTGGGTGATATATTTGACAGGGTATTTGACCCAGCCCGCTTGAAGAAAAAACAGTTAAACACTGACGTTGGATGTTTACATTCAAAGTCCATATAATGTTTTCGACCGCAAACATAGTTTGCAAAATTCGGGGATGGAGAATCTATTTCAGCATATTTTTTATGTATATGGCCCAAGGAAAAAAATAGAAATCTGAAAAATGGTGGCGTCCAGTGATGGCTACCGCGAGGTGAGTGCAAATATTTGATAATATGAGATTAGAAATGAGAGAAAAAAACTCTTTTCTATATGGGTATGTAGGATAGGGATATTCCACCCTCGGGATCACAAAATATGGTAAAAACCCTCGGCAAGCCTCGGGTTTTACCACATTTTGTGACCCCTCGGGTGGAATATCCCTATCCTACATACCCATATAGAAAAGAGTCTTATAATCTTTAACCAGGAGTGAAACCACGAATCATGATTCAATGGAGTCAATGCGTTTCTCAAAGTATAAAGTGTAGATTTCCAAAAGGTTTATTTTCATATTTTAGAATCTCCTTTCGAGTCATTTCAATAACACTCTCAGTTCAATCATCCACATCACATAGACCATTAAAATTGAAGAGAACAGTGACAAAACTGTATGAAAATAATTAGTAACCCAGGGATAATTTAGTTATAGAAAAACCATTGATGCTCTTATACATGGATTGTGGTTGTGGAATTTTTTATGATGAAGTCCCTGTGATCAGAAGCACATAAACACGTACAATTGCTGCAGTCGGTATATAATATCAGCTTGACAAGTAGACATGTTCGAACTCGACATATTGCATAAAGGATAAATGTTTTATAACTAAAAATTATATCTATGAACATATATATTCGACTACGCATACGATAACTTGGTTACCGTTACGTACACATGACGAAGGTGGTAAGAAGGTCACAATGCATTTTCACTTAAACTTTTGATTCTTACAGAAAAAAAGTTTCACGTCCTTTCTTTAAGGTAAGAAATTCTTAATTGATTATATATATCATACGTCGATTGCATTTTAGTGACATGATGTATTCACACCAGTACATTTAACTGAAAATCTTACCATAATTTTCCGATGAGCTTCAAATGCCGGCTGATAGACTGAAGTTGAAGGTCGTTTGGAGTGGGTTGTTACAAATTAGCCGAAACGCAAACTAACGTCTCGCTACCCAAATTGGAAAACTTCTTTAAGAATGTTGTCAAAATCTTCCACTGAGTGTATTTTTCTTTGTATTTCACAAATATACACCTTCAGCTTTCAATTCGTGTTTTCGATGCATATCAACAGCGCATGTGTCTATAAATAGAATACTACTTTCAGCAATACTTTTCATTGTTTTAAAACATGATAGAATATTTGTGTTGTCTCAGGGCATCATTTCCGGGGATTTTTTTTTATAATTTAATTTTTTAAAATCTCAGATAAAGATGACATGCAATAAAGAAGACAATGGCTGATACAGAATGCCAGTATTCTTTGTACCTACCTTAATTCTTGTTTATATTAGTAAATATTCACTTGTATAATCTGAAGAGTGTTCAATTCTGAGTAGCTTCACTCAACCGTTTAGTGTCCGTCATAGGTTATTGATTTTTGTGAGGGGGGGGGTATTATTTTTTTTCATTAATACTAGCTTTATCTATTCATTTTGTTTTGTTTTGTGTTTTTTTTATTCGTCAAGAGAAAGAAGACGTTCCTTCAATTTCAAAGCACGGAGGTTAGTTAAATAAACAGTTCTAAACAAATATTTCCGTGAAAATCAAGATTATGGTAGGAAATTTAGACAATGCCAGTACATAATCACTCCGAGTAAACATATTTCACACATATAATGTCGTCGTTCTTTCTACAAATTGCTGATGTCAAGTTTGCTGGACTTTGCGAGCTGCTGTCTCAAAGTCAACAATGGCTGTTATAGGACGTCTAGAGAAAGCTTTAAGCCGGTCAACCGTGATCGTCTTCAGTAAAGTCAGGAAACGGTACAGCTGCTGGGTCTTGTAGGATAGTAGCATATAGATAGGTGGGTACACCACCCTGGTTATTTAGCGGAGGTATTCGTATGAGATAGATGGCTTGGGTAATTAAACAAGAGATCCCAGAGGGATCTTGGCGCCCACCATTTGAGGATCTGTTTTCAGTTCTTGAAGATTTGTTCATTTTTTTTGTTTGTTACAGGTGTTGTAAATGTTCATGAACTGGTCTTCATTGAATGTACTCAATGATGGCACGAGATATTTTTATTAAGCACCTATTAGCAAATATCATTTGAAAAAGATCCCAAAGTATTATTAGATATCAGTCTAATGGACATGGTCTTGAATCAATATGATAGAATATCGAAGAAAATATGCTTGTGCTGTATTACTGTCGACATCCAAGAAGGCTGCCTGTGGGCCACCTTGATTTCAAATCAGTCCAAAAAAGGTACAATGCACAACTAGGGACCAAGGGGACACTGCAAATGAAATTTAAGGAAGATCCATCAAGTACTTTCCAAGAAATAGCGGTAACAAACTTTTACTTCCAAAATCCAAGATGGCCGCCTGTCGGCCATCTTGAATTCGAATTAGTCCAAAAAAGGTGCAATGCACAGCTAGGGCCCAAGGGGAAACCGCATATGAAATTTGAGAAAGATCTGTCCAGAACTTTTCCATAAATAGCGGTAACAAGAATTGTTTACGGACGGACGGACCACGGACCACGGACGCAGGGCGATTTGAATAGCCCACCATCTGATGATGGTGGGCTAAAATTTGATTTACCACTAATTAAAGGTTTAATCATTAAACTTCTTACTTTAGTAATTTATGCATATTGATAAAATTAATACAAAGAATTTTTTTCCCATATGAAAAACTACATACTAGTCAGTATCATATCAGCATCATTATCTAACTATATATATCATATTCTTTTTCAAACGAGACATGTCATGTATAGAAGCAAGTGTAAAACTTGAATTATGAAAAGCATTTTATTTTAGTGTCACATTAATAACAAGGAAGAATATACTAAACCTTAATTATTTTTTCACGTCTAAAAGGAATTTCTATCATTTTAAATGATATCAGTTTCCAACATGACTAGATGGCGCAGGTAACCAAAGGTAAAAGCACGTGTAAAGTTTCAAACGTAAGCAAATCGGGATATTGATCACTTCGGAGCATGGGGACACAAAAAATCCATGAAAATATGTCGTAAAAACACAAATGACATTTAGCAGTACAGAATCACCAGACTCGAGTAAATCAGTTGTGAAAACAGTTCAAGTTTTATAGAATGTCGGACTTACATTTACACAAAAGTTCTCGTCTTCGCATTGATTATTTCATTTTGGTTTTTTTTCTAAATCTACGCGCAGACTAAAATGTTTTCCTTATTTCCCTTTTGCTGTATTGTTGTGGAATGTCCTCGTGTTCCCTTTGTTTTGACCTGGTTGTTCCAGAGTTTAAGAAAAGTCGCTGCCTGGCTATAGCAAATGAACTCTAACTATTGTCTTGTCAATAACAGAAAGTTGTATTTACTAAGAAAATGAAAATGTTTTTTTAACTTGTGTACTTACATGTTCATCAATAGATAGAAACTGATCTATTACTTATCGCTCCATATTCCTTCCATTGCCTCCTAATTGTCCTTCTTAGTTTTAAGATCAAATTGATTTCATCGTTATTCCTAACTATAGGCATATATTTAAATTTTTGATGGTGAAATTTCAGTAACTATTTGTAACTCCAAACTGACAAATATCCGGTCATATCAAATACATGGTGTAGTGTAGGAGAAGTTACTACTGGATGTAGTTTGCAACCTTCATATATTTTAGTAAACTGACTGACTGGTTTCGTCCCAGAGAAACACACATCTTCAATCTTGACCAACAAGAATGAGTACTCTAAGACAGTAGTTTGTTTGTAAAAATTGGTAAATTTAAAATGCCTTTGCTCTAAATGGAACATTCAGTCGCAAAATAAACATTTTTTATTCAAATTTCACTATAATTGAAACTGATGTAATCCTGTGAAAATAATCAGTTGTAAACAAAGAAAATGACACCTTTTGAAGTTTAATATTTGGAATATCCTTAGCCGAGTAAAACAGCTTGATAAAATAGATACGTGTGCTTCCGACATCTGAGAAATGCATAAAATAATAACTAAGACATCTTTAGCATACGTTTCATTGATTCATTAGAATAAACACACTATTATTCCATTCATCGTGCAAGTTTGGCGGTTTTTTGACGCTCTCTCATTTTGTGTCCAAAATTATTTGAAACATGGTAGTCAACCGTCGGCAAACCAGACTAATCTAAGGCTATGTGTGTAGTCATCACCAGGGTTTGACACGTTTAATTACTTGTACACGTGTCAAGCCCTGGTGACGTCAACACGTATCAACCTATGTACTGTCTACACGTGTCAAACCTGGTGATTTTACGGAATCTACTTCAGGTTGGTAATATCAATAGAATATAAGTTTTATAACTCAACAAATAGAAAAGTATGTGACGTTTCGATAATGAAGTCAGTTTCAAAAGTGTAGATAATAATAGTTAATTTCACATGGGTAGATACGATCAATTCATTTCGCACGAGGAGATATTAGGTTGGACACGAGTAGACATTATCGTTTAATCTTAAACGTAAAGCATCGCCAGGTTTGATACAATAAGGATTCCGATTATTTCGCGCGTGTGTATACCACCATTTAATCTCACACGTGTAGGTATCATCACACATGGAGACATCATTTGGTTTGACACATATAGATATCGTACAGATTGACATGTATATATCACCGGTTTATTTAGTAGTACGTGTATAAGTCACTGGTAAATTTCACAGGATTTGATCTCATCATTTCCATTTACTTTCTAAGCTATAGACATCAACAAGTTTGATACGTATAGACATCCCTAGATTTGACACGTGTAAACATCGACATATTTCACACGTGCATACATCACCATCAGGTTAATTTCACATGTGTAAATGTAACCGACGGTGTTTTATGTGAAATAACACAAACTAGTTTATGAGTTCATTACCAGGAACCAGGTTTTACTGACACGATCGTAACATGGTAAGAATCTAATATCCTGCAACAAATATAAACCAAAACAATTACACATTTTACTCACATACGTACAAGTGAAAACAAGGGACATAACTCTTACTGATCTTGCATTACCAATCTTGTGTTCTTATACAAGTTAAAATAGTCATAAATTACATCTAACGCCACTAATAAGTAATGTTATATCACTATTTCATATTTCTATGAAAACAGTTTTAGCAAATTTCAACAATATCATACCTGCGCGTGGCACAGAGCTGTCCTAAGAACTGATCATTAAAAAGACTCATACACATAAACAGCTTACATCTAGGAATAAACAATACAATTATGTTTAAAATCAGATATATGAACAATCACCAAAATATTACTTTAAAATCACAGAAATGATTCATAAATTATTGGCATTCATAATGATGTTCCTTACATAAAAAGATGTGATTTGGTATACATTTAGTGATAACTAATTGTAAAATACAAACAATTATGAAAATACTACTTTTATGATAGAATGGAAGTGATAGTGAATTTAGTAAATAGACTGCTAAAGCTGCTTACACTCACGCCGAGTCTTTCAAAACATCAGACTATCATCTGACCAACTCCCGCAAACACAATGTCCACACCAACCTAACCAATCAGAACACAGGACAACTACAATGACCAATATGTCGTAACTAGACACTAACACCACTTAGTAAAACCACACCAAGGACAACAAACACGCATACAAAATACGCACATGCGCAACAGTAAAACAAACGCGTGGCGGAATATAATAATAATGATAATAAGATAAATTCCATATGAAATAAAACATAAAGTCATCCGTGCTACATTCTTCCCTGCTTCGTAGAATGCCTTCCGCGACAATACAGGAAATAGGAAGCAGATCTGAAATGAATAAAAAAAACAACCAAATTAAGAAAACACAAAGTCATAAGGCAAAAAAGACAAAGAGGATCTGGTTAAAACAAGTGCCCAGCCACTACATTAGGTAATACCTGGTAACAAATCAGTAATTAACATGGTTCAGTAATGATGCCGATGAGAGCAGTCCCTATCTTGTATGCTTTGGAGAGATTAGAGAAGTCTCGGATGACTTAGTATCCACGCCAAATTCCAAGTCCACTGCGAATCTTGGGTTACGTCCAAACATCAGAAAGTATGGAGTGCGCCCGGTGGATTACTGGCTAGTGCAGTTGCATGCATGTACAAGCACTGGCACGTGAGTCTTCCAATCCAGCTTTTCGGTCTCTGCAGGCGTCCGAACCATGCTCAGTAGAGTACGATTAAGTTACTCACACAATCTATTGGGCATGGAATGGTAAGGATTGGCCTTGGATTTATCCATCCCTGTCATGGCATATAAATCCTTCATAACCTTAACCATGAAAGTCTGTCCCTGGTCTGTATGGATTCTTCTCTGTAACCCGCAGTGAACAACAAAGTGGTTGAAAAGGGCTTCTGCAATGGTACGAGCTGTCATATTTCTTGTAAGCACAGGAACCGCATACCGGGTGAAGAGGGTCGGGTATCACAAGGAAAAACTAACTCCAAAGGTTGATGAGTGTAAATGCTGAGCAGTGGTGCTCTCACATTGGTGGATGTCTTTCTCCGTAGACAACGATCACATTTTGTAACTCAATCTCCCACATTTCTGGTTATTCCAACGCAAAAAAAATCTATCCTGAATGAGCGACAGAGTCTAATCTCGTCCCTAATGACCCATGTCGTCATGGTGAGCACGGTTGGCACAAGGGATTTAGAATCAACTTGTTGTGATATAACATCTCCATCTTTGGTAACTTCTCTGTACAGGATATCATCTCTAATCCTTAACTTGTTGAAGTTTTCGAAAATGATGGATTGTTCATAGGAACGGAGTAAAATGTGACTGTGGGGTTTCATTCCTGCATCGACAAGTGTTATCCATGTGGAAATAACTGGGTCTTGACTGCGCATGTTTTACATCAAGCTGTTTGTCACAAACACTGTTGGAAAAGGTATCCAGGGTGGTAACTGACATGGACAGGCTTTCAATACATGGGTTAATATGTATCCCATTGCTGTTGGCTTTGACATCATCACAGATGACATTAATCTCTAACTCTTCATTCTCAAGTGTCGGGTGTCGTGACATTGAGTAGGCATCCGCGTTGTTAGTTCCTGGTCTATACTGGATGTCGAAATTGTAGGCACCTACAGCAGCAACCTATCTCTGAGTGGTGGCGTCTACTTTTGTTGATATCAAAATGTATGTCAGTGGGTTGTTGTGTATTACTGCTGTAAATGAGCGTCCACGCAAACAATCTGGGAACTTGTTTGTAACGTCCTATTTCAGTGCCAGGAATTCGAGTTTGTGTGCCGGGTATCTCTTTTCCGGTTTTGACAATCCTCTGCCAACATATGCGATTACTCGCTTAGCGCCGTCCTGTTCCTGATAGAGTACTGCACCGAGTCCAAGTAGGGATGTGTCTGTGTGCAACTCAAACGGTTTATTAAAATCTGGATAACCCACAATTGATGGTCCCGACAAGCAGTGCTTAAGTTCATAAAATGCATCCTCCTGATCTGAACTCCATGTCAATGCCTGTTGTAGCGAATCCTGCTTCTCTTCTTACTCTTGGACTTAACAGGTGTAGACACAAGGACAGTTAATGGCCTAGCTATGTGCTATGTGGCTGAAGTTCTGAATGAAGCGATGATAGTACCTAATGAACCATAGAAACTTCCTAACGTCTTCTGAGTTCTCAGGTCGTGGTCAATCAAGTACCTTTGCTACTTCATTCGGATGTCGATTCCACGTTCCGATAAAAAAACAGCGAACATACTTGTCAGGAGCTAACTTCAATCCATCACCTGCTATCTTCTGAAACACTGAGTCGAAATGTTGAATATGGTGTCCATAGTACTTGGAAAAATGATTACATCCATCTTTGTACTCGAAACAAATGCAAGTATGTAGATAACCTATTACTTCCTCCATCAGTCCTGACAAGTGGATGGGGCATTAGCCAAACCGAATGGCATCCTGACGTATTCGTAGAATCCCAGAGGACCAACAGTGAATGCAGTTTTCTCTTTATTTTCGTCGTGTCATCCACTTGGTGGTATCCAGACTTCATGTCAATGACTGAAAAGAGAAAAGACTGAAGAGCATAGGTATCTTTGATAGTCCACTGGTTTAACTGGCGGTGGTCCACACACATCCTCGAAGCACTAATCTTCTTTCTAACGAGGACAACATTCTGTGCTCATGGACAGTGAGACTTCCTGATAATTCCAGCAGTCAAGAGTTGGTGAAGTTGTTACAATCTTCATTAAACATAAATGGGATGATCCTTAAACGCCGTTGCTTTAAAGGCGCATGGTTTGTGAGGTCAAGCCAGTGCCTTGTAGCAAATGTAGTCAAGAACTTTCCCAGCAGGTCCTTCATACGGCTAATTTCCTGGTCTGACAAGTCATCCTTGTAGATTTCCACGTTGTCAAAGACATCTTCATTTGCTCTCTCATGTTGTCCTCTGCTGTGACTTGCTGCAACTCGCAGATCAGAGCTTTTGGCCGTACAGTGACTGTAGACACGTTACTGATATGGACCTGAACAAGGCTCCTCTGACTACAACAGTATGGCACAATGGTTGGGACTATCTCCAGATAATCTTATATCGCTGACCTATTTGTATGGTGAACAAGTACACACATTAGTCATTAAGACGAACTGCTGCTTATATATACTATACTGAAGTAATTAACCATCTATACAGGCGAAAAAAAAAGAAATTAAAATACAACCAAGATTCTCGTAAAAACACTAGAGAGATCAATGCAGTTGTATGCATGAAGTTTGTTTCTCCCTGGAATGCATGCACATGGCAGAAGTCGAAATATTTACTGACATGTAATTTCTGTCTTGTCTTAGAAAAATATGAAACGATAAGAACAAACCTGAACCAAACCAAAACTTAAAAAAATACACACACAATTTAAAAAATCACGACAATAATCAACGAACTTAAATTTATTGAAGAGAGAGGTAAAGCGGAAAGTAAAATCATATCATTATTTTATGCAGGCATAATTAAAAACCTAACTTGAATTCTACAAAATGAGGTAAAATATCCGTATGAACCATAGCACGATCTTTCTATTATGATTTATTACTGAAAAAAAATATATATTAAAAGGAAAAAAGATATATACTTCAACAAATGTTGCAATTGATTTCAGCTCTGTTCCATGCCAGTACAACTTCAGTGTTTATTATCGAGACAATAAAAGTTCACATGTAACTGATGTTTTCTTGTAGATCTATATCAAATTTCAAAGTATTATTTTTTATACTTCAAAGAATGCGTTCTTTTCATTGTAAATCAGGCTAACAAGAGTGACTTCCCTTGTTGGTAGTTTTCTGTATTGGGAGGCAAATTATTTGAATATGACCGGGTTACATGAATATTTATAAGACATTAAAATCATCTGACCAATCAAAAGCCGTCTTTCTTTTTGTTCGCCCCGCCTGCTTTGTGTTTTCTGATCGCATATCGCTAAAACCTTCAAATATTTTTATTTCGTAAAAATTCAATAAAATCATTAAAAAATATTTGTTGTCATAAATAGCATAATTGATAACCACTCCACCAGTCTGTGTAATCATTATCGTCATACAATTTTTCATTTAGTTGATAACTCGATTTGTTTTACCCCTACCACAAATCCTCTTCGACTGCGTTTAGTCGTGTTTCACGCTAGCAATCCTTTGACCTCATTGTCAGGAAGGAGCGAAGCAGGCCTAGAGGAACAGGAACAAAATCGTCGGAAACAGCGAAGTTCCGTCGGAGTACTGGAGAAACTTGATTGATTATGATATTTTAAAGATCCTACTTTCATTTTAGCTTAGTTTTGGTCGTTTTGAGTGAATTTTGGCCACTCAAAACTTTCTTTGTTTTTCCCTCCAAAATTCAAGATGCCGCTATTGCGACGACAGCCATTTCACAGACAGAAACCCCCACCTGATTTAGATGGAGACGAAGAAGTTTTCCACTGTAAACTGACCAACGAAATATTTAGAGACTACGAGTAAGTACTATCGTTTATGTTATGACATGTCGATTTCACAACTACGATCACCACGTGTTTGATTTTGACGACGATCGTGCTCGCGAGACTTGTTTATGTAAAAACCAAGCCACCGCCATTTTATTGCTAATGCATGCATCTTTGTCTGTCATTATACAGGGAATTCTTTGAGCGCATTATCCTTTGCAATAGCCTGGTATGGTCATGTTCAATCACCGGCCGAGCAGGACTAACATATCAAGAAGCTATAGAATGCGAAGAAAAGGCCCTGAAAAATTTGGCTACCTTTCCTGGATATTTGCAGAAGCCGGTTTTATTTCTGGCCAACCTTACTCATCGAACTCGTCTGGTAGACATGAATGACGACATCTTCGTCTTTGCTAAAGACCGTTTCTTCATAGGCGAAGTTGCAGAAGTGATGCTGGGCGGAGAGAGGTATATAGTATACAAATATTGGTTTTTACTTGTGTTGACTTTGCCAGTTGTTAAATGGAAAAAAATAAATAGATATAGATATTGTGCATAAGGGTAGGGCATTGAAAATTGTTTAAAGCATATAGATAAGGAATGCTTTATTTATCTCTGTTTCTTTGAGGGATAATTTACAGTAGTTATATCAGTTAGTGTTACGTCTGTTATTTCAAAACAAAATTTAAACTCTATAATCCAAGGCCTATGCCTTCAGAAGAGTCAATGGGGACGTCTCTAACAGAAACTGTGTTATAGTTTAGAGAAAATGATGTGCAAAGTTATTTTCATGACAATTTTGAAAGTGTCATGTGATATTCATATACTGACATTCATCAAAACACTGGTAATCACTTCAACTTACTTGCAAAGGTATCTAATATTGTTGAACATCTGTACAACAATGAAACTTAGAAAAACATTAATTATTTTGCTTTTTCTATCCAAATTTCTGGACAAAATTGTAGAAGCATTGTGAAATAGAAAATATCAAGAGGGTGTCTGTATTGCATATGTCCTTGGCTGACGGAGCATGCTTCTTTGGCTCATTTGGTAGAGCCACGGATTATCATGACTGAGAGCCATATTTGATGCTAGTTGGAGGGATTTTGCTCTTGTTCTTTCTCATTTCTAATTTTGCTGCTGATAATTATGGTCAGAAATTTCACCTCGGACAATCATTGTCAAAGCCCAGACCTGCCAACTTTCCTGATTTTCATTCCCCGTCCCTGCCATCCGATCATATGTATCAAAATTAGGGTAATCTCCTAATTTTAGAGATTTGCCAGGTAGGTCATAAGTAACCTTGCTATATTTGCCAAACAGGAATAATTTCAGGTAAGACTGACCACCTGGTCACATAGTCCTAGCAATCTCAGTGTACTACCCAATTATCAAATTAGTGTCACCCAAGTTCAGCATTGCTTACCGCTACATTTGGAAGCACATGAGTACACAGCCTGTTGTTCTCAACCTCGGGAGTGGGTCCTGGCAAATAGTTAAGAGAAGGTCATTATACAGATAATGATGAAGTTATAACTATATACATGCTACCTATTCGTTCAACATAACAAATTCAACAAGTAAATAGTTTGAAAAACGATCTTTATGATGTGACAATATGCAGACGTTCCTCAATAAGTGCCAATGATTTAACAATATCAATCTTTTTTTTTTAAATTTAGTTGGCATCCTGAGTAAGAAAGACGAAAATTTCATGTAATGTTCTCCCCATATTTCTGGATTTGAATCTGTACAGTTATTCAATAAATTTATATTTCATAATGAAACAAGAATTTCCAGAAAGAAATTAGTTCCACATTTTTTTGCTTATTGCTCTAAAATTGTTTTAAAATGAAAACTTAAAATCTTATGAGATAATCAAAAATAGATTTTTCTTATTTTAATTGAATAAATTCTTTCAGAATGATAATATTTTGGAAATACATATCATTTCAAACAACTAAACAGATCATTATTACTTATAAATTCAAGTTGATCCTGACTTGATTTTAAAAAACCATCTAATGCTGTACAGTGCCATACTATTTGCCCAATCACATTCCATCCATACAAAACATATTTTCACACTAACTGCCGTAAGATACCAACACCGAAAAGGCCATAATAAACATATCACAAACTGAATCCAACTCAAGAAATCCAACAATTTCCTATGATGAATAGCCTAGTTCGTCGAAACATGTGCATACCATACATATTTGCCATACTATACCAATTGCCATCACGGACCAACTCGTGAAAAAGGCAAAAATGCAACAATCACCAGCTGTATCAAACTCTGGAGATCAAACCATTACAGATACTACTATTACCAATACTGTAGCCGGTATGTCCGACAAGAATGTGTCTGGTTTTAAGCATGCAGAATTTCTATGTAAATTCTGTCAATGCGACATATCTATAATGTCACCATTGTATTATCAATATCACCTGATATAGACAATTGTAATAAGGTCACGACTGAGCCTTAATTTTAACCTTAGCTTCGCTAATATTTATACAGTTCTGATGATGGCTAGCCTAGTGAGCAGAAACATGTAAACTAATGATAAAGCCATGGAATCTAGATATTGATGCTCCGTCTTCTATGTCATTTTTTGGAATTGTTACATTTCAATAAAGCATGCACATTATTGACTTAAATGTTGCAATGTGCAAGGTATTATGGCTAGTCAAAAAAATATTCTTGACACACTTTCCTTCCACATGAGAATTTTGAAAACTTGGCTGGTATTGGAGTCAACAGCAAGGAAATTGTTTATTTTTGTAGGAAAGCTTGCAAGATTCTACGTGTAATTCCACCAAGTACAGGTGTATCGGATGTGAATGGATGTATTGTTATAGACTCGGATGAAGAGGAAGAAAGGTACCTATTGTTCCTCCTGTGATATTTTTATCATTAATTAGCTGTGGTTTGAACCTGTGTATAGAATATAATATAGATTTTATTTTACAATTCATGCTGATTTAGTTTAACCTGAAATTGAAGTCAGGAAAGTAGAAATTCCTAGATAGGTAAATATTTAAAATGTTTAAAAAATGACTATCAAAATGATCTGTTTTATGCTGGTCAGTTAAAAAATTGTTTCCATATTTCAAGGTAAATAACTCCTACTCTTGTGTGATTAATTTGTTTCAAAATAATTAGTTCAATTTACAAAATGAGAAAAGAGAAGAGGAAAAAAACAATGATAAAAAGAAAAAATGATGATACCTAAATCTCATCTGTTCATGGTTGATTTATTAAGATGTTCTTAAACTAAAAGCAGATAGTTGATTTAGCTCACCTGTTGACATGAACGACCTTGACCAACTTTCATGGTCACAAGGGTTTTATTTGTTAAAATCTTCAAATAAAATGTTTCCAATTACAAAGAAGCTCACTTGAAAGTAGGACAGTGGTGTGCTTTGGAAGTGGGCTTTTGCAAAGATAGCTCTGCATCTTATTGTCTGGACCTTCAGTATCCTATAACAGTGCACTACACTGCGAAGATGCAGATTTCGGAGTCACACTTGACTGTACATGATCAGTTAATAGGGCCCTGCACGAAATTGCTTGGGATATTGCATTTATTATCCCAAGTTCTAAGGTCATGGTCATTATATACAAAAAATCTTATCGTTGAATATATTGTCTGTGGTCTGTCCGTAAACAAATTTTATCGCCACTTCTTTAGAAATAATGGATGGATCTTTCTCAAATTTCATATGTAGGTTCCTCTTGGTCCCTACATTTGTCTGTTTGATTTAAGGTCTGATCATGATCAGACCCAAAAATGGTGGACAGGTGGCCATCTTGGATTTTGACTTTGCAAGTTTGTTATCACTATTTCTTGAAGTATTTGATAAAACTTTTATTATTTTTTATATGAAGGTTTCCCTTGATACCTTGTTGTGCCAGTTTTATTTTGGTACTGATCCGAAAAAGAAAATGGCCTACAGGTGGCCATCTTGGGTTTTGATTTTGAAAGTTTGTTATTGCTACTTCTCAAGAAATGTTTCTCATATTTCATGTATAGGTTGCTTTTTGTTCCTAATTGTGCCTGTTTGAGTTTGAGACAGATCAGAAAAAACAAAATAGCTTCCAGCCGACCATCTTGGATTTGGCAGGTAAAGATTATCATCGCCATTTCTACAAAGGAATGTTCAAATTTCATATCATTAAGAGCAAAATCAAAGAAGGGAAAAGATCAAAGAACAAATAAAGATGGAACAAGGGTGGACGCCATGATCCCTCTGAGATCTCTTGTTTCATAACAGTCTTTCTTGACTATTTTGGCAGAGTGTACTAAAGGTCTTTCCAGTAATCTTGTCAGTTTGGGCTGTGTGTCTAAAGATTAGGGATTGAGGGGTTTCCAGCCACCACATAGTGGGGTCCTTGCCAACCTGTCGGTGTTCTAGTTACCTCTCTAATCACACTCATCTACCATAATGAAATGGGAAGATCTTATCATGATTATATGTCTTGAACCTTCATATGATATAGATATATGTATATATATATAAGTAATCAGCATCACCAATCACTTAAGATTTTATAGCATTCCATATTGATATATCACCTTATTTTAATACACATCATAACACAGTATCTTTGAGTGTCCTTAACACTTTGATTGTTAAAGCCTTCTCTTTATAGGCTTTTTAAGCAATTCAGGCCCATTGGGTGTTTGCTTTCAGTAAAACAAAATGATGAAGCTGTTCAGTAATTTTATGATATGGACACTAGCATCACATTAAAATATATTGATTAATATTGATGTAATGTTTTAGATTGTTTATTTCACATTCAATAAAATACCATTATTAAGGAAGAAGTATATTTGCTATTTACTTTGTTGTTCCAGGTTTTACTTATAGTAATAGTAGACACCTGTTTTTCTGGTGATAGCAATACTGATCCCAAAGTAAACCTCTAATGATAATTTGTCACACATCTGACAGGTACAAAGGGGTGTCTTAAATTTTGGTCAGATCCTTCTTATAATCGTCACATTAGAAGACATTTAGTTTCATGTTTCACACATGTGTGATGTATAGATATTGACATGCGTATAATTGACTCATTTTTGGTGATACGTCAGTTTAACAGTATTGTCAATTCCAGAAAACATATTTCACCTTTCATTAATACATTTATGCTACATGTACTTTGTTATTACATGTATGTAGACAGATGGATCTTAAACCACATGTTCCAAATAATGAGATATGAAGGGAAATTTCAAAATTATTTGACTTGACAAGATTGGATTATCTGAATCTATCTTGGTCTCAAACTAAGTATCTATAATATCTCAGTGGCACCTGATGGGGGGTTTGAATTCTTAGCACTCCTCTGAAGTGAGCACCTTTTCCTTGGTTACATGAGATTCAATTTGTAACCCTTGCTATTTCTTTAATCAGTTATTTTTGTTTGTAGTTGAGTATGAAAACATCTTTTTACGAGGAAAACAATACATTTTTTTTCTTCATATGACTAACCAAAACATTAAGGTTTGCTTGAATCTGCAGTGGTTTCTGATTCTGCATTATACCTATTGCTTAGTGTATATTGATCTTTGTCTATTAAAATTATATATTAAAGTTTTTTTCTTGTTCAGTGTTACATTGCTACTATTTAGTGCTATCACAATCTATTCAATGATACATTCAGAAGAAATACCAGCCCATTTTAAAGATTTTCAATTTGATAGAAGCTTGTCAGGGTTTTCCAAAAGAGCCGGTCGCCGGCCAATTTGACCGGCTACTTTGATCATTTGGCCGCCTACACCAATCCAGTTCCGTAATAATGTTCCGTATACGACTATACGTACACGGCAGGCCAGCCTCCTACTTTCACTACACAGCCTACTACTAACAAAATTATGGAAAACCCTGCTTGTTATTTATTTGACAGTGCAACCAAGAGGAAGGGAGGAGCCATACTGCCAGCAGAACAATACCGATATGTGGTCCAGGAGAGAGGCAAAAACAACATCACAATAACAGTACCCTCCAAACAAATAAGGTGGGACAGGACATTTATCTATGTGTGATTTTCTGTATTTGTACTAATAATCACAATATGGATTTATTCGAACCATTATATATAGCATTTACATTTATTACATGGAAGCTACCTTAATGTTTCATGATGTTCTGATAATTTCTTCACCTGTATTTATGGTCAGCCTATAAATGTCTGACAATGTGCTTCTCAGATTGCCATTAATTGGTCTGTTGTCTATCCTTCTAAGCAATTCTTTTTATCTCTATTTAAAAGTGCCAGATACAGAGGCCGGACCGTTCCTATGTACATTCACCTTTGTCCCTACTGTTAGTGCTGGATGTTAACATTTGATATATATAATATTAGAGGAAGGAAAGTAAAATGAAAATATGTCGCACTTGCTCATAACCAACAAAGATCAAACAATGGTGGATACCAAGATTTCTTCAATAAAAAATTTGTATGTTCAATGAACAATCTTCTTTGACATAAAGTTAAACTTTGACGTTTAGAAGTTCAAGGACCAGTGAAAAAACTTTTACACATCAAGTCTTAGAATCATTCATGAAACAAAAAACACAACTTATCATTGAAATCGACAATGTGTGCTTACATTTACATTTTTCTGTGATGGGTAAACACATATATGTACTTTTGTGTACAGTATATGTATTTTACTGATGATTTTAATTGAAACGTTGGGCAGTGGTCATCGCATATTAAAGCTATTATTTAAATAGTGATACATTAACGTTATAGGCAGTAATGAATTGAAAAGAAACTAAACTAATATAATGTATTCTGTCCAGAAACAACAGCACTAAAATCTCATGTCTAGGTCATAAAAATTTCAGGTGTGTCTGCTGATGTTCTAACAACGGCTAGTCTGAATCAATAGGGGAATGTACAGTTAACAGATAAATCAACATGTTTCCTGTGATCTTATACTTAAACCTAAAAAAGCAATGTTTAGAGGATGAGAGAATTCATTATAAAAGTGTTCAGGTCTTCCACTGTTTTCACAATTTTGTAAATAAGACCTCACTATATATTATTACTGCAATGGCAGCGGTGGACATCACACAAAGTCCCATTATCTTTGTTGATTAAATGTCAGGACTTGTAAGTAAGCTATTAAACTTTAATTTGTGTCCTGTCATTAATTAACCTCCTGACACAAGTAAATGACAAATGATAATCCATTTCTGCCGTCATTTTAAGTTGAGAATGGGACATTGTTGATTTTGATAAAAATATACAAACAATTTTTTCTCCATAACAGTCGCAAAAAAGGCTTGTATACGAGAGATAAGAGCAAGTTGTTCCTTAAGCAGTATTGTGAACCCCATATGGGCATCTGGAGAGTCAAGGTGAGAATTTGTAATTTACATAAAAACATCCCATTTAGAAAGCATTTAATGAGTGTATTCAAGTGTTTATATGTTGTTGCACCACATTCTAAACAAATGTATACTGCTTGTAGCACCAAATTAAAAAAAAAATGTAATCTGCTTGTATCACTATATTAAAAAGTAGTATAATTATATTAGCACCACTTTGTAAACAAAAGTGTACTTCATGAAGAATGATGTCATAAGAACATGTTTTACAACAGCATAGTTATCACTTGTTGTTTGAATTACACAATAATGAATTGTTTGTGTTTTGAAGAATGACATCGTGATCAAGAAGGGGCTTGACAAGGCCAATTTCCAGGACTTTTTCTCTGGCCCAGTGCCAGGATTTGAAATAACAGAGTCAAAGAGAAAAATGCTGTCTGCCTCAAAGAAAGATGAGGAAATGGAGGAACAAGAAGTCACAGGGAAAAAGAAAAAGAAAAAGGAAAAAGAGGAAAAGCCAAAAAAAGAAAAGGGTAAATTATTTGTATGTGATGAAGCTACAACATGATGTGGTTTATATATCCATCAAGTGTAATCATAATTGGCACTTAGAGTTTCTGCATTTTAGCTTTACATTTTTCCCAACATGAAATGACCAGGGTATATCATGTAGCCTTAGCCTGCCATTTGGCTTTATGTTGGTTTCTGCAAATTTAGTCATTGATTAATTATGATAAACATTTGGAATGTACCTTTCCCACAAATAAGCCCCATTGGTACTTTTGAACCAAACATTGGTTAGTGTCCCTGAAACATATACATCATTATCACCTATCATGTCTGTGTCATATCACCTCATCCCTCTTTCTCTTGCTTTGTTTCGTGGCAGTATTGATTCTTTAGAGCTATGATTATTGGTCAGGCTTGGTAGTTCATCATTTGTTACAGTTTGGAGGGATGTCTTGCCTCAAACTTTGTTGATTCATGGTTTCCATGGCTAGGTCCAGTCATGTCTTATGTCCACAAAGTCTCATTTGATTTTTTTTGGTCCTTGCCTTCATCAAGATAAAAGCAATTGATTTAAGTGTAATATTTAAATGATCAAAAGTAATTGATATGTAGTTTGATAATTTCTCTTAGCTGAAAAATCTCAAAAACCAAAAGCTGAGCTTGAGTTAACTATGGAACAAAAGGCAGCTCTCAAAGAACAGCTAAAACAACAGAAGATTGCAGAAAAAATGGCAGAGAAAGAAGAGAAAAGAAGAAAAATGTTAGAAGAAAAACAAAAGCTAAGAGAGGAGAAACAAAAGGTAACATATATTCTGTTCAACTTTCAATACAGTCTAGCCTTGTAGTTCTGTATATGTACATACAATTCTTGTATGATGCTTACAGGCTCTAATTTTCATATTTGGAAACGTTGTACTTTGTCATTGAATTGACAGTTTATGATTGTCTTAGGATGCTGAATATTTGTTATGTTCTGAAATGTCCATCAATTCATCACATAAATATTATATTGATATGATATTTGAGATGGTTTCTATTGGGCATGTGGAATTTTGTACATGTGAACTTCATTACAGCTTTTTCTTAAGAACATTGATCTTCTTTAAACAGGAAGGTGAAGTTGATTTATAGGTCTTTGTTGTTCATACCACATTTTGTATTTGATCAGAAAAGTGAAATGGCCTTCTGATAACATCTTGGATGTTAACTTCTAAGATTTGTCATTGTAATATCTTGAGAAAAGTGTTGGATGTATTTTTCAAATGTGATTTTTCCGTGGCTCCGAATTGTATAGTTGTCGCTTCCTTTATACTCCTGACTTGGTAGTTGTAGTTGTCAGCAATATCACAGCCTGTATACTCCTGACTTGGTAGTTGTAGTTGTCAGCAATATCACAGCCTGTATACTCCTGACTTGGTAGTTGTAGTTGTCAGCAATATCACAGCCTGTATACTCCTGACTTGGTAGTTGTAGTTGTCAGCAATATCACAGCCTGTATACTCCTGACTTGGTAGTTGTAGTTGTCAGCAATATCACAGCCTGTATATTCCTGACTTGGTAGTTGTAGTTGTCAGCAATATCACAGCCTGTATACTCCTGACTTGGTAGTTGTAGTTGTCAGCAATATCACAGCCTGTATATTCCTGACTTGGTAGTTGTAGTTGTCAGCAATATCACAGCCTGTATATTCCTGACTTGGTAGTTGTAGTTGTCAGCAATATCACAGCCTGTATACTCCTGACTTGGTAGTTGTAGTTGTCAGCAATATCACAGCCTGTATATTCCTGACTTGGTAGTTGTAGTTGTCAGCAATATCACAGCCTGTATATTCCTGACTTGGTAGCTTTAGTTGTCAGCAATGGCACAGCCTGTATACTCCTGACTTGTTAGTTGTAGTTTTCAGCAATATCACAGCCTGTATATTCCTGACTTGGTAATCGTAGTTTTCAGCAATATCACAGCAGCCTGTATATTCCTGACTTGGTAGTTGTAGTTTTCAGCAATATCACAGCCTGTATACTCCTGACATTGTAGTTGTTATCTATGTTACAGGATTATCCTTATTAATCTATTATAGAATTATCAGCTATGTTAACTTGAATGCTTGACATTTACAGGAACGAGAAAAGTTGATGGAGGAACGAAGAGTCCAGTTAGAGTATCTAAGAGAATGGAATCGTATTCGTGATGACATGGAGTGTGATGACCTGAAGGTAACTAAACCTTCATTCTGCAGTGTAGCCCATCTCATCCCTTCTACAAGGTCTAAAGGATTAATGCCCAATAGGGTGTGGTGCTTGATCTGTAACAGAAGCAAGCATAGGCTATCAAATTCTTGAACAATGTTGAGCTTTGTCAATACCAGTGTTCAACTTGTTAATAACCTTGAATAACTTTTTAATGATATAGGATTTTAGCATAATTGTCTTGACAGGACCTTGCTAGTGTAAAGAGATGTAGTGACTGGGATCGAAACGAAAGACTCTATCAACATTGAAAATTGTCCAGAGCCTTCCTATATATAGAATAATTGAAGCATTCTGAAAAGAATCTAGTCTGATCAAGTTAAGTGATACAGACCCATTGAAAATTGTCAAAGGTACTGTGGCTCGTCTTTATCAATACTTCATTTATTTCATGTAGCCACAAGATAGATATTTATTTCTAACTTTTCTATTTGATCGACTTTACAGTGGTTTGATATATGGTTAGTAAAATTTACCTTTCACCTTGGCTTACAATTTTGAATATATTTGGCTGGTGTCTGTTTGCACTTCTCATTGGCCAAAATATATAATGTAGATGGAGATATTCAACACACATATACAGTTACATATAAAGAGCAGTATAGTATCAAAAATCAAATACACTAGTGCTGTTATTAATTTCCAGGTACTACCAGAGCCTCAACCAGTAATGACCAAGATTCCTGTAGAGTCATTTGGTGATGCTGTTATGGTCATTGAATTTATCAATAGCTTCAAATCACTGTTTGATTTGAAAGAGTATTTTCCAAAGGGATTTACATTTGGTAAGTTATAATTTTTGTTAATGAATGTTATTGATGTAGGATAATGCAGGTAAGACTGGACAATAAGTTAAATGTTTTTTTTGGTTACTGAGATTTTCTATCAAGTTATATTCACCCTGACAAAGTGATATTCTGAAGGCCATCACATTATGTGGAAGGGTCAAAAATTAGATAACTGAAAGATGTAGTAGAAAGCTTTGCTAGAAACTGACTAGAATGTCAAATGGACCTGTATACATTGTAATGTTATAGAGGTATTAGAGAAAGCTTTGCTGGAGACTGACCATAATGGCACACTGACCGACATCCTTCTCATGATGATCACTGCTGTGTTCACCCTTCAAGAGGAGGAGGAGGAAGAGGAGGAGGCTCTGTCAAAGAAAGACAAGGGAGATAACCAATGTAAGTAGCAATACCTTGTTGCCAAGAAATTGTTCCAACTGCCATATAATGCAGAAGGAACTTAGTGAAGGGTATTGTTAAGATGATGTATATTCTAATATGTATATATATACATATTCTATAGCAATTGTATGAAGTGTGAAGGGTGTTCAATAAAGGTAATGATGCTAGAGTAATTATATAATGTGTAATGAAGGGCATTATTCAGGTAATAGCGCCTTCAGTGAATTACTGGATTATATTCACCCTTTTATACAACTTTATTATTCATCACAAAATGAACCAGTTTTATTCCTCATCATTGGTGAATAATGGTATCAAAGAAATCAACACATACTAGAGCACTTTTAGAAATATGATTGGATTTTTTCTCTAGTGGTAGACATTGTGGATGTTACGGACGTATCCAGTTACCAGCTGATAGAATCTGCAAGCAGTTACTCACAGATCCCTCAGCTTAACCATGGTAAGATAGTTTAGGAGCATTTGGTATAAGGTATAAGATATTTTTACCCTTGTCTGATATCTTACCTTCTGGTAATTTTTGAAGGGGTCAAAATTTTCATGATTTTCTTTTAAAATGATAAAATCATTTCAACGAATTAAAATTTCACAGTCTGGATGTTAAAGGACTCAATATTTCACGGACTGAATTTTCATGATCACTTTACAGCGAAATAGCAAAAATATCACTGCAAAAATAACGGCTATACGATATATCATTTGATGTCACACATTTATTTGGTTATCTTAACCAGAAGATAGTTGTTTGCTTCAGGTAGGACAAAATTTAACACCTGGTTATTTGCAGTCACTGTATTTCTTTGTTTTGTTTTGTGTTTTTGGACAAAACAATCCTGCACATTTGCATATTTTGTACAAGTGTTCTTGGTAGATGAAGACATAGTCCTTGGAAGGAGAATTCTATATTGTTCATGATGAAACTGCTGTTTGTGATCAGAGCTACATCTAGGTAGATTGAGTACATGTTAATCTGTCTTTTACACTGCAATATAAGTTATAAAGGACATTTCTAGTTAAAATATTTTGAAATGACTTATGAAATTGTCCATTTTTTATGATTTTGAAGAATTGTGGTCACTTGCATATATATGTGAAGCACAATAATTGTATTATATTAAGCTCTTCATTTTATATACATTATTTGAAAAGGGTCCTTACTGAAGAAGTTGCCTCTGGATTCCTTCACTCTGTCAGAGATCCTCCGTCTTCACCTATTGTCATCAGGGGCTAGGGGAAAGGAAAAGAATATTAAATATCGCTATCAACAGAGGGGTGGTTATACGTCGCAGGATGATCCTGGACTGGACTTCAGGCGTCAGGAGCAGGCTATACTCAAAAACCTCTCCTCCTTCTGTGTGTTTGACCTTGAACCAGGTATTTTAAATCAGCAACATCCATGCATTAGATAATTGAGTATATCATTAATGTTGTTTCTTCAGCCTATTCATCCAGAGTAATATGCTATGTTCTAAGGTTTATTAATCCATGCATCAATTTTCAGGAGTACTTTATGTATTGTGTTTCTTGTGGCTGGTGTAAACTTTTCTGACAAAAGCTTTGTCAGCATTTTATTTATAAAGTTTTATATTGAGATCTGTTGTTCAAAATCTGTATATTCAATACCATGGGGATTTGAAATATAATGAAGTCACATAGTCAACACCTTGTACAACCTATGATTAGGTAAATAAAACCCAGATCTTGTGGTCTAGGAACTAAAAAGATTTAAGACCCTTAAGATTTCCCTCTCTAATCTGATAAAGTGGTAAAGATAAATTGTGAGAAGTTATAATTTTGAGATTATCGATATCACTGAAATGTTTGCATGACCTTCAGTTTGTAGCTTTTAGGTAGTTGTGGGGAAGGAGGGGTCACTCTGTTGTATATCTTGAAAAATAATTTTGATAAAAAAGGATGCATAAATAAATAATTTGGACATAAATTTTCACATAATTCCTGTTGTAGATGACAAGTTGAAGATTCTACGTGTGCTGATCCAACAGATTCTGACATATGCAGCAACACGAGATACCATTGAGGATAATTATGAGAGATTGCGTCAGTTGAAATCTGACCTTAAACAGATGCAGTGGAGTGAGCACCGTCGGGAGCGTGAGGAAGCAGCCATCAGGTGAGTGTTAAGGTCCAGATGTGATCTTGGTGTAGACGGTCACAAAGGTAAAGTTAAATTGAGAAAGATAATGTATACAAGTTCGTTTTTATAATGCTTCAAGCATTTTGACTTAGAAAGGAAGAAGTATATGATAATGTGAAGAATGTTTTAAATGTTATGGAGTGTAATTTAACTTAATTTTGAGTTTTCAGTTGTCTTGTATTCAAATTCAAAGTATTCAATAATTTTGTGAAATTTTTTTCCAGATATAAGCGTCGCCAAGAAGAACGGATGATGGAACGAGAAAAAATGGAACAAAAACGTTTGAAAAAAATGCAATTGTATGAGGAAAGATTGAGGTTACAAGAGTGAGTGTTACATTGTCTCCCTTTACTTGTCTGTAAGCTCTGTGACTCTGAAGACTTACTAGATTTGGTGGTATTATGATGGTGAAGTTACAGCTCTGTACAAATTGCTCTTGTTTAGGATTATAAATCAATAGACATTCTTCCTAACAAGAATTAATGTTAATTCCTGTGTTAAGCTTTGCTTATAGAAATATGAACTGAGTGTATCCCTATTTCTTAGTTAAACTGTTGATAGAAATGGACATAACATTTTAAGGTAACAAGTGCATGTGATAACACTGAATGAAGTCTGATCTTTGAAAGGCCACTTGCCAAACATCAGCTGTGCTATAAACCACTTGGCCTTAATTTTAGATACACCAGTAAATTAATTGCAGTTATGAGTTGACCATCCTGTTAGAGAGGATGACAGATTGTTTATTAGATGCTAAGTAAATCTTCCTTTGCATTGTAGGAGTGGCCTACCTGTGCCACCTTTACCTGAGGAGGAGGATGATGAGACCGATGTGATCCGATCAGAGCAGGAGAAAGAGCAAGAACGTCTACAGGAGGAGGAAGAAGAGGCTAACAAGAAAGCAGAGTTTGGGTTACAAGAGAAAGAGATGATTGACTCTATATCTCGCCTTCAGCATGCTAGTCAGACCTATCCTCTTGGGCGTGATCGATTGTATCGACGATACTGGGTGTTCCAGTCACTGCCAGGACTCTTCATTGAAGATTGTGAAATGCATGTCAAGGATGAATACTTGAAACCTGTTCCACAAAATCCAAGCTCCAATCCTTTTATCAACAGTTCAGTTTTTGGGCAGCAGCTCCCACCTTCAGTAATTCAAGTACCTCCTAAAAAGAAACTACCAGAAGAAAATGGAAGTGACAAAGAGAATGATAGCATGAACACATCATCCGTGAATAATAGTATGAATTTATCAACAGCTGACAATAGTATGAATGTGTCCAATGTCAGCAACAATACTCCAGAAAATAATACATCCATCAGCACTAATCTAGTCAGCAATGGTCCAACAGAAACACCATTAAGAAATGGTGCGAATACTGAGAGGGCTGGTGATGAGGTAGTGACAATTAGTGATGATGACTCACAGCAAAGCAAAACAGAGGGTATGGACATCGATCAAGGACCCCCAATACTTGATAGTCTAGCAAGTAAGCAAATTATGGAAGGTCCAAAGCATATGTGGACCTATATATCAAGTGCAGAGCAGTTTGAGGAGCTGATTAATTCTCTGAACTCTCGAGGGTATAGGGAATCAGCTTTAAAACAAACTTTGATAGATCAAAAAAGCAGAGTGTTAGAACTTATCGGAAAGTGTCCTGTGAAATCTTTATGTACTGCACCAGCTGTTCCTGAAAGACTGACAGAAGAACGAGAGCGAAGTGTGTCACCAGCAATGGAAGGCACATCCAAGAAGGCTCCAGTGAAAAAAATGGCAAAAGGCCTAATAAAGGGAGATCAGGCACAGGAAGTGTTAGAAATAAATCTTAGGGAGTTGTTACTGGATCTGGAGGAGAGAGTATTTGTAGGAAGCCTGGGATCTCTCAAGGTATTTAGACTTCAGGAATTCAGAATCTGATTTAAGCTATACACATCATCTTACATTACTCACTCATTTCAACTTATTTTCGACAAATTGAGAAGTTTCAAGTGATTTTAAGGACAAGTTGTATTTGATAATACCTGATTTACAATGAACTAAGTGGTTTAATCCTTTTGTCATATGTGTCATAACATCGCCATAATGATTTGTCTATTCTTTCTCATTTGAGATATCATTATTACATGATTTTTAGGTCGCCTGAGCCGAAGGCTCATGGTGACCTATTGCCATCATGATTTGTCTGTCGTTGTGCGTCGTTAACTTTTTACATATTCAACTTCTTCTCAAGAACCACTGAATGGATTTTGACCAAACTTGGCACAAAGCATCCCAATGGGAAGCTGCTTCAAGTTTGCAAAGAAAAAAATCATAGCCCCAATAGGGGCCTCAGGAGGGGGGAAAAGGGGGTAAAATTTGGTTAATCTTTAAAAATTTTCTTCTCGTGAACCAACAGTCAGATTAAATTCATATTTGATAATTAGAGTCCTTATGGCAACGTCTACAAAGTTTGTGAATGAAAAAAAAAATCGGGTCAAAAACGGCCCCACTAGGGGGCGCTCAACAGGGTCGAAAATTCAACTTTGACCAATTTCAACCAAATTTGGTAGAAAGCATCCCTTAGTGAAGGTCATATGAAATTATGTTGAAAAAAGTGATAATGTTCCATTTGGGGCCCATAAGGGGGTGGGGGTGGGGTGTAAAAGGGGCCATATGTAAAAACCTTCATTAAATGACTACTTCTCAAGAACCATTGGATGGATTTTGACCAAACTTGGCACAAAGCATCCCCATGGGAAGCCGCTTCAAAGTTTGCGAAGAAAAAGGGCGTGGCCCCAATAGGGGCCCCAGGAGGGGGGAAAAGGGGAAACTTGATACGAATGTTCGACACAAGGTCCTGGCAAGTGTTTCAACTTTTTGGGGCGATTCAAAATCCAAGATGGCCACTGTTTGGCTAAGACATTATGGACTTCCTCTCAAGAACCATTGGATGGGTCATGTTCAAACTTGGTACAGATGTTTTACACATGGTCCTGCACAAGTGTTGTTACATTTTTGCAACATTTTAAAATCCCCAGCTTATTGACATATATTCCTCAGGTGACCGTTAAGGCCCCTTGGGCCTCTTGTTATGTTTGATGGAACGAGAAAGAATTCCGAAATTCATTTCCTCAATTGTTGCGCCACAGTGTAAGCATCAAAATATTTTGAAGTTTCATAAATATTTTGTAAATATTTACATTTTAAAATGGAAACAGGAGAATGATATACATTTAGCTTAACATTAATTAGTTATTAATAGTTATAATGATTGTATAGTTCTTGGATCAGTTGGTGACATTGTATTTATTGTTACACACACAAAAAAATCATATTTTAATTCTGCTGAAATTTTTATTAGTTTCTGTTGCTAGAATTTATCAACTTAATTTATGATTGTTTTATCAGGTTAAAGATCGATTTGTATGGAGAGATGCTATTGAGCATGGCAGCTTCGACCCTCAGACAAATGATCCTGTTTTCGCTAAATTTGATGAAAAGATTGAAAAGTATGCATTATTAAATATTTATGTTAAACATAAAGAACACATGCATCTTTCATGTAAATGGTTTACATTTTTCCCAAAGTACCAGTATTAAAACAAATTTACATATACACCTTATGTTTAGTAATTATCAGGCAAAATTCTGCTGTGATTTTAAGAATTATCATTGTTTCAATTTTTGTTGTAATTTGAAATGAAATTCTTTCTTTGATTTGAAGGGACGATGATGACTCTTCCTCTTTAAGTTCTGAAGGATCTTCTGAATCCACAGTCAAAGACCTTGCAAAGGCTCTGCTTCAGATAGAGAAGGCAGTTGAACCCAAGTACATGACACCACCTCTAGGTAAGGGTAACACAGCTGTGTATTCAGGCATTGATATCTGTCAGTGATGATACATTATGAAATTCCTGAACTACATCGGATATGTTTTGAAGATGTCAAGAAATAATATTCATTTCATTTTGTATAGGTGAGAACGCTGAAAAGCAGAAGTTAAAGCAGCTTAAAAAGAAAAAGAAAGAAGAAGAGGAAGATAGTGATGGTGTGTATTTTCAAGATGGTCACTGCCAATGTTAATCTTGCTAAGGTTCTCGGTACATGAATATATGCTTTTGTTAGGTCATCTTACCCAAAGGGTCAAGATGCAACCTATTGCTATCATGCATATGTGGTCTTGCGTCATGCACCGTCAATAAACTTTCCCTGTAAAACACTACTGCGGTGGATTTTACCAAATATGGTCTGAAACATCATTGTTGATGGGGAATTATTTCTTGGATTCAGAAAGTTGATTCAACCTCTGGGAATGTGGGGATGGGGCCCCAAAAGGGAGTTAGACAATACTTTGCTTCTACCTTTCCATAATGCTTGAATGGATTTCATTCAAATTTTGTCAGAAACAGTGGCTAATTAATTCTTCAATTCAGAAAGTTGATTTGACCCCTTGGGACTTATGAGGGCAGGTCCCCAAATGGTAAAATTAGTCGATATTTTCCTCTCTGACCAAATTCTTATTTTTTTCCCTCTGGTCCAAAATCAACATATCTCATTGTGAACAAATAGTCTGGACTTATTCTACCAATTTTCATTCACACCATTGTGAAACTGGAGTTGATTTGTTAAGAAGAAGAAAGTGATGATATCGTTTTATTTTCAGCCTGATCAAAACTTCAACATGATAACCAGTTATTTTGTAATGATTGCACATCTGTTTTTCATTAGCAAAACCTATCATTTATGAGTTTCTTATACTTACAAGGAATGTTCATAATTTGAATTCATCAGATTTGTCAGATGAACATTAAGGGCCATGGCCCTCTTATTGTTGTAGAGGGAGTAATGATGGATGGTTTAATTGATGCTTGTTGTGCTTGAGACATTAAAGCATTCTTAATAATATTTATTGTAAAAGTGTTTTTTTCCAATTATTGCAAAATTTACCATTTCTTTATGTAGTATGAAGCTTGATAACAAAGGACATTTCTTGAGATTGGTGTTTCCTTCAACAAAATTGATATTGGTTTTGCCTTACCAGCCATTGTTGTTTATTTAGGAGAAGAAGAGGACACTACTAGGAGTCAAGGACGGTCCCTGTTAGAGAGATGGGAGGATTCCCTGCTGTACTCTACTAGTCTGTCACAGATATTCCTTCATATGGCCACTCTAGAAAAGAGTATAGCCTGGTCCAAATCAGCCCTCCATGCACGGTGTCGAATATGTCGCAGGAAGGGTGATGCTGAACAGATGTTGCTGTGTGATATGTGTGATCGAGGTCACCACATGTATTGCCTAAAGCCTAGACTTAAGGTTAGTTTTAGTGTAGGTTCATTAGTGAGAGAGGTTACCATGTGTACTGTTTAATGCCTAGACTCGAGATATGTATTGATGGCTTATCTGTGATAGAGGTAATGAGATCATTCTTGATGGTTTGTACCAGAGAACACAAGTTCAGTCTTGGTTTGTCTGTGACAAAGGTCACCATATATTGTTGTAAGTTCATTTGTGTAAGTGGTCACCATATATTGTAGATGTATCAATGTTAGTGGTCACTATATATTGTAGGTCTGTCTGTACTAGTGGTCACTATATATTGTAGGTCTGTCTGTACTAGTGGTCACTATATATTGTAGGTCTGTCTGAACTAATGGTAACTATATATTGTAGGTCTGTCTGTACTAGTGGTTTCTATATATTGTAGGTCTGTCTGTATTAGTGGTCACCATATAGTGTAGATATATCAATGTTAATGGTCACTTTATAATGTAGGTCTGTCTGTACTAGTGGTCACCATTTATTGTATTAAATGTTCTAGTAATCATGATCCATGTCGAAGATCACTTACATAGTAAAAATATTTGACGTAAGTTAAATTGTTTGATTTGACCCAGAAGGGTGTCTTGAGCAGATAGTATTACAGTATTCTAGAAGAGGCTTGTTAGGATATAGTGATAGGGGTTAAACATTGTTTTCCCAATACACTAAATTATGTTATGGGATAATTATAACTTTACAGAACGTTCCCTCTGGAGACTGGTACTGTCCAGACTGTAAACCCAAGGAGACCAAGAGGAGCCCTCTGAAGAGTCGACGGCGTACATTTAGCGAACAGTCAGAAGATGAAGAAGATGATGAAGAAGAAGAAGCAGATAGGTAAGTTATAAAGCATGTTTCGATGAAGAATTGTGTGTTGTTCATTTATACACCACCCAAGTCTGTACAGCTCAATGTCTAATGCCTAGACTCAAGATGCATAAACTGAAGATCAGTTTGTTGTCATGATATTAATGCCAAGTGCCATAGGAAGAAGTGAAAAAAATCACTCTTATGTTTCTGATAGTTGTGTTGCCAAAAGAGAAAAAGAGTAGATTTCTCAGTGTGTTAAATGTCATGCACTGATATTTTGAGTGGTCATTCATTCAGTTTTTAAGTGTTACCAAGTTCTGTTTTAGTATTGAGTGTTAGTTGGACCTTGTTACATAAGAAAACAATCATGTTATGTGGCAATTATGACACAATATAAAGTGTTTTAAATTGGCTTACATAAACAATATCACCTGGTGGTTCATGTTTGATTTGACTACTAAAAGTCAACTGAAGTGATAACTATTAAATATAGTTCAACATTCTTGAAAGGAAGTCTTTAAATGTTTGCAATTCCTGATTTATAGTGATGAGGAGGAAGAGGAAGATGGTGAAGAGGAAGCAGAAGAGGAAGAGGATGAGGAAGAAGAGGAAAACAATGACAACTTGTGTGCTGTGTGTAGTAAGGCGGGCATGCTCATCTGCTGTGACACATGTCCCTTATCCTATCATCTGGCCTGTGCTAAACCTGCTCTCAAGAAGGTACCAAAGGGCAAATGGCTCTGTCAGATCTGCTCTGGTGTAGGAAAGCAGGGAAAGATCAAATTTCCAGGGAAAGGTAATTAAGTAGTCTTCAGAAGTCCAACAAACACTGAGACCTATTCTCACCTTACACCCTGTGGTAGGCATCTGCTCTTCCATCACCCAAATCAGCTATTTATAGCCTGGACTGAATTTTACACCATAAAAAATCCCAACAATGCACATATGCCTCCATGGAAAGGATATAAAATGTGTTTTGAAATGAGTGCACGAAGTAGTTGTTGTCAAATATATACAATGGATACAAAAATTGTTTTAAATGACAAATTTGAACTATTTCATACTGATATCAATATGCTTCTTCTCTGTTGGAATGAAAATCATATCATTAACACTGTTCAATTATCTTTCATCAGCAATACTTTCGAGGTCTCATACACTAGATATTTTGTGATAAGGTTAAAGTTAATCAAACAACATAACTGAAAACATGTTTTAGATATTTTCATTTATTCTAGTGTTATATAGATGATCATACATATTTGAAAGGGTGACTGATTTCCAACGTAGTTCTAAAACAGGAAGTTTGTATTTCAGTTCCATTTTCAGTAGACCTACCACCATGGACTTCTTATCAATAACTAAGTCCATGGTACCACCATGTATCTTAGATCAAGTTTCTTACATGATTTATCAAATAGGTGTTTGAAATATATTTCACTTTTGAAAACCTTATGATAACAACAGACTAATTGAAAAGTTTATGAAAACTTTAATATGAAACAACAATGACTAGACTTTCTATAATTAGTTCTGGTGGTAAGCTTACACTCTGTTCATATGCAGGGATGAGGAAAAGATCAAGAGTGTGAAAGACATATTTCTTTAAAATAAATGTTGATGGCTAACTCCATAGATGTGAACAAAGCAGTCTTTAGATTCCATCATCAAATTTGTGTAGATAAAAGCTAGTAATTGTTTTAATTTTGACAGCAGTACTGATCAGATGTCATAAGCTTATATACCTGATTGTGAATTTACAGCATATCATAAAGGGCATGTAAAGATGCTTGTGAATTTACAGCATATCATAAAGAGCATGTTAAAATGCTTGGACAGCTAATAGGCCTTTATGGGTTTTTTTATTTCAATCGATATCAATCTTGTGAATCAAATATAATCTATAGATTTTTGTGGTAATTTCTAATGTGTATAATCACGATCAAGGATTTATCAACTCTTTTTTCCATTGAATTGAAACCTATTGAAGGCATGATTGGTTAATATTTTGACTTTTTAAAGAAGGAAAATGTATAGATCTTCTTGACTTTTGATTTGTATGATTAATATATATAGATGTAATTGGAATGAGTAATGCAAAACACAGCTCCTAGCAGCAAGGGTTTGAATTAGACCTACATCTTAAATCATATATCTTTGTGGTTTTCACCTCTACCAATACCTTGTACTTCACACTTTGATTTGAACTAGGTTTTCGTGAAATGAAATTGAGGATGGAATGTCTCAAACAAATTGTGCATAAGTTAGAAGTTTTATTGTTGTTATCAATAACTATCATCCCTGATCTTTTTTTTCAAGACATACATAATCCAGATTTGAGTGCTTCAGTGAGAGAATATGATAGCTTTGCAAATTCCTGATAATTTCTATTTTTACATTTTTGATATGCTTCCACATTGAAATGGATGGGGACATAACATAACCTAGTCCTTCATTCAGTGTTTTCGTGTACATGTATATGTATATAAGAATTGGCTTTTAGTTGATTTTTTGTAATTTGATATGATTTGCCTTGATATTGTCATTTTTTCAAGAAGTTAGATATCAAAATCTTGATAAGCTTCAGTACCATGGAGGTGCTAAGAGGTTATTTACGTTAACAGGTCAATGAGTTCATTGCATTAGTTTGCTAGAAAATACCAAGCAGAATTAATGATCAAGAGAAGTTTTGGTACTTATAAATACAAAAAATGTCCCAGCATTAAGATGTCCTCTTTAGCATCATATGTTTGTTAATCATAAGAACTAAGGAAGTATGTCTTGAATGAGCTAGCTCTGCTTAGACATTTCTCCACTTTCTACCTATTGTTGTGATTTGCATTATATTAGATATCTTGAGTACCAAACTGACAACTTATTCTTATTTCATGTCATCTTTAGAGAAACTTTTTTACATTAACTAGAAACAAATGCAATACTGATTAGAATATTATATGTAACAGAAATTACTGTCAGTGTGATCATTTTTACCTTATTAATAAGAAGGTTCACTTTGACAGGAAAAAAATGAAATGAAAATCTTTTCTGTTTAAGGTGGAAAGAAAGCTTCAAAGTCAACCCCTACCTCAAGTAAGGCATCCTCTAGGAAGGGAAGTCCTCGTGATAGTCCCGTCACAGTGAAAAACTCACGCAAGAGGAGTCGACCAGCCTCTCCAATGGATGAGGTTAAACCAAAGCTTAAGAAAGCTGCTAAGTCCATGTCAAAACTGGCTCAGGATGTAAATGGAGGTATGGAACAGTATTGAACAGACTTTGATAGATTTTGTAGTCTCCTGTGTTTATTATTTTAAAAGATTTAAGAAGTCATGTTGAGGTTAAGGTCACATTGAAAGGTCAAGGTCATAATGTTAGCATTGCATGATATTATTTTGGAAAGTTGAGGGTGATTATGAACCATTTTTACAAACGAGCAGAAATGAGAGTAAAGCCTCACTTCACTGTCACTTTTACAGAAAGTGAATTTCATTTGGACATATGGAGTCAAAGTGGAGAGGAGACTACATAGTTTGAGGGATATCTACTGCTTAGGGCTAATTGAATTTTACATCTCCTTTGAGATGAAATGTGGTATCTCAATCTTAGGGGAAAGATATGATTAAGTTGGTAAACAAAGGGCTATCCAATCGTTTGCAACTTAATTATATTTTCCCAATGATGGAGAGACCTCTATCTCACCAACAAGGAGGTGAATGATCATTTTCTATACTCTGCTGGCCATCATAGTTATATGCTTATTTTTTTCTCATTGCTTTGGATCATTGATGTCAAAGATAGAAAAGGAGAATCTCCTATCTGTATCCACACCAGGAAAAGTGTTGTCGACAATAAGAGAAAATATTTGAATCATTGATCATGATAGCAGATCGTTAGTAAGGATATGTATCGACTTCAAAAGTTATAAGAAGTATGTTTTCATTTGAAGATGCTGATATTAAGCAAGTTGCAACCACCAGTTCACGAGGCAATTCCAAAGTACAACATATGAAGATTTGTGAAGACCTTGTCCTTGAATTAGTTAAACATGAAGACAGCACGCCATTCCTGAAACCTGTCAGCAAAAAACTGGTAGGTTTGACTCGTCTTTAAAGAAGAGGTCTTTATTCTCACTGGTAATGTAGATCATACATTAGACAGATCGGCACTCTTTTTTGTTACCCTTGTACAAATTTGATAAGGTTGAGATTCTTCTTGTCACACATGTTTTCTCTGTACTTACATTGTAATCAAACTTTATCGATCCTCACATAAGTTTTTGCCTGCTTGGTACTCACACTGGTTTCTCTGTTCTCACAATCAGTCTTTATCTATCCTCACATAAGATTTGTCAGCTTGGTACTCCAACTAGTTCCTCTGTTCTCACAATCAGTCTTTATCGATCCTCACATAAGTTTTGTCAGCTTGGTACTCACACTGGTTTCTCTGTTCTCACAATCAGTCTTTATCGATCCTCACATAAGTTTTGTCTGCTTGGTACTCACACTAGTTTCTCTGTTCTCACATTTGTAATCAGTCTTTATCGATCCTCACATAAGTTTTGTCAGCTTGGTACTCGCACTGGTTTCTCTGTTCTCACAATCAGTCTTTGCCGATCCTCACATAAGTTTTGTCTGCTTGGTACTCACACTGGTTTCTCTGTTCTCACAATCAGTCTTTGCCGATCCTCACATAGGTTTTGTCTGCTTGGTACTCACACTGGTTTCTCTGTTCTCACAATCAGTCTTTGCCGATCCTCACATAAGTTGATATCTCTCGATCTTTAGTCTGGGCAATAATAAATTACGGAACTGTAAGTAACTTCCCATTTTCATGGTTAGTTCTAATAAAAGGTGTATCCCATCCCTAGACTCAAAATTTTGTTTAGAGCTATTACAATAAAACATCTATTCAATCCCGTGACTCCTGGTTTGTAGTAGGGATAATATCTATACCATCCCAGGATTCTAGGTTTTGTTTAGGACTTTCCCAGTAAAACATCTATTGCACCCCAAGACTCACATTTTTTTTTTTTTTTTTTAAATTGCTTTTTCATTCAACTTCTTGTAATAATGGCTTTCATCCCAGCTTAAGAGCCACAAATTAACTACCAAGATAAATATTTCCTTATATGTTGATCTACCACTAAGATTTTGTGTCTTTGCAGGTTCCAGATTATCATGACATTATTGCATGTCCAATGGACTTCTCAACAATCCGTAACAAGATCAATAGTTTTATATATACGGATGCATTAAGTATAGTGAAGGATGTACGACTCATCTTCGCCAACTGTGCTCAATACAACAAAAAACAGACTCCTGAGTACAAAGCTGGAGGGCTTCTTTCCAAGCTGTTTGAGAAACGACTCAGGGAAAACCACATAGACACTGATGATTTAACTCCACCCAGCAAGAAACAACGACGCACACTATAGTGTTGATCGTAGTGTCCATTTTGTATAGAACTGGGTAAAGGTGGTTATCACCTTGAAATATTTTTTTTGTGGCACAATTTATAAGTGCATATCAATGGCAACATTTTGCAAATTGAGTAAATTTGTAGTAATTTTGGATTTAATTGATCTTGTGCATGTGAGAAATTGTTTTCAAGAGTTAATGCAAGGTTTCAGTTATCAGTATGAAATTATGGATATTTGTGAATGCTAATTTGTTACAATGTTAACTTAAATAGTCCGTTTCTCATCTTTGTTATGAAAATATGATGTGTGAAGTAGCACTTTTAACTGATTGAAGTAAACTGACACTTGATGTAGAAATCCTGACCTAGGATTGATACTGAGAAAGTGTTACTACTACCTGGTATGTCTGGTTGGTCTACCTGGTGTCCTTTTACCTGTGTTATAAATTAAAGTGCTCAAAGTCAGAATTCCATTTAAGGGTTTGACTGTAAAATATATACATGTAAGAAACTTTTTATATAAAATTATAGAAGTGAATATCATGCCAACATCCAAGATTTCTTAACTAACAATGCTTGGTGTTCAAAATACAGCAGTATTGTCAGTCTGTTATTAAGTATGTAGAAAAATGACAAAGTGATAAAATATTTATTATAAACACAGCACCATAAGTTTGTAGGATATGTGCCTTTTTTAATTAGAACGAAACACAGTGAAAGAAAAAAGGCGTTAGTTGGTTTGATTTAAATTTTACATTTTAAAAGTTTAGCTCCCTTGGCACAAAATGTCTACAATGTCATGTTATGAAGCAGCAACTGTTATCTTTTTTCCTTCTCAAAAATAACTTGCGTCGTGAATGAAAAGCATTTTGATATCAAAGGGACATTACTCTGTGTACAGTTGCAGTGTGGTGCAATAATGTAAAATACGAGATTGATGAAAAGACTCTGATTTAATGAGCTTTTGGTAAGTGTGAGGAGTTCCTTAATCACATGAAATAAGAGTTTTAACATCCCTTTAATGGCACACAAAGAAAATTGTTTTTGAATATTTCAGGAAGAATACTTTACCATGTCATTGACTGAATAATCATGTGTTTACTACATTTTCTATTTAATTATCTAGCACAGGTTAGGATTTATTTCAGAAGAAAAATGTTGTGTTCCATTATTTCTATACTGCCAGGTCTGTAACATGCCATAGCTCTCATTAGTACCTTCTGTAACTCGTGTCTCGTTGGAATAGTGCTGTAACTTGTTTATAATGGATAGAGGGAACAATTTAATGAGGATATTAGTGTATATATAGAATTCTTGTTTAGATGTGGCTAATTAGTACATTTTGTATAAACTTTAAACTCCGTATCTCGGTAAATATTACACTCTTAATAAACCAATATGGTTTAGAAAAAGATTGTATTGACATTGCTATCATGACTTGACCCATTATTTTCAGAAATGAATGACTATCATTAATGAAACATACCTTATTGCATGTGTTCAGTTCATGTGTAAGACCTATGAAAGGTAAATTCTATAAACCTAGTTATAGACTAAAGATGATAAACCATAATACTTGTTCTGTCTTACTGTTAATATCATATTAATGTGATAGTGTTTATATGTTTATTTAACTCATAAGTCACTGTTATAGACAGAAATAACTAGGAATTATTATCAAGCAAAGCTATGAATGGAAAGTGTTATAGGACCAAAAGTTTGTTTGTACTGTGTGTTGGTGTGGTTATATGACTGTTTCACTATTTATCTTCCAGAAATAGATTTTGTCTGTGTTATTAATTGCTGTACTATTAAATTATTGACAACAATATTGTGTGTTGTTCTGTTTACATTTATAATACAAATGATAAAGACTGGTCATGTATAATGAAGACCATTTTGTAAAAAATCATTTAGAGTTTTTTGTGACACAAGTTTATTGGATCTAGATGGTGGACTTTATCTGTGATTTGTTACAACTTAACAAGTCTTCTTTTTAGACCATCATCATCAGATGATGGACTTTTGAAATCGCCCTATGTCCATGGTCTGTCTTTAATTTTTGTTGTCACTATTTCCTCAGAAGTTTTTGACAATGAAAGTTAGTTATCACTATTTCTCTTAGAGGCACTGAATGGATCTTTCTCTAATTTCATATGTAAGTTCCTCTTGGTCCATAGTTGTGTATGGTTGATTTTGGAACTGATAAAAAAAACAAAATAGCATAGAAACCGTCATTTTGGATTTGAAGATTATTACCATTTTTAAGAGGAAAAGATCCAACTTTTAAAGAACAAATGAAGATCTAACAATAGGAGGTGCCAGGATCTCTATAGGATCTCTTGTATCTATTTCTTGAGAATTGCTAGATGGATTTGTAAAATTTCAATTGTATGTTTGGCAGGTTCCTTGTACTGCCCACTCAGTCTTAGGTCTGATCAGGAAAACAGTTTCCACAGCATATCCTTGTCACTATTTGGTGTATGGCCATCAGACATATTGAACCAGTATTATACTGGGGTAAAGGGCTATTAAGTTTGTCCAAATGAACTTACTTGACCCATTTTCAGGTTCCTTGGGGCGAAATATTTTGAAATCTTTTCATGGTTTTTCCATAACCAACAGAACAATGATACTAATACTCTGCCTGTTACATGCTGGTATAGTTGACCGCGGCTCTTTTCAAGGTCAAGGGTCAAGTGTGTTGAACTCTTTTAAACAACTTTACATTAGACAGGAGGCCCAGGCTAAAAATATTTGGCCTATATCATATTTGGAAGAAATAAATGATTTAATATTCTTTAAAAGTGAGAATTGTCAAATAATCAGACAGCTTCCAGAAGACCAAACAGAAATATACGGTACGTGTTTTCTTGGAAAACGTCAAAACAATGATTGAAAAACATAACCTTGACCTGTACGGGCATCAATTATATTTGACCTTGACCCATTGTGTACCAGTTGTAAAATGCGCATGCAAACCGTATTAAAATGTGAGCCCATTAGACCTTGTGTGCAAAGCATAACGGAATGCTTTATATTTACCAATATTCTAAAACTTTCCAGAGTTCTTCAGCTTGTTTTGTGCAGGAACATCCGTATGTAGATGTAACACGAGAACAACCCGTGTACCGTTCCAACACGTTTACTTGACCATTTCCTTCAATATGTTGCCAATCATTTCATATGAAGGCGTCGTACTTAAATGTGGAATTTAGAGAGGATTGTGGGCTGTTTGACCATTTCTTTCAAACAAGAAAGTACAAAAGTTCAATATTTTCCCTCATAATGATAATAATGCGGTCCCCGGTTCAACATTTTCAGCCCGCCATCATCAGACTTGGCTATTCAAATCGCTCTGCGTCCATAGTCCGTCAGTAAACCATTTTTGTTATCGCTATTCCTTGAGAAATACTGTATAAATCTTTCTCAAATTTCATGTATATGTTCCATTAGGTCCCTAGTTGTGCCTATCTAATTTTGGAATTGACCTGAAAAACAAAATGGCCAAAAAGTGGCCATCCTGGATTTTGACTTTGAAAGTTTGTTATTACTATTTCTTGAGAAGTTCTGGGTGGACCTTTCTTAAATTTCATATGTAGGTTCCCCTTGGTCCCGAGTTGTGCCAGTTTGATTTTGGGTCTGATAAGAAAAAAACAAAATGGCCGACAGGCGAACATCTTTGGTTTTGACTTTGAAAGTTTGTTATCACTATCTCTGGAGAACTACAGCATAGATCTTCCTCAAATTTCATGTGTATTCTTTTCTTGATCCTTACTTGTGCCTGTTTGATTTTTGCACTAATCAGAAAAAACAAAATGGTCCACAAGCGCCCATCTTGGATCTTGTCTTCGAAAGTTTTGTTAGTTTTCTTGAGAACTACTAAAATTTTTCTCAAATTTCATGTATAGGTTCCTAGTTGTGTCTATTTGAGTTTGGAAATGATCAGAAAAAAGAAAATGTCCGACAGGCAGCCATATTAGATTTTGCCTCGTAAAGATCGTTGACAAGTATTGAATGGATATCTCAAATTTCATACGTATGTTCCCTATGGTCTTTCCTTGTGCTCGTTTGATTTTGGGACTGATCAGAAGAAACAAAATGGCTTCCAGGGAGCCATTTTTGTTTTGGCAGATAAAGGAATGTTCAAATGTCTTATCATTAAGAGCAAAAACTGAGGAGAGAAAAGAAGGGAAAAGATCCAACTTTCAAAGAGCATAAACAGAGCAAACATTGTGTGCGCCAAGCTCCCTCTGGGATCTCTTGTTCTAGTATACATGTAGTAATAGTTCCAAGATCAAAGGCATAAAGGGTCGGACGGGGTGATGGTTTGGATTTCGAGTAAAGATCCCAGGATCTATGATAGAAGACCGCCTGTGGTAATCTGAAATATAACGTGTACATAGAAATACTTGTTAGTTATATGACTTGTAGTATATCTATTTTTCCTAGCGATTTGATCTCCAACTTTCTAAGAGAGAGAAATGAATGATGTTAGGCAGGAGCCTGTCTTACAGCTCTACACAATAACAACTCGTTTCGAATGTTCAATTTTGCTGGGAGTTGAATAGAATATGTATGCAAGCAATGATTGTTAGGAACATAATGCTGAACTAAACAAATTCAATAATGTAAGTATCACACATAAAGACCTTCGCAAAAATGGCGAGCAACTGAAAAATGACGAAATGGCGATAGTTTCATGATATCGGGAGCTCGGCCAGATGAGGACTGATTCTTTTTGAGACCGAGAACGATTTTTCATTACATACACTTGAATCATTTGTAAAATCCTTTTGTCGGCTTGATTCGATCGAGGTCGTTCGTCTATGAAAACAACGATATACTGGTCTTATTTTGCTTTCCGACAAATCTTAAACATATTTGCAGGCCCGTCACAATTTTTTTTTAGATTATGCATTTGAAATGATGACGATGACAGCCCTCTGAAACGGCCATGATGTGAAAACCCCTTAAAGTGATAAATCACAGTTACCACATATGTATGTGTTTATGTTAATTATAAGGACGGGAATGTGATACGCTTGTGAATTTAAACTAGTACGTATTATGAGTGTTTTACACCAGACGGCACTTCCTTTACGTGGACAAGTGTTATTTCAAATGAAGTTATTTGCACCAAAGCTGAAATACAAACAACCCTAGTTTTACCTTGTGGTAGATTCTCTCGTAATGATTGCACGTTTTGATCTTTAGCCCGGGGTTCTGCTGACTGTTGTTATACGAGACACTGTAATGACTGACTATAGATGATGAGTGCGTCGCTGACCCAAGCCCAATGAGTCGTCTTTGATTGAGCCACTGCCAGTAACTGGCCAAAAACAACAAGAAAATACCAACATGTCAACATAGTCATAATCCAAACTCAAATTCTATAAAACTAGGGCAAAATATGAACAAAAGAAAAATTTAAACGGAGATTCATGAAAAAAATACGAGGAAGACAGACTTCTGTTTCATCGACGACACCCGCCATGTAAAATTTGGTCAATCCAAGGAAGTAATGTCGCGTTCTCACATGAGAACAAGGTATAAAACCACGGAGTCAACAAGCAAACTAACGAGCATCAAACAAAAAAGAAGTAGAATATTTCTCAATGAGATCATATGACGACTGTAAAACCTCTTAAATGTCATCAACTTGTCTCTTTTGAAACCCTGTGTTACGAATTTGTGTGTCAGTTGACGACTTCTTGCTTGAAAATCGTGATGATGGGAAGAAGCCATTGGTTATCGAATCAACTGAGACATGTAAACACCATAGGTTGGTGACGGTTGCTATCCAGAAATGGAAAATGCTGGGGTACAGGTGAAGGTTATCTAACAAGACACCATACTGAGTACAAGTGAAGGTTATCTAACCAGACACCATGCTGGTTTACAATTGAAGGTTATCTAACCAGACACCATGCTGGGGTACAAGTGGAATATATCTAACTAGACACCATTCTGAGGTACAAGTTGAATATATCTAACCAGACACCATGCAGGGGTACAAGTAAAGGTTATCTAACCAGACACCATGCTGGGGTACAAGTAAAGGTTATCTAAACAGACACCATGCAGGCGTACAAGTAAAGGTTATCTAACCAGACACCATGCTGGGGTACAAGTGGAATATATCTAACCAGACACCATGCTGGGGTACAAGTGGAATATATCTAACCAGACACCATGCTGGGGTACAAATGGAATATATCTAACCAGACACCATTCTGGGGTACAAGTTGAATATATCTAACCAGACACCATGCAGGGGTACAAGTAAAGGTTATCTAACCAGACACCATGCTGGGGTACAAGTAAAGGTTATCTAAACAGACACCATGCTGGGGTACAAGTAAAGGTTATCTAACCAGACACCATGCTGGGGTACAAGTAAAGGTTATCTAACCAGACACCATGCTGGGGTACAAGTAAAGGTTATCTAACTAGACACCATGCTGGGGTACAAGTAAAGGTTATCTAACCAGACACCATGCAGGGGTACAAGTAAATGTTATCTAACCAGACACCATGCAGGGGTACAAGTAAAGGTTATCTAAACAGACACCATGCAGGGGTACAAGTAAAGGTTATCTAACCAGACACCATGCTGGGGTACAATTAAAGGTTATCTAAACAGACACCATGCAGGGGTACAAGTAAAGGTTATCTAACCAGACACCATGCTGGGGTACAAGTAAAGGTTATCTAACCAGACACCATGCTGGGGTACAATTAAGGTTACCTAAACAGACACCATGCAGGGGTTCAAGCAAAGGTTATCTAACTAGACACCATGCAGGAGTACAAGTGGAATACATCTAACTAGACACCATGCTGGGGTACAAGTAAAGGTTATCTAACCAGACACCATGCTGGGGTACAATTAAAGGTTATCTAAACAGACACCATGCAGGGGTACAAGTAAAGGTTATCTAACCAGACACCATGCTGGGGTACAAGTAAAGGTTATCTAACCAGACACCATGCTGGGGTACAATTAAGGTTACCTAAACAGACACCATGCAGGGGTTCAAGCAAAGGTTATCTAACTAGACACCATGCAGGAGTACAAGTGGAATACATCTAACTAGACAAAATGCTGGGGTACAAGTAAAGGTTATCTAACCAGACACCATGCTGGGGTACAAGTGGAATATATCTAACTAGACACCATGCAGGGTTACAAGTAAAGGTTATCTAACCAGACACCATGCAGGAGTACAAGTGGAATACATCTAACTAGACACCATGCTGGGGTACAAGTGGAATACATCTAACTAGACACCATGCAGGGGTACAAGTAAAGGTTATCTAACCAGACACCATGCTGGGGTACAAGTAAAGGTTATCTAACCAGACACCATGCTGGGGTACAAGTAAAGGTTATCTAACCAGACACCATGCTGGGGTACAAGTAAAGGTTATCTAACTAGACACCATGCTGGGGTACAAGTAAAGGTTATCTAACTAGACACCATGCAGGGGTACAAGTAAAGGTTATCTAACCAGACACCATGCAGGGGTACAAGTAAAGGTTATCTAACTAGACACCATGCAGGGGTACAAGTGGAATACATCTAACCAGACACCATGCTGGGGTACAAGTAAAGGTTATCTAACTAGACACCATGCTGGGGTACAAGTAAAGGTTATCTAACCAGACACCATGCAGGGGTACAAGTGGAATATATCTAACTAGACACCATGCTGGGGTACAAGTAAAGGTCATCTAACTAGACACCATGCAGGGGTACAAGTGGAATACATCTAACCAGACACCATGCTGGGGTACAAGTAAAGGTTATCTAACTAGACACCATGCTGGGGTACAAGTAAAGGTTCTCTAACCAGACACCATGCAGGGGTACAAGTAAAGGTTATCTAACTAGACACCATGCAGGGGTACAAGTGGAATATATCTAACTAGACACCATGCAGGGGTACAAGTGGAATATATCTAACCAGACACCATGCAGGGGTACAAGTAAAGGTTATCTAACCAGACACCATGCTGGGGTACAAGTAAAGGTTATCTAACCAGACACCATGCTGGGGTACAAGTAAAGGTTATCTAACTAGACACCATGCAGGGGTACAAGTAAAGGTTATCTAACTAGACACCATGCAGGGGTACAAGTAAAGGTTATCTAACCAGACACCATGCAGGGGTACAAGTAAAGGTTATCTAACCAGACACCATGCAGGGGTACAAGTAAAGGTTATCTAACTAGACACCATGCAGGGGTACAAGTAAAGGTTATCTAACCAGACACCATGCTGGGGTACAAGTAAAGGTTATCTAACTAGACACCATGCAGGGGTACAAGTAAAGGTTATCTAACCAGACACCATGCAGGGGTACAAGTAAAGGTTATCTAACCAGACACCATGCAGGGGTACAAGTAAAGGTTATCTAACTAGACACCATGCAGGGGTACAAGTGGAATACATCTAACCAGACACCATGCTGGGGTACAAGTAAAGGTTATCTAACTAGACACCATGCTGGGGTACAAGTAAAGGTTATCTAACCAGACACCATGCAGGGGTACAAGTGGAATATATCTAACTAGACACCATGCTGGGGTACAAGTAAAGGTCATCTAACTAGACACCATGCAGGGGTACAAGTGGAATACATCTAACCAGACACCATGCTGGGGTACAAGTAAAGGTTATCTAACTAGACACCATGCTGGGGTACAAGTAAAGGTTCTCTAACCAGACACCATGCAGGGGTACAAGTAAAGGTTATCTAACTAGACACCATGCAGGGGTACAAGTGGAATATATCTAACTAGACACCATGCAGGGGTACAAGTGGAATATATCTAACCAGACACCATGCAGGGGTACAAGTAAAGGTTATCTAACCAGACACCATGCTGGGGTACAAGTAAAGGTTATCTAACCAGACACCATGCTGGGGTACAAGTAAAGGTTATCTAACTAGACACCATGCAGGGTTACAAGTAAAGGTTATCTAACTAGACACCATGCAGGGGTACAAGTAAAGGTTATCTAACCAGACACCATGCAGGGGTACAAGTAAAGGTTATCTAACCAGACACCATGCAGGGGTACAAGTAAAGGTTATCTAACTAGACACCATGCAGGGGTACAAGTAAAGGTTATCTAACCAGACACCATGCTGGGGTACAAGTAAAGGTTATCTAACTAGACACCATGCAGGGGTACAAGTAAAGGTTATCTAACCAGACACCATGCAGGGGTACAAGTAAAGGTTATCTAACCAGACACCATGCAGGGGTACAAGTAAAGGTTATCTAACCAGACACCATGCAGGGGTACAAGTAAAGGTTATCTAACTAGACACCATGCAGGGGTACAAGTAAAGGTTATCTAACCAGACACCATGCTGGGGTACAAGTAAAGGTTATCTAACTAGACACCATGCAGGGGTACAAGTAAAGGTTATCTAACCAGACACCATGCAGGGGTACAAGTAAAGGTTATCTAACCAGACACCATGCTGGGGTACAAGTAAAGGTTATCTAACCAGACACCATGCTGGGGTACAAGTAAAGGTTATCTAACCAGACACCATGCAGGAGTACATGTGAAGGATTTCTAAATCGGATAATTAAGATAAGACTCGATCTCACTTATCCAATACTTTTGAAAAAAATATACATTTAAACAATCAAATTCACTCGCCTAATGAACGTCATTTGATACACTACAGACCAATAAAACAAGCTTATTAGTGCAACTTTTGTCATTCATTGTTTTACACATATTAATCTGAAAATTTTACACATTAATCAAATATTTACACTTTAATCAGTAAATTTTGCACTTTATCTGTAATATTTACATATTAATCTGTTAATTTTGCACTTTATCTGTAATATTTACACAATAATCAGTTAATTTTGCACTTTAATTTGTAAAATTTCACACATTAATCTGTATTTGTTTACACTTTTATCTGTAATATTTGCACATTAATCTGTAAAATCATACTTTAACCTGTAAATTTTACACTATTATTTGTAAAATTTTACACGTTAATCTGTACATTCTATACCTAAATCTGAAAAAAAATCAGCTTTTTCTGGAGAACACGGACATTCGTTGGTGCCAAGCAATAGGAAAACCCTGTTACCAAACAACCCAATGTTACAAAATAGTCAGGTCACATGTACGCGATAATGTAAGCGTGAGTGGGATACATGAGCTGTTCTCCGAACGACTGGTTTCATGTTTTATTTATTTTTTAAAAAAAATGGCGAAAGGAGTTAACTTGTGGGCTCGAGTGGAAAAAGTACGAGGAATTTAATGGGTGTATGTTTGTCGAAGTTTATGTCTGTTATGTTATATTCAAAGAAGCGAAGGAACACCATCAGTTAGAAAGTCATTTTAGCTTCATTTGAGAGACGTGTATTATTTTTGTTTCCGTCCTCTGTTTCCTATAAAGGTCACGTAATTCCAATTCCAAACAATTCTCATGTTTTTTGAAGCAAAAATAGCCTTATTTTGAATTTATATTGTCAATACAAACGAAGCAATACTTGTCATGGACACAATGTATAAATATTATTGAAATCATTAAAACAAAATTCCAACGTGAAAAAAAATGAATCGCCTAAACAATGTAAACTGGTAAGAGTTGTGGGGCCATATTGAACAAGCAGAGGAAATTTGTTTGAACACATTTTCAGTACCGTGTATAATGTCAAGTGTAGGAGATTAAGGGATGTCGTGATAAAGCTGGAATACGCTAGTTTTCTTACATGCTCGGAAAGTTCCGGTCCGAGTTCAGTTTTGGCAAAGAGTTCCGATAAGAACAGAACAATGTTGACACATCTAGCACAGCTACGCGATTGGTAGAAATGCTTCTCTGTATCTTTATAGTACGGTTATGGTAATATAAATAATCTAGTATAATTCTATAATTGATATTTCGGAAGATATATCACAAAATAAATACAAACTTACATATCTACAGGTTAATGGGTTGATAAAAAATATCTGTCTATGATAATAATAAGTTTGAATGATATCAAATAGATTAGGTTCAGTACTTTGGAGAATGGTTGCTTTCATAATTCTAGTCCGAAAAGTTCCGACTAACTTCTATCGGCGATTTTGTTTTGTCTGGGTCGCGGACCGCGATGCTCTATTGGTCCGCGACAAAGACAAAATCAAATCGCGGATAGTGAGGAGCGTCTGGGATATCGTGATTACTGGTTATCGGGTGTTGTGTTTTAATGAAATAATTATTATATGCAAATTTTAATTAAAATTATATAAGTAATGATGGAAATGAATCGGACCTAGAATGATATAGATCAATTTTCTATATGATCAATCTCTCAGCATATCGTTATGCGATATGACACTTACATGGTGTTAGCTTTAAAAAAAGTTTCGAAGAAAATAGATGGGCAATTGTAGTATAATTCATATCTTAATTTATCAATTTCTTTCAATTAAGAATGCCATTGTGAAAAGAATCAATATATTTAAGTGGGAGATAGCATTTGCATAATGTAAACTTAGAAATAGCTGTCTATAGACAGACGGGCAGACGGACGGACAGATGGATAGTTATCATAATTCACACATTGATTAATTTAGCACAAATGTTGAAATTACTTTTTAAAAACTATTTGTTAATTGTTGGATAGAACTGATTTCGAAACAAAACATTTTCATCTTCCTTTATATTTCAAAGAACACAATTTCGTTTTATTGGATTTATCAAAGGTGCAAATTGTGATATTCACGTGGCTAGAACTGGATAACAACATCTTATTGTTGACTAGCGTCCATGAAATCAATATGTTGAATATTATCGAATTCTGTCCGGATTGTATTAGACGCTATTTCAAGGCGTTAACTTCATGACCAAGAGAAAACATTATTTGGTATTTGGCTACCACCCGGTGAGTGTACGTGTTTCTTTGTTTTTATTTTTAAACTTGATTTATTTTACAATAATTTAGAACAAGTTTTTTCTAACTTATACGCTTGTTGCCCCAAACTGAAACGCGCTAGAGGTCTTACTGTGGGGGAAACCAGAAATCCTCAATGTAGTCAGGCAGGTTACTCCTTCCCTTTCCCCGTCCGTTCAGAAATTCGAACCCCAGACGTCTTGATGAAAGGCGATTGCGTTATCCGTTATCCGACTACCATTTGTGACGCTACTCCATCCACCAGAGCTTTTATATAGCGAGAAAGATCCCGTTAACATGTAGTCAAGGCGGCCACGTGGATATTCCAACAACGATTTTAAAGTATTGGTACAGATATGAAGTATTCTACTCAAAAGAGCCTTTCCCGAATAACTACTTGTGTATATTCATATATAGATGTATACGTAATATCTTATGTCTACGCCGTTATTAAGATTAATGTAGATAGGCGATGTACTCGCCAGTTCTTCGGCCATGTATTGTACGTGTTGAGCTGGAAACATGGGTAATACGGCGAACTGCTCTCGTTAAAAGAAATAAAAGCCCGGACGGTTCCAGTATTGCAAATAACAAGATGCGAGCAAATTGTCGCGATGTCAGTGATTTCAAATGGTAAAAGTTCGGTCAATTTTTAACATCATCAGGATCGTGATGTTCATTTTATTAAAGAAATAAAGGCCCGGGTGGCCATGGTATTGCAAATAACATGATTTATGGCGAAATATAGCGATACCACTGATTTCTAATACCCATAACTCAGACAATTTTTGATAATGTTGCACCATATTTTGACTATTATATTGATGTTGTTAATATTTTTGCGTATAAAATAATCTTAACTTGGCTTAGGTACAAATAAAAGCCCGGGCGGCCAATATATGGTTCCCAGACAGTGCCGGGCGGTGCCGGATTGTTCCGGGCAATACCGGGCAGCACCCCGGGAAGTTAACATATGATGACATCATTGCAAAAGAAATTAATAAAAATCATTAAAACGGCACTATTCTACCCCGATTCTGCCCGATCCTGTCCGATTCTGCCCGATCCTGCCCGATTCTGTAAATCGTCTGACCCGCACTGGGCGCTGCTGGGCTGTAGTTAGTATAACCGTAAACTTTACATCTGTTCCGGTGTCAAGGTTATATCGGTGTATAATCACTGACAGACTAGTTATACGCAATTCTTGACAGAGCAGACATGGCAACTGTAAGTATAGATGTATATACGTGTATATTAATTTAATATCTTGAGTTGTTGTCCATGTGTGCATTTGCACGCACGTGCGTATTTTGACCTATTGATCTGTTGATGACGTTTGCTTGCAAGTTGTATGTCTGATACTGCAGACAGTACACGGACATGTAAGAATAGAATAAAAATTGTAGGACCCCAGTGACTGAGAGGATGGACTGAAATGCAATTATGCATTTTGTACTCGTATATGTAGCTATATAGACTGCACTTGTCTGCACTTTGCACATTTGCATACAATATACATAGTATTTATGATCATCTTGATACAGATGTATATTGAAATACATGCATCCTTTAAGCAATTTTTACTATTTGATTTTTCCTGATAACTGATGCCAAATAAATGAAAGACAGATGATTTGCTGGTTACTATGCAGTAACAATGTCAGATTCATATTTCCACTTAGCTAGTACTTTGATGGCAACTGAATCACCATATCATTTTGATTTTTATATTTACTGTTTTATTCTTAAGAAGAAGCGAAAGAAAAGGCCTCCGAATTGTACATCCTGTAAATGTTTTTGCCACTGAAAATGCTGAAACGTCACAACTGCAAATTAATATGTAGACTTGATATAGTAATTAACATCTTCAAAAGCAAGCTAAATGAACACTGGGATAATGTGGCAATACAATTTGAAACTGATTTAGTGGGGTTATGTCGCTCAAATCTTTAAACCTAGTTATTCATGGAGGACCATGTTATCAAAAGGAGTTTAGAGGTGTTATCTCACTAGCGACACAAGTTTTCAAGTTTCCTTTACACTCAAAATGTGATGATGGAATTTAGTGAGGGTACCTCGCTAACTCCAATGAATTTAACAAAACAAGGAGAGGAGTTTTTAATAAGTGTTTTATTCTACTTTTATTCCGGACCTCCACCATGGCAAGCTAGTAAGACAGTCATAGAAATAACAACTAGAACACAAGATGTGAATTGAATATGTCCGTTTATTATAGTAAATGACATTTGTTATTTAGTTAACAATTTATCAATCAAATAGACCGAACAAGTCTTAGATGGGGTTCATAATCTGCCGCCACATCATACATAAACATACCCAGTCATAGAAGGAAAATTTGACAGCATACGTAAACATAAGATAGTACTATTCCATCGTACAAAATTCTCAGATATGAAAACTTAAAGAAGGAAAGTTTTACAGCATATAAAAGGTACATGACATACCTGGATGCTATTCTCCAGGGTAAGAAAGATTAAATCAAATGTGAATTCACTGGATGGTACAAGTCCAGTAACATAATCAACAACTCAAGCTTAGGTAATGAATGTATGTAATTACAAAAACATAAAAGAGTGGATGTGACGAGTACATGAGCATAAAAATGCTTGGAACAAGTTGAGGAAGGATACTTCACATACACATTTGATGCAAAATTGAAACTAATGAAAAGATCTCATCAACCAAGCCTGACAAGTTTAACAGGCCTTGAAAGAACAATAAACAAGAGATAAAAACTCAAAAAAGGAACGGAGGAGAGTAAGGGATGGTGGTAGGCTAAAAATATATGAAAAATATTTTGTTTTCCGATGACATAACTAGACTAATGTAAATTAAATAAACTGGCCTTGACCATACGAACCTTGTTCCGCCATGTTCAGCTGTCAGCTACTGAATAAAAAATGCTGTGTTATTTATATTTATAGCAGTCTAAAGATAGAAACCAAATTAGTGCCCCTGGGTGACAGTTGGACCACCTTGCTCCAACACTAAATTACCTCCTTCCGCTAATGATTTAATCCTTATGTATAATCACAGTCAGCCTGTATAAATAACATTAAAACTAGTTTTAATTTGCATTTATACCAGACCTGCACCATGGCAAACTAGTAAGACAGTCATAGAAGTAACAACTAGAACACAAGATGTGAATTGAATATGGCCTTTTATTATAGTAAATGACATTGGTTATTTAGTTTACAATTTATCATTTAAATAGACCAAACAAGTCTTAGATGGGGTTCATAATCTGCCACAATGATTTCTGCAAAACTTGTGCATGAATGAAGTAAAGCAAAAGTGATGCAAAATCATCCCCCATTCATGTTTTATTCTACTTATAATTGACAAGCATGTGCAAACTTGCAAATCAAGGGTGACAAATATAAAATAAGGATTATCTTATTTGCTGGGCAGCTATCAAATGACCAGAGATAGAGTGTGGATAGTGACTGCATTTTGTAATTGTTTTTATGTTATTCATTGTAAAATACCCTAGTCAGTTTTACACAGATTTTTAGCACACTGAAGGTGGTCTATTCAATTCACCATTCTTCTATGATCGAAATACTGTATGAATTTCCTTCCTGCCATCTAGCTATCCTGATGTAATCAACTTTTTAAAAAAAACTATATATATATATAAATTTGTAATTGACCTTTCTGAAAACATCAAAGTAGAGTCCTTAAGGTCCCATGCTGTATAGATTTGATTTTGTGACTGTACCATACATAGCATATATAGCAAAACCTGAATATACGGTGTGCTTGTCTGGTCCTGGGGTCTGTACGAGTCTACATTTCTGCCACCAATGACACTTACAAATACTCATTCTTCCCCTACACAATAATAGAGTGGAACCCATTACCAGTGAAAGCAGTAGAAAGCACTACAATAGAGATCATCAAGTCACACATTCACAATAAAACCCTTGAAGATCTCAAAAAATTCCCTAGACACTATTCTTTATCTTAAATCACAAAAATAAGAAAAAAAACTATTACTGTAAATAATCATCATGCATCTGTATAATCCCTACAAATTGAATCATCAGTGTTCAATGGCATTTGTGTAATTGTAGAAGACCAAGGAGAGGTAAAATAGGGAGAGTGTGTGTTCTATATGTAAAATATAATGAGTGACTCCGGACAGCAGGAAAGAGTCAATAGGATGAAATGATTGGTGTAAGGCAACAAACAAGAAACTTTAGTACTGAATGACTATACACCTAACAACTTATTACAGGGAAGTATTTGCGCATGATTTCTTTATCTCCTTTTGTTAAATTCTCCATGAATTACATCAAAACATATGTGTATATGTCAACTTTTGCACCTTTGATTTTCACCCTTTTAGTAGAAGAGCAAAATAGGTGAAAGGTTAAACTGTGATGAAAATTTCCTCGAAGTGTAAGTCTGGACATCATTAGGAATTAATGTAAACAGTTAACATTTGCCTCTCCAGTTATGTTTATATTTTTTAATAATAGAACTCAGTTAAATATTTAAAATAATACTATTACAGAGCAGTAACCATATTTAACATAAAGCCCTACCATTACAGATCAGTAACTATATTTAACCTAAAATCCTACCATTACAAATCAGTTACCATGTTTAACATAAAGTCCTACCATTACAGATCAGTTACTATGTTTAACCTAGAATCCTACCATTACAAATCAGTTACCATATTTAATATAAAGTCCTACCATTTCAGATCAGTTACTGTATTTAACGTAAGTCCTACCATTACAGATCAGTTACCATATTTAACCTAAAATTCTACCATTACAAATCAGTTACCATATTTAACCTAAAATTCTACCATTACAGATCAGTTACCATATCTAACCTAAAGTTCTACCATTACAGATCAGTTACCATATTTAACACAAATTCATTCCATTACAGATCAGTTACCATATTTAGTGTAGTCATGCTGTTACAGATCAGCTACTATATTAAAGAATGTACTCTTCTGAGCAGTTCTAAAATTCCAGTAATAAACTTTATTTCTGGTGACGACCTTTTGAAAGGTCAGGGTTTATAAAGTAATTTAAAAGCAAAAAACTGATAATCGGATATGTTGCTATACTTCTTTCTCTGATGCAAGCATCAGAATATGTGTAACCAGAAATAATCAATTTTCACATATTATTTTCAATTTTTACCTGAATAACAGACAATCTTTATTTTGTTTGCAGCTATCTTGTAACCTTTTAAAAATCAATATTCATCTCTCATAAAAAGTTATAACATTTGGATATTAAGAACAATGATATTTAAATGTTACATTTTCAAACTGTATAGCAACCAAAAACTGGAAATTTGGGTCTGAAAAATCTGGGAAGTGATCAAACAGGTAAGAATTCACAAATTTGAAATCTATGATTTGTGGTAATAATTCATGCAAAATTCAGTTGAAATCTACCCAAGACTTTCATGGTTATACTAAAGATAAGTACCTTAGCATTGAAAAAATATTGAAATTGTTGATGCTATAAAATAGAAGTTCTTATAACACAACCAGTAGAAGATTTGAGTGTGACATTTTGATGACAACATAATAGTGTTGTTACGATGATTGATTATAATTGATGTCTAATAAAAAATGCAACCAATTCCTGACAATTAGTTTTACGATATTGCATTGATCGTTTTCAAAACTGAAAGTGCTTTTTCATTTTCCTTTTTTAACTTTCTTGATTTTTACATTGGTATGATATGATTTTGATGATGGTATGATAAAAAAAAATAAAGATACAAAACTATGCAGAATAGTATACAAGAATATCAAATCAAAATGGCAGTGAATGATGATCTGTTGAATCCGAGGGGTAAAAATCGGTCAAAAATTTGAAAAGTTTTTTTATTTAAGAAAATTAATGAAGGGCTAACAGTTAAAAGCAATCTTGATATTAGAAAAGCCATTTGTAGGCTTTGTCAAAATGTGTATGCAAACAAAGGTAGGTTGTAAAGTGAGCTCATCAACATAGTTTTCATTTAACTACCTAATTCTGCCGTTGTTTCTGATATCTCAGTTTTATTCATTGCTTATTTTGTTTTGACTTACAAACCAAATGAAAGGCTTCTTTTGAATGCTTTTATATACTTTCTTTAAAAAAAAATCAACACCATCAAACAGAGTACAGAGATATATTGAACATGATAGTATTTTGCTTAGTATTATGTAAAAAAGTTACAATCCTTTGGATGTTAGGAGTGTTCAGCTTTCATGCTATAGTGTACTCAGGACTCATTAGTTGGACCTAAACAGCATAAATGACTAAAAGCTGGAATGTGCTCATACAACTAAAAAAACCATGCATATTTTTAAAAATAACATTTTTTGAGGATTATGTAATGGTCGACTAACCAATTATTAATCCAAAATCACTTGGTTGTCACTAACCAATCATATCCAACCATAAAAGGTAAAATTTCAACCAATTCCCAACACTACAACACGGTCACCTTCATCAGACAAATGACCACTGTGGAGCAGCAAACTAGCTAGCATTGATGTATGAAGTGTACTAGAAAAGGAATGGACCACATTTTTCGGTGGTACAATAATCCTATGTACACTAAGGTAGTGTAAGGAGATGGTAAACAGATTACAGACTAAAAGATACACAAGATGGTAACAATATACTGTAATCAATTCAGCTACACTGTTTAACACTTGGTCATAGATGTGGGAGAGTCTGTAAACCCCCTCATCCCTGTTTAGTACTGGCCCCCTGCAGTGTATCCAGATAGCTTCAAAACATCATGTAAAATGTCTTTTATCTACAAGTACAACTATAGATAACATTGTGTATAAAACACGAAGGTCCAGGATATTTTGCTGGAATTCATTATCTATTGAATTATGTCTTACTTCTGGTCAGACATCGAAGGAATACATCATTAATATATATAATCACATAATTACAGATCAGTTACCTTGTTAAATATAAAGTCACATTATTACAAATCAGTTATATTTAACGTAAACGTTAACGTTAACCATAACAAATCAGTTACCTTTGTTAATACAATGTCCTACTCAAATAGTCCTACTATTACAAATCAGTTACCAAAGTTAATGCAGTGTCCAGCTCATAAAGTTTAACCATTACAAATCAGTTATCATGGTTAACACAATGTCCTACACATAAAGTTTAACCATTACAAATCAGTTACCATGGTTAACACAATGTCCTACTCATAAAGTCTTGCCATTACAAATCAGTTACCATGGTTAACACAATGTCCTACTCATAAAGTCTTGCCATTACAAATCAGTTACCATGGTTAACACAATGTCCTACTCATAAAGTCTTGCCATTACAAATCAGTTACCATGGTTAACACAATGTCCTACTCATAAAGTCTTACCATTACAAATCAGTTACCATGGTTAACACAATGTCCTACTCATAAAGTCCTACCATTACAAATCAGTTACCATGGTTAACACAATGTCCTACTCATAAAGTCTTGCCATTACAAATCAGTTACCATGGTTAACACAATGTCCTACTCATAAAGTCTTGCCATTACAAATCAGTTACCATGGTTAACACAATGTCCTACTCATAAAGTCTTGCCATTACAAATCAGTTACCATGGTTAACACAATGTCCTACTCATAAAGTCTTGCCATTACAAATCAGTTACCATGGTTAACACAATGTCCTACTCATAAAGTCTTGCCATTACAAATCAGTTACCATGGTTAACACAATGTCCTACTCATAAAGTCTTGCCATTACAAATCAGTTACCATATTTGAAGCAATGTCCTACTCATAAAGTCTTACCATTACAAATCAGTTACCATGGTTAACACAATGTCCTACTCATAAAGTCCTACCATTACAAATCAGTTACCATGGTTAACACAATGTCCTACCCATAAAGTCCTACTATTACAAATCAGTTATCATGGTTAACACAATGTCCTACACATAAAGTCCTTTTCAGAGTTAATGTAAAGTCATATCATTACTGACCAGTTATCATGTTAAAGATAACATTGTAACATAACAGATAATAGATTTACAATGGATTTACATCATGACAGAAGATCAAATTAAATTTTAATAAATTATTGATGGTTGAGATATTGCAGTAACTGTAGTGTTCTTCAAAGCACTGACTGAAAAGTTGTCTACAAGAAATCACTATACACATCATTTTTAATTTTGAGTGAAAACTGAAAATACCCAGGATATAGATATGCAGCCAAATTTATTTCTGAGGCAGCATCCTTTTGCTTATTCGTTGAAGACCATTTTTTCTGTGTAAATTTTTACAATCATGAGGATGTTTTACCAAATCTCCATGAAAAAATGAATTCAAATCAGATGACAAGTAAGGCTTTGTCAAAATGAAGTAGATATCAATCACTACAAAATAATGATATGTGATTAGGAAATATGACTTATCTGTGTTGTGTTTACCGTCTACCCTTGCTTTTTGATGCAGACTTTGAGGGGTTTTTTCTTGCAGTTCAAAATAATTGCTTTACATACATTCTTCATTAAGGGGAAGTAATCCAGAATTGCACACCAAGGGAAAGAACTCATCTGACCATGCCATGTAGGCTACAATAGACTTTGTAATATATTTTGTCTCTTATTTATTGTCTGCAGTTAAGACTTTGCTTTGTATTGATTTTTAGATTTTCTGAAGTTTGAGACATTAAAGAAATATTTCTATATTCATACTAAAAGGGAATGTAGATTGTTTACTCATTAACACTTTGGTTACTGAATTAAATTGCATATTTCTGATAAACTTAAAAATGTTGGGATTTGATGGGGCATGCTGTAAACAGCCTTGTAACAGTCCTAGTAAACTGACATTGACAAGAGCAGCTGATTTTATGATGTATGTGACTGAAATATGATTATTTGTCAATGTGCCACGTATGAACCTTAAAGGAGCTGAGAGTATGCTGAATAACTGAAAAACCTATCACCATTGAATCAGTTCTTTTCCACTCCTAAAATAAGACAGATGGTACTGTTACATCCATTATAGATTTTCTTTGTTGGTGAAATCTTACACGTAAAGTAGATATCAATCACTACAATAGAGAAGTAGGAACATTTTACAGGTAATTATTACGTACACAAGATGTTAGTTAGAAATGTCAAGATAACAACTTGACTGATGTTGAAATTTTACACAAGAAATAGACATTTATGAATTACATCTCAAATTGCCTGCAATTTAAAAGGCCTACACTTAATTGTCATACTATATCCTGGGACTGTCATCAAAGAACTTCTTCACAGTGTACAATGTAATTTAGCTGACCCTTTTTTATGTTTCTTTATGTGAGTTATGTGAAGAAACAAGACAGGGATAAAAAGGAGTCCATTATTCAAGATGTCATCAATTTGTTACAGCCTGTGATTATCTAGAATAAAAAAGACATGTTTGATGTTGAGAAAGTGAATTCTGTATCAATCTGCCAAGAGGGTTGTGTCCAGGATGGAACTTCTTGAGTATATACATGTTGACAACTGTACATCTGATGTCACTTGTATTGATGGATTATATTATCTTGAAAAGTTTAAGGTATAGTACATCTAGCATCTGCAGAAAGGAATTAATTATGTTTTACACACTCACAAAAAATTAACATTCAGTTGTGTAAACACGTGTATAACATCTATATATGTGTAACTCACCTGTGCACGGTACAAATTCAAGTGCAGTTCATTTAAAACATGGAAATGGTTTTTCCACTGTGATAAAGGCTAAAGGTGATATAAAAATTATTCTATATCTAGTAGTAACTGTGAGAAAATGTTGTAAGCTCCGTGCTGGCTCAAAGTTTTGAAAGCTGATATTATCAGCTTACATGCTGGGTCAAAATTTTGAAAGCTAATAAAGTTAGCTCACATGCTGGATGAAAAATTTGAAAGCTGGTATTGTTAGCTCAAAAGTTTGAAACCTGACATTGTTATCTCAGGTGCTGGCTCAAAAGTTTGAAACCTGACATTGCTATCTCAGGTGCTGGCTCAAAAGTTTGAAAGCTGATATTGTAAGCTCGCTTGCTGGCTCAAAGGTTTGAAGACTAAAATTGTTAGCTCACCTGCTAGCTCAAATGTTTTGAAAGCTAAGATGGTGAAATCTTATAATACTAGCTAATCATGGTTATTGATTTTAAGGGTACATACCTTTCCGATTTATATTGAATTCCTAAATTTCACAAGAATCCTTATAAACAATGTTTTATTGCTGGCTCATCTAACTGTTCAACCAAATCTTTGTCCAAACTACTCACCACCATTCTGAGTACTTTGAAATCTGGGTTACAGTCTTGTTGTGATACTCAAGAAGTGGAATTGATAGCAACTGGTATGTGGATTTTGAAGAACTCCACAGAGCTTTTGAGCAGTCTTCAACATGCACCCTCTGTTGGCTGACTTGTTTTTGTTTTCATACCAGGTTGAATTTATTAACCTTGTAAAGTCGTTGGATTTCACTTGACTAGTCCATCTTATTTATCCACCAGAATTGAAAATCAGAGACATGGCAGACTCTTCTGCATCACCTACTTATCTCAATCTTTTCCTACCATGAAACAAACATGACAGCTTTCCACCAAGCTGTATGATAAACATGATAATTTCAATTTCCCTGTTGTGAATTTTCCAGTTTTGGATAGCAATATTCCTGCATTCCCAGCCATTGGTATTTACATGTCACAGCTGATTCTGATATTCAAGAACCAGTTTCCATTATCATGATTTTCTTGCAAGAAGTTGTCTAATGATGGACAAACTCACAACACAGGGTCTCAAAAGGTGCAGGTTGGAGAAAATTATAGGGAGATTTTTATTTGGTCATCATAGTGATCTCATTAAGAAATGTTCTGTTTCTTTGCGTGACATGAAGCTGGACATGTTTGATGCTCGTTAGTTTGCCTGTTGGTTCCATTGTTGTATACCTTGTTCTCACTTGAAAATGTGACATTACTTACTTGGATTGACCAAGGTTTACAAGGCGAGTGTCGTCATTGAAACAGAAGACGCTTAATCTTCCTGAAACCTTGGTCTTATTTGCCTTGTAGTTTTTCAGTAATCTCATTGTAAATCTTTCTTTTTTGTTCATATTTTGCCCTAGTTTTATTGAATTTGAGTTTGAATAGCGACTATGTTGACATGTTTGTATTATTTTTTATGTTTGTTGTAAGCGCACTTGCTGGCTCAAAGGTGCGAAAGCTAATGGTTTGAAAGTTGTATTGTGCTGAGCTCAAATGCTGGCTCAAAAGGTTAGGAAATTGAAATTATTTGCTTACCTCCTGGCTCAAAGGTTTGAAAGCTGATCTTATTAGTTATATGCTGAGTCAAGCTTGAAAGCTGATATTGTTAGCTTGCATGCTGGCTCAAAGGTTTGAAAGTTGGGTTGTGGTGAGCTCACCTGCAAGCTCAAAAGATCCATCATTCCTCTGTTGCCTGTTAGTTTTTGTTTTAAACGTCTGTGAATCCAGGCTAGAAAGGCTTAAGGAATATTTTCTAAATTTGGTGTGATTGATCTCTGGTTATAGGGAAGAAATACATTGAATCATGTTTCAGAAGAATGTGGTTGACATAGGTGTCAAATGTATGACAATGAAAGGTGATATAAATTTTGATCTTTAAAGCTGACAATACAAGTTGAAAAAAGCATTCATGTTAAGATGAAAAAAAAAAGCATTTTAAAATGCTTCTGAGACCTTCCCTTCAGCTAACCATATTTTACGGTCATTATATCAAAAGAACTGGCAGACATTTTACTATAAGCCTTGCTTGGAAATTAATACAGGTCCCTGGGTACAAAGGAATGCAACCTGTAAAACTGCTTGCAATTTCAATGCTTCAAGCCAATTTTGCAGTCAAAACTGGCAATCTCTTCGATCAGCAAAGATGATAATAATTTTCAATATTCTCTAGAACTTCCATCAGTCTAATGATGATTAAGTTTAAATGCAATACAAAAGTCCATAAAATGGCAAGGCAAATTTGTTTAAGTCACATTGTAGTAGGATAAAGTTTAGCCGAAATTCAAACATCAGTTGTCTCCCTTATCACATGTCACTGTAGTCAATTCAAGACCATCAATCAGAAATATAGGTGTATTAGTATTGAAAGAATGTCTCTCATGTTTTTGTGTTACCATTAGTGGGAAAATGATATATAATTGTCTTGTCCGTATAATGAAGGAAACATTTGATTTATGGTATAATGGGCCTCTTGTTAACACAAGTGGTAGTGAAAGCTCAGCTAAACAGATCCAGATACCAGTATATAACTGATATAAATTTGTACTTGACAACAAAATTAACCTTACCTTCAGGCCTCCTTACCTGGAACTGAGAGCTGTTGTTACCTATGGTCTGTTACCTTGCGGTCCTACATTACCTGTGGTTTGGGATGTTTTGGAATTTGTTATCAGTATTATACACAGACTATCTGACCTCTGCCTATCCTAAATTTGTTTCAGTGTTACTTAGTTGAGAAAAGGATAGTGGAAAATTATAAAATTTGTCTTAAAAAGAGTGCTCAGTTTTAGACATGATAAGACCCAATTATTCACACAAACTGTGAGATAATTGTGTGATATAGCTAAAACTGTGACCTACCTGTGTTCAGCTATCCTCACAATGAAAAAAGACCTTGAAGTGCCACTGTGAAGTGTCATCTTGGAAATCTCCTCAGCCAGTATAATCAATGTTTGTTCATGGTTTATTGTGTTTCTGACAGAGACCAGGAACTAGAAATTGTATAAATACTGTATAGTAGCACGTGTCAATTGAAAGAAAAATGTCGGCTACAACCGTACTCTCACAGGCTACCAACGATCCACTGTCAGTCTATGTAAGTACAACTTGGTATTATGTACAGTTCAATAGTAACATTGTTACAGGAGAACAGCAGTTACATTAAAAGAGTTACAGGACCCAAACAGTAAGTTACAGTATCAGCGTTACAGGGGATACAGCTGTAGTAACATATCTACTACAGGAGATATCCCAACAGTAGTTATATAAATATGGTAGTACAGGAATCCCACACCAACAGTTTGATCAGCAAAATTAAAGTATTTTCCGTTATAACAGCTTATCTAGCTTATCTCTTTTGCAACATGTCTTTATATACATATATCTATGTACCGGGGTATATCTAGGTTTATGTTCAACTGCGATGAAAAGTCACAGAAGCAAAATTATTGTGAATTTGGGAAATTGAATTGAAATTACAATTCACAAAATTTGAATTTTAAAGTGTTTAGATATAATTGATTAGAATTAATTTTAAAACTTGGTGGAGTTTTTGGTTTGAGGGAGGAGAGATATAAATTTGAGAGTAATTTATTTTGCATTTTGCTATAAAGTTACCATACTTATGGTACATTTATATGCATTGACTTACTGTGAGTAAGGATATAGCATACGTGTACAGAAAACAATCAGAATTTGTATCCTGTTTAGGTAGGCTGTACATCATATGTAATAGCATGCTACATTTACATCAATTTTAGTATTTCTACTACATAATTAAAAATGAAAGAAAAGACCCTGCACATGCCATTTACTTGAACAATATAAACATTAAATATCAAGTTTGCCAGCTTCAGCTATAATTCTGTTGTCATTGACCTTGCAAGTTGAACATTCAAAGATGAAACTTTTTTTAGAGATATACATGATAGCATACATGACCTCAGATGTAGCTCTAAAATGTATGGTTTGAGAATCTCTAGTGACTACCCATGGCAATTTGTGTTTATCGGGAAGTCTGTGCATTCATATTGTCCTTGGGCGAGACATTTGACCCTAATTGCTATGGATGACAAGCGAGGGCCATCCCACATATTGTTCATTGAATTAGTGACCAGCTACTGCAAGGATACTCTTGACCCTGGCTGTTCTTAATTAATAAACCCAGCAAACGAGCCAATTTTAAGTTATGTACATAATTGTAAAAAAAAAAAACTTGATTTGTGATACAATTATAGATATAAAACTATTCTTTATGAAAATTGATCGGAATTGAGAACTGTCACTGTGTCTTTGGGAAGGGCAGTGATTAAACTGGTGATGTGGCTGGTAACAGTAAGTCATGGTAACATCTATTTGTATTGTGACAACTGTACAGAGGATTTGATTAGTCAATATACACAGTGTAGCAGATGTTATGTTTACATGCTTTGTGGCAACATTGTTTTGTGTGATAGTTGACTTTTATTGTATGTATCAGTGTATCTGGTCTATTCAGGTCCTTGGATGAGCTGTGCAGGTTCCTCCTCTAAATACAGTGTTATATAATCATGGTCATAACTGCTAAAACAAACTGTATTATGATCATAAATCATTTTGCTCATGTGCAATTGTTCAAACAAACAGTCCAACAGTCCTGTCCCTCACCAACAACTACTGACACTAACATTGTGACAGTTCTGTCCCTCACCAACAACTACTGACACTAACATTGTGACAGTTCTGTCCCTCACCAACAACTACTGATACTAACATTCTGACAGTCATGTCCCTCACCAACAACTACTGACACTAACATTCTGATAGTCATGTCCTTCACCAATAACTACTGACACTAACATTCTGACAGTCATGTCCCTCACCAACAACTACTGACACTAACATTGTGACAGTTCTGTCCCTCACCAACAACTACTGACACTAACATTGTGACAGTTCTGTCCCTCACCAACAACTACTGACACTAACATTGTGACAGTTCTGTCCCTCACCAACAACTAATGACACTAACATTCTGACAGTCATGTCTCTCACCAACAACTACTAACACTAACATTCTGACAGTCATGTCTCTCACCAACAACTACTGACACTAACATTCTGACAGTCATGTCCCTCACTAACAACTACTGACACTAACATTCTGACAGTCATGTCCCCACCAACAACTAATGACACTAACATTCTGACAGTCATGTCTCTCACCAACAACTACTGACACTAACATTCTGACAGTCATGTCTCTCACCAACAACTACTGACACTAACATTCTGACAGTCATGTCCCTCACTAACAACTACTGACACTAACATTCTGACAGTCATGTCCCTCACTAACAACTACTGACACTAACATTTTGACAGTCATGTCCCTCACCAATAACTACTGATACTAACATTCTGACAGTCATGTCCCTCACCAGCAACTACTAACATTAACATTCTGACAGTCATGTCCCTCACCCACAACTACTAACACTAACAGTCCAACAGTCCTGTCCCTCACCAACAACTACTGACACTAACATTGTGACAGTTCTGTCCCTCACCAACAACTACTGATACTAACATTCTGACAGTCATGTCCCTCACTAACAACTACTGACACTAACATTCTGATAGTCATGTCCTTCACCAATAACTACTGACACTAACATTCTGACAGTCATGTCCCTCACCAACAACTACTGACACTAACATTCTGACAGTCATGTCCCTCACCAACAGCTAATGACACTAACATTCTGACAGTCATGTATCTCACCAACAACTACTGACACTAACATTCTGACAGTCATGTCCCTCACTAACAACTACTGACACTAACATTTTGACAGTCATGTCCCTCACCAATAACTACTGATACTAACATTCTGACAGTCATGTCCCTCACCAACAACTACTGACACTAACATTGTGACAGTTCTGTCCCTCACCAACAACTAATGACACTAACATTCTGACAGTCATGTCCCTCACCAACAACTAATGACACTAACATTCTGACAGTCATGTCCCTCACCAACAATTACTAACACTAACATTCTGACAGTTATGTCCCCCCACCCACAACTACTAACACTAACAGTCCAACAGTCCTGTCCCTCACCAACAACTACTGACACTAACATTGTGACAGTTCTGTCCCTCACCAACAACTACTGATACTAACATTCTGACAGTCATGTCCCTCACCAACAACTACTGACACTAACATTGTGACAGTTCTGTCCCTCACCAACAACTAATGACACTAACATTCTGACAGTCATGTCCCTCACCAACAACTACTGACACTAACATTCTGACAGTCATGTCCCTCACCAACAATTACTAACACTAACATTCTGACAGTTATGTCCCCCCACCCACAACTACTAACACTAACAGTCCAACAGTCCTGTCCCTCACCAACAACTACTGACACTAACATTGTGACAGTTCTGTCCCTCACCAACAACTACTGATACTAACATTCTGACAGTCATGTCCCTCACTAACAACTACTGACACTAACATTCTGACAGTCATGTCTCTCACCAACAACTACTGACACTAACATTCTGACAGTCATGTCCCTCACTAATAACTACTGACACTAACATTCTGATAGTCATGTCCTTCACCAATAACTACTGACACTAACATTCTGACAGTCATGTCCCTCACCAACAACTACTGACACTAACATTCTGACAGTCATGTCCCTCACCAACAACTAATGACACTAACATTCTGACAGTCATGTCTCTCACTAACAACTACTGACACTAACATTCTGACAGTCATGTCTCTCACCAACAACTACTGACACTAACATTCTGACAGTCATGTCTCTCACCAACAACCACTGACACTAACATTCTGACAGTCATGTCTCTCACTAACAACTACTGACACTAACATTCTGATAGTCATGTCCCTCAATAACAACTACTAACACTTACAGTTAAACAATTATATCCCTCAGTCCCCTTCGTATAACTGCAAGCACAAACAATCTTATGATCATGTCTCTCAAAAACATTTATTTGTTCACCTGGTCAGAAGGAGTTGTGAGCTAATGTTGTGGCATTTGTAATGAACAGTTGAGTGGATTTTGACAAAATTTGTGCTAAAGCATCCTTTAGGGGGATGGGGAAATGTATATTAAATGATGGATCTCTGGAGTTGGAAGGATGGGTCCCATTAGGGGAAATAAAGCAAATTCTTTAAAATTCTACGTCTCCTATAGGAATGATTAGATTTTGCTGAAAGTTTTGTGAAGCATCTGTGAGTACAGGGATCTATCTTTTCATAAATGTAAGGTCTCTGCCCCCACACAAAGGTTTGGCCCATTAGAAGAAATAGAGCAAATTCTTTAAAATCCTACTCCTCCTGTAGGAATATTTGGATTTTGCCTAAATTTGATCTGAAACATCCTTGAGTTTTCCCTTTGGGCATTTTGGGCCCAATAAGGAAATGTAACCAATCCTTTTCCTTCAGTAGAAATGGTAGTGTAACAGAGGTCATTTTTCATCTCAATGCCTCCGCAAGGAATCGAACACGGGACCCCTGGCTTACTAGTCTGACGCTCAACCAATCGAGCTAAAGAGAAGTTCTCTCCAGCCGAGTGGTATATTGCGGCTAGTATTTTACCAGGGTTACAGTATGATCCTATTCCAGATCCGAAGCATGCTTGAGTGAAGTTTTGTTTGGCTGACCTCCTTTATGCAGAGGGGTGGGGCTCATTGGGGAAATAGATATAAACCTTTAGAATTCCTTTTCCTTTATTGTTGATGAAGCATTTTCAGCTGAACTAAGCCAGATGAGTGATATAGGCCCAATGGGCCACTTGTTATTTTGTTTGTAAATAAATTTTACTTTTTATGTCAGATGTTTCAGTTATTGTTTATATGCAAGAAAGATACTCCATACATAGAGATCAAGATCTTTCTTCTCATAACAGTATTGCTTAAAAACCTTGACAGGTATATATCTGATTATGTAAGGAATCTTATAAAATTATATACATGGTAATTTAGTCATAGATTCATCTGTATTCATGACATTGTGGTTACTATTATGACTATTTTTTATTATAAGCCTTTATCATAAAGTAGATGCCGATTCATACGTCATATTTATATTCATGGAATGTCTGGACAGAACTTGTCTGCTAAGTTATGGAATTAAACATGTAATATGACTAATGAAGTTTGTGTAAACTCTGCGGGTGACAGACGTTTTAGGTTCACCTATTACACTGATATGTCTTTACATTAAAAGGATTTTATTTGTTAAACATTGGGTGGAGTTGATGTAATTAATCATTGTGTCGCTCGGATGAAAGTTTAAATGGTCGCCATGGTCATCATTGTTGTCTCCTTCAAACAAAGTAGACACAGGTTTAATTCACTTCAAACATTATTTGTCAATTTTCAACCATTTATCAAATCCCTTTTACCATAGTATTATCAGTACTGACTGTTCATGATACATGTACTAGGACTGACAGTTTACCACTTGTAGTACTAGTACTGATTCTGTGTACCACTTGTAGTACAAGTACTGATCCTGTGTACCACTTGTAGTACATGTACTGATCCTGTGTACCACTTGCAGTACAAGTACTGATCCTGTGTACCACTTGTAGTACTAGTACTGATTCTGTGTACCACTTGTAGTACAAGTACTGATCCTGTGTACCACTTGTAGTACAAGTACTGATCCTGTGTACCACTTGCAGTACTAGTACTGATTCTGTGTACCACTTGTAGTACAAGTACTGATCCTGTGTACCACTTGTAGTACAAGTACTGATTCTGTGTACCACTTGCAGTACTAGTACTGATTCTGTGTACCACTTGCAGTACTAGTACTGATTCTGTGTACCACTTGTAGTACAAGTACTGATTCTGTGTACCACTTGCAGTACTAGTACTGATTCTGTGTACCACTTGTAGTACAAGTACTGATTCTGTGTACCACTTGTAGTACAAGTACTGATTCTGTGTACCACTTGCAGTACTAGTACTGATCCTGTGTACCACTTGCAGTACAAGTACTGATTCTGTGTACCACTTGCAGTACTAGTACTGATCCTGTGTACCACCTGCAGTACAAGTACTGATTCTGTGTACCACTTGCAGTACAAGTACTGATTCTGTGTACCACTTGCAGTACTAGTACTGATCCTGTGTACCACTTGCAGTACAAGTACTGATTCTGTTTACCACTTGCAGTACAAGTACTGATTCTGTTTACCACTTGCAGTACAAGTACTGATTCTGTTTACCACTTGCAGTACAAGTACTGATTCTGTTTACCACTTGTAGTACAAGTACTGATCCTGTGTACCACTTGCAGTACAAGTACTGATTCTGTGTACCACTTGTAGTACAAGTACTGATCCTGTGTACCACTTGTAGTACAAGTACTGATTCTGTTTACCACTTGCAGTACAAGTACTGATTCTGTTTACCACTTGCAGTACAAGTACTGATTCTGTGTACCACTTGTAGTACAAGTACTGATCCTGTTTACCACTTGTAGTACAAGTACTGATTCTGTGTACCACTTGTAGTACAAGTACTGATTCTGTGTACCACTTGCAGTACAAGTACTGATCCTGTGTACCACTTGTAGTACAAGTACTGATTCTGTGTACCATATGTAGTACAAGTACTGATTCTGTGTACCACTTGTAGTACAAGTACTGATCCTGTGTACCACTTGTAGTACAAGTACTGATCCTGTGTACCACTTGCAGTACTAGTACTGATCCTGTGTACCACTTGCAGTACAAGTACTGATTCTGTGTACCACTTGTAGTACAAGTACTGATTCTGTGTACCACTTGCAGTACAAGTACTGATCCTGTGTACCACTTGCAGTACTAGTACTGATCCTGTGTACCACTTGCAGTACAAGTACTGATCCTGTGTACCACTTGCAGTACAAGTACTGATCCTGTGTACCACTTGCAGTACTAGTACTGATTCTGTGTACCACTTGCAGTACAAGTACTGATTCTGTGTACCACTTGCAGTACAAGTACTGATCCTGTGTACCACTTGCAGTACAAGTACTGATCCTGTGTACCACTTGCAGTACTAGTACTGATTCTGTGTACCACTTGCAGTACTAGTACTGATTCTGTGTACCACTTGCAGTACAAGTACTGATCCTGTGTACCACCTGCAGTACTAGTACTGATCCTGTGTACCACTTGCAGTACAAGTACTGATCCTGTGTACCACTTGCAGTACAAGTACTGATTCTGTTTACCACTTGCAGTACAAGTACTGATTCTGTTTACCACTTGCAGTACAAGTACTGTTTCTGTTTACCACTTGCAGAACAAGTACTGATTCTGTCTACCACTTTCAGTCTTGTATAACATTTTACCACAGGCAATAATACATTGTATATGAATATTTACTGTTGGCAGTTAAAGGACTGGGTGTTTAACCATTGGCAAATATCACTGGTAGTAATAGGGCTGACTGTTTACCTCATACAGTAGTAAGACTGACCTTTTTGTTATTTAACGATGGTGATAAATGGACTGCCTGTTTACCTTCAAGCATTATATGACCGGCACGCCTAGCCAAGCCTAGCAAACAGAATGGTGTAACAGTCTGAAACTTACAGTGAAATTAATCAGTGAAGGACAGTCAACTAATGCACAAGTGTAGTCTTCTAGTGTGTGGGTGTAATCAGATCATACCGAGGGTCCTAGCTATAGGCAGACCACGCAGGCATTTTGATCAGACAGAAAATATGATACACACATACATTGTTATGTAACCCTGCATTTAGTTAGGTTGGATAATGTGATGAGACTATGATATAGAGGTTTTTTTTCTATATTTCTTGGAAGTTCCAGGCTGTCATTTTGTATTGAAAAGTTTTGAAATTTGTCCTGTGTTTTTCGGTATTTATAACAGTATCCCAAAATAATTCTGAAAATATTAATTACTTGTTAATTCAAGTGTTTCAACTTTTGTATTATCACACGTCAATCATGTAGTTTAATTCTATATAAAGAGAATCTGTATTATGTAGTGTCTCATAACCATTCCAGGTCTACATCCTGTAAGGTAGTTCTGTTATACAAATCTGTAATTTTTCTGAACAGTTTAACTCGAATTTAAAAAAAAAAAATTCAGCTTGAACATATAGGAGTAATTTTACACTTGTCAATCTAATTCGTGTGTAAAATCTGTCCTGAATAATAAGGGCCAACAAAGGATCCAGTCAAAGTGGCTACAAAAGCAGGTGGCCTTAATATACAGGTTCAGAGTTATCTTTTTCAATTTAGTTTTTTTTTTATTTAATATGCCATAATATAAATAAATGTCAATCTATTGACCACACTTAAGAGACACAAAAACATGATAAACAAGGATGTTTTGTAATATCTAAAAAAAAAATTTCCACTGAATGTCGCATTTGAACAAGTGACACATAATGATGAAATAACTTAAATAATTTTATTCTTACAGACGGCGTATGTGAGGGGCCACAGACGCACACCAAGTGATGTCCAGTTTAAGGAACTGACGAGGCGGGACATCATGAAGGCCATGAACAAGGAGGTGGCGAAGCTTGTTAATACTGCATTACCAGGGCAACAGGAGGTAAACATGTCTGATCATATTTTTATAACACATTACCTTGGCAACAGGAGGTAAACATGTCTGATCATATTTTTATAACACATTACCTTGGCAACAGGAGGTAAACATGTCTAATCATATTTTATAACACATTACCAGGGCAACAGGAGGTAAACATGTCTGATCATATTTTATAACACATTACCTTGGCAACAGGAGGTGAACATGTCTGATCATATTTTATAACACATTACCTTGGCAACAGGAGGTGAACATGTCTGATCATATTTCATTATACATTACCAGGGCAACAGGAGGTGAACATGTCTGATCATATTTCATTATACATTACCAGGGCAACAGGAGGTAAACATGTCTGATCATATTTCATTATACATTACCAGGGCAACAGGAGGTAAACATGTCTGATCATATTTCATTATACATTACCAGGGCAACAGGAGGTAAACATGTCTGATCATATTTCATTATACATTACCAGGGCAACAGGAGGTAAACATGTCTGATCATATTTCATTATACATTACCAGGGCAACAGGAGGTAAACATGTCTGATCATATTTCATTATACATTACCAGGGCAACAGGAGGTAAACATGTCTGATCATATTTCATTATACATTACCAGGGCAACAGGAGGTAAACATGTCTGATCATATTTCATTATACATTACCAGGGCAACAGGAGGTGAACATGTCTGATCATATTTCATTATACATTACCAGGGCAACAGGAGGTGAACATGTCTGATCATATTTCATTATACATTACCAGGGCAACAGGAGGTGAACATGTCTGATCATATTTCATTATACATTACCAGGGCAACAGGAGGTAAATTTCATATAATTAAGAGCAAAAAAAACGAGGAGACCAAAGAAGGGAAAAGATTTAATTGCCCAAAAAAAACAAACAAACAAACAAAGGGGGAAAAAAAGGAGATCAAACGCTGGTTCCAATATCCCTCCTTGATCTCTTGTTTGTAAGGTTCTATACCTTCTGATGGTTCCTGGCTTGTTCCCCTGTTGTGTAAGGTTCTATACCTTCTGATGGTTCCTGGCTTGTTCCCAGGTTGTGTAAGGTTCCATACCTTCTGATGGTTCCTGGCTTGTTCCCCTGTTGTGTAAGGTTCTATACCTTCTGATGGTTCCTGGCTTGTTCCCCGGTTGTGTAAGGTTCTATACCTTCTGATGGTTCCTGGCTTGTTCCCAGGTTGTGTAAGGTTCTATACCTTCAGATGGTTCCTGGCTTGTTCCCCGGTTGTGTAAGGTTCTATACCTTCTGATGGTACCTAGCTTGTTCCCCGGTTGTGTAAGGTTCTATACCTTCAGATGGTTCCTAGCTTGTTCCCCGGTTGTGTAAGGTTCTATACCTTCTGATGGTACCTGGCTTGTTCCCAGGTTGTGTAAGGTTTCATACCTTCTGATGGTTCCTGGCTTGTTCCCTAGTTGTGCCTTCTGATGTCCCTAAGTTGATCTCTGGTTTTATTAGGGTGTTTACTCTTCTGATCTTATGGTCTCTGGGTTGTTACCCGGTTTTGTTTGGGCCTTACACTCCTGGTTGTCCCTCAGATGTTCCCCGGTTTTGTTTGGGCCTTACACTCCTGATTGTACCTGGGTTTTTACCCGGTTTTGTTTGGGTCTTACACACCTGTTTGTCCCTCAGATGTTCCCCGGTTTTGTTTGGGTCTTACACTCCTGTTTGTCCCTCAGATGTTCCCCTGTTTTGTTTGGGTCCTAAACTCCTGATTGTACCAGGGTTTTTCCCGGTTTTGTTTGGGCCTTACACTCCTGATTGTACCTGGGTTGTTACCCGGTTTTGTTTGGGCCTTACACTCCTGATTGTACCTGGGTTTTTACCCAGTTTTGTTTGGGTCTTACACTCCAGATTGTACCTGGGTTTTTACCCGGTTTTGTTTGGGTCTTACACTCCTGGTTGTCCCACAAATGTTCCCTGGTTTTGTTTGGGCCTTACACTCCTGATTGTACCTGGGTTGTTACCCGGTTTTGTTTGGGCCTTACACTCCTGATTGTACCTGGGTTGTTACCGGGTTTTGTTTGGGCCTTACACTCCTGATTGTACCTGGGTTTTTACCCGGTTTTGTTTGGGTCTTACACACCTGGTTGTCCCTTAAATGTTCCCCGGTTTTGTTTGGGCCTTACACTCCTGATTGTCCCTGGGTTGTTACCCGGTTTTGTTTGGGCCTTACACTCCTGATTGTCCCTGGGATGTTCCCCGGTTTTGTTTGGGCCTTACACTCCTGATTGTCCCTGGGTTGTTACCCGGTTTTGTTTGGGCCTTACACTCCTGGTTGTCCCTCAGATGTTCCCCGGTTTTGTTTGGGCCTTACACTCCTGATTGTCCCTGGGATGTTCCCCGGTTTTGTTTGGGTCCTACACTCCTGATTGTCCCTGGGTTGTTACCCGGTTTTGTTTGGGCCTTACACTCCTGATTATCCCTGGGTTGTTCCTGGTTTTGTTTGGGCCTTACACTCCTGATTGTCCCTGGTTTTGTTTAGGTCCTACTCTCCTGATTGTCCCTGGGTTGTTACCCGGTTTTGTTTGGGCCTTACACTCCTGATTATACCTGGGTTGTTCCCGGTTTTGTTTGGGCCTTACACTCCTGATTGTCCCTGGGTTGTTCCCGGTTTTGTTTGGGCCTTACACTCCTGATTGTCCCTGGGTTGTTCCTGGTTTTGCTATTGTTGTTACCCTTCTAAATGTATCTCTAAGTTGTTCCCTGATAGTCTTGTATATACTTAGGTAGCCTGTTTGTGGTAAGGTTTTATCCTTTTGAACCAGGGTTATGACATTAAGGTTGGTGTCTGGATAAATATCGCAGTACTTCAGTTGGCAACACTTCCTTTACATTACTTATATACAGACCATACAATTTAGACAAACCAAACCTCGGGTGAGCTTTCCAATGTAATTTACCTTTGCATGCCTGCATATCAATTAACCTGTCCAGTATAAAGCTAGTTTGGGAATTGTTGTGAAATTGGTAGAAACACAGTGTCATTAACCGAGTAGTCTGTTTCTGATGCTACATAGGAGGTCTGTAAACATATGGAAGGTGAGTATTATCAAAATGTGTTGGAACTAGATAAAAGCTGTAAACTGGCTTTGTCAGAATCAAGATTTCGATGACAATCACCTGATTTCAAATCCTGTACGTGATGGATATTTCATACTGGTATTTAAGACAGAGGGGTGACTGTATTGCTTTGATGTTGACTCAGTTTCTGTATGAAGGACTGGAACTATCTGTACTGTTTGGATATTAAGGACTGGGACTACCTGTACTGTTTAGATATTGAGGACTGGGACTACCTGTACTGTTTGGATATTGAGTACTGGGACTACCTGTACTATTTGGATATTGAGGACTGGGACTACCTGTACTATTTGGATATTAAGGACTGGGACTACCTGTACTATTTGGATATTAAGGACTGGGACTACCTGTACTATTTGGATATTGAGGACTGGGACTACCTGTACTGTTTGGATATTAAGGACTGGGACTACCTGTACTGTTTGGATATTGAGGACTGGGACTACCTGTACTGTTTGGATATTGAGGACTGGGACTACCTGTACTGTTTGGATATTGAGTACAGGGACTACCTGTACTGTTTGTATATTGAGTACTGGGACTACCTGTACTGTTTGTATATTGAGGACTGGGACTACCTGTACTGTTTGTATATTGAGTACAGGGACTACCTGTACTGTTTGTATATTGAGGACTGGGACTATCTGTACTGTTTGGATATTGAGGACTGGGACTACCTGTACTGTTTGTATATTGAGTACAGGGACTACCTGTACTGTTTGTATATTGAGTACAGGGACTACCTGTACTGTTTGTATATTGAGGACTGGGACTATCTGTACTGTTTGGATATTGAGGACTGGGACTACCTGTACTGTTTGTATATTGAGTACTGGGACCACCTGTACTGTTTGGTTATTAAGGACTAGGACTACCTGTACTGTTTGGATATTGAGGACTGGGACTACCTGTACTGTTTGTATATTGAGGACTGGGACTATCTGTACTGTTTGGATATTGAGGACTGGGACTACCTGTACTGTTTGGATATTGAGTACTGGGACCACCTGTACTGTTTGGTTATTAAGGACTAGGACTACCTGTACTGTTTGGATATTGAGGACTAGGACTACCTGTACTGTTTGTATATTGAGGACTAGGACTACCTGTACTGTTTGGATATTGAGGACTGGGAATACCTGTACTGTTTGGATATTGAGGACTGGGACTACCTGTACTGTTTGGTTATTAAGGACTAGGACTACCTGTACTGTTTGGATATTGAGTACAGGGACTACCTGTACTGTTTGGATATTGAGGACTGGGAATACCTGTACTGTTTGGATATTGAGGACTGGGACTACCTGCACTGTTTGGGTATTGAGGACTGGGACTACCTGTACTGTTTGTATATTGAGTACTGGGACTACATATACTGTTTGGATCATCATTGTAACATTGGATGACTTGTGGGCAGCTGAGAGAGCACAGGAGGATTTGGTATTCAATATTCACAAGTTTATTTATAATTTATTTATATAAGTATAGCTATAAAGAAACCTCCATATATATGTACACACTAACGACCACACAATCATACATTCAAAACTAAATGCCATTTCCATAATTCCTGGTTTTGTTTGGGTTCTACATTCCTGATTGTCCCTGGTTTTGTTTGGGTCCTTCACTCCTGATTGTCCCTGGGTTGTTCCTGGTTTTGTTTGGGTCCTACACTCCTAATTGTCCCTGAGTTGTCCCTGGTTTTGTTTGGGCCTTACACTCCTGATTGTCCCTGAGTTGTCCCTGGTTTTGTTTGGGTCCTACACTCCTGATTGTCCCTGAGTTGTTCCTGGTTTTGTTTGGGTCCTACACTCCTGATTGTCCCTGGTTTTGTTTGGGTCTTACATTCCTGATTATCTCTGGGTTGTCCCTGGTTTTGTTTGGTTCCTACACCCCTGATTGTCCATGAGTTCCTGGTTTTGTTTGGGCCTTACACTCCTGATTGTCCCTGAATTGTCCCTGGTTTTGTTTGGGTCCTACACTCCTGGTTGCCCCTGAGTTGTTCCTGGTTTTGTTTGGGTCCTACACTCCTGATTGTCCCTGGTTTTGTTTGGGTCTTACATTCCTGATTATCTCTGAGTTGTCCCTGGTTTTGTTTGGGTCCTACACTCCTGATTGTCCCTGGTTTTGTTTGGGTCTTACATTCCTGATTATACCTGAGTTGTTCCTGGTTTTGTTTGGGCCTTACACTCCTGATTATCTCTGGGTTGTCCCTAGTTTTGTTTGGGTCCTACACTCCTGATTGTCCATGAGTTCCTGGTTTTGTTTGGGTCCTACACTCCTAATTATCTCTGGGTTGTTCCTGGTTTTGTTTGGGTCCTACATTCCTGATTGTCCCTAGTTTTGTTTGGGTCCTACACTCCATATTGTCCCTGAGTTGTTCCTGGTTTTGTTTGGGTTCTACACTCCTAATTGTCCCTGGGTTGTTCCTGGTTTTGTTTGGGTCCTAAACTCCTGATTGTCCCTGGGTGGCTCCTACACAATCCTGTTGTCCCTAGGCTGTTATATAGATATAGTTACATGTAAGTTGCTAAAAACTTTTCCATGTATAAAGGTAAATATAAGGAATAATATTCACAGCAATGCTATCAACACTAACAGATAGCTGCCGTAATACCAACAAAAATGTGCGTTGCACGTTGTCTACGAATTCGTAAAAAGTAAACATTTTTTTCTCCTAGCAGGCAATTACAACTAAATACTGTCTTGTGGATGTATATGTACATGAACTAAACATGGAAATCTGGTTTTTATATATACAACCATGCATTTTACTATATACAATATAATTATATAAACACCGGTTCACATAAACGGACCGCCCAATTATCAATAACAGATGGTACATGCACATAAACTAGCTTATTGCGGTCATTCACCAGGAGGTTTTGCTACAATGTAACGTTTATAATTACAAGCCAAATAAGTACAACTTACCAAATCTCAGATATATATACACTTGTTTCAAAGTAGAATTTAATTGTGAGGTGAGCCAATAGACATACACAGCCATCTTCAATTTAGTTGTTCTTGTGTAGTCCTGTTTCCTTTCTTGCATGCTCTCGCATTCCCATACTTACATTTGATATGGGAATATTCAATAATTGATATGTGCACATGTAAATGGTGAAACCAGATATAGCATATACATAATCACTAAAACATATCAAATATGTATATTACAATACTCTTTCAATATGTGATCATAACAATCAGTTTATTATTTAGGACTAGGACTACCTGTACTATTTGGATCATCAGATCTAGTATTTAGGACTAGGACTACCTGTACTATTTGGATCATCAGTTCTAGTATTTAGGACTAGGACTACCTGTACTATTCGGAACATCAGTTCTAGTATTCAAGACTGGAACTACTTGTAGTGTTTGGATCATCAGTTCTAGTATTTAGGACTGGGACTACCTGTACTATTTTATGACATCAGTTCTAGTATTTAGGACTGGGACTACCTGTACTATTTTATAACATCAGTTCTAGTATTTAGGACTGGGACTACCTTGTTTGGAACATCAGTTCTAGTATTTAGGACTAGGACTACCTGTACTATTTTATAACATCAGTTCTAGTATTTAGGACTGGGACTACCTGTACTGTTTGGACTCAGTTCTAGTATTTAGGACCTCAGTTCTAGTATTTAGTGCCTGTACTGTTTGGAACATCAGTTCTAGTATTTAGGACTAGGACTGCCTGTACTGTTTGGAACATTAGTTGTAGTATTGTAACTACTTGTACTATTTGGATAATCAGTTCTAGTATTTAAGACTATGACTATCTGTCCTGTTTGGATCATCAGATCTAGTATTTAGGACTAGGACTGCCTGTGCTGTTTGGATCATTAGATTAGTATTTAAGATTAGGACTACCTGTACTGTTTGGAACATCAGTTCTAGTATTTAGGACTAGGACTGCCTGTACTGTTTGGATCATCAGATCTAGTATTTAGGACTAGGACTGCCTGTACTGTTTGGATCATTAGATCTAGTATTTAAGATTAGGACTACCTGTACTGTTTGGAACATCAGTTCTAGTATTAAAGATTGGGACTACCTGTACTATTTGGATCATCATTTTTAGTATTTAAGACTGGAACTACTTGTACTGTTTGGATAATCAGTTCTAGTATTTAGGACTAGGACTATCTGTACTGTTTGGATAATCAGTTCTAGTATTTAAGATTAGGACTACCTGTACTGTTTGGAACATCAGTTCTAGTATTTAGGACTGGGACTACCTGTACTATTTTATGACATCAGTTCTAGTATTTAGGACTGGGACTACCTGTACTATTTTATAACATCAGTTCTAGTATTTAGGACTGGGACTACCTGTACTGTTTGGAACATCAGTTCTAGTATTTAGGACTAGGACTACCTGTACTATTTTATAACATCAGTTCTAGTATTTAGGACTGGGACTACCTGTACTGTTTGGAACATCAGTTCTAGTATTTAGGACTAGGACTACCTGTACTGTTTGGAACATCAGTTCTAGTATTTAGGACTAGGACTGCCTGTACTGTTTGGAACATCAGTTCTAGTATTTAGGACTAGGACTGCCTGTACTGTTTGGAACATTAGTTGTAGTATTTAAGACTGGAACTACTTGTACTATTTGGATAATCAGTTCTAGTATTTAAGACTATGACTATCTGTCCTGTTTGGATCATCAAATCTAGTATTTAGGACTAGGACTGCCTGTGCTGTTTGGATCATTAGATCTAGTATTTAAGATTAGGACTACCTGTACTGTTTGGAACATCAGTTCTAGTATTTAGGACTAGGACTGCCTGTACTGTTTGGATCATCAGATCTAGTATTTAGGACTAGGACTGCCTGTACTGTTTGGATCATTAGATCTAGTATTTAAGATTAGGACTACCTGTACTGTTTGGAACATCAGTTCTAGTATTTAAGATTAGGACTACCTGTACTGTTTGGAACATCAGTTCTAGTATTAAAGATTGGGACTACCTGTACTATTTGGATCATCATTTTTAGTATTTAAGACTGGAACTACTTGTACTGTTTGGATAATCAGTTCTAGTATTTAGGACTAGGACTATCTGTACTGTTTGGATAATCAGTTCTAGTATTTAAGATTAGGACTACCTGTACTGTTTGGAACATCAGTTCTAGTATTAAAGATTGGGACTACCTGTACTATTTGGATCATCATTTTTAGTATTTAAGACTGGAACTACTTGTACTGTTTGGATAATCAGTTCTAGTATTTAAGACTATGACTATCTGTCCTGTTTGGATCATCAGTTCTAGTATTTAAGACTAGGACTATCTGTACTGTTTGAACTAATGTTGAGTACACGATCACCTGGCTATATATCATCGTCAGTCAAATGTGGTTAGAATCCAGTAGGCAGGTCTACTCAAGGTGTTCTTAGTTTCCTGTGAACTGATTGAAAAACCATACAGTTGACTGAATTCACTTTTTATTTTAAGTATGTATATAAAATTCATCAAGCGATCTGAACATCAGTTAGTTATTTTTATCTTATATGTTTTCTTGTGGCTTCGTAGACATGTCTGGTAACTAAACCAATGTGTGATATTGGGACTAGAATCCACTCTCTAGTCAGCTGTATTACACTTAGTTATACTGGTAGGTATGATTCTCTCATGTTACCACAAATTTCTCTGGTTTACTGAACAATTTTGATATTCTAGTGCCCTCATAATAGATAATCACACTTTGATGGAAGCCGAAAACTCTCTTTATTGTAAAGATGGTTGATGATTCAATGAGATAAGGATATGTCGCCTTAGAAATCATTGTGGGTAATTATAGATGTTGTGAAGTAATTTTATTTGTCTGGTAGAAAGAAGAAATATTTGTGAAGTGTAACTGAATGCTACATGACATGGTGTGATGTTTAAGCATAAGTAACATGATTTACAGACTTGTGTAAAGGCTACGACCATTGTGAAAATTGTAGATGTAATGTGAGAGAGTATGGTATTTAAAAGTGTTGTGTTTCTTGAGAAATGCTGGATAAATTATTCTCAATGTCTAATTTAGGTCTCTTTTGGACTTCTTATACTTTGGACTGATTGGAAATGCAAATGGCTGACAAACAGCCATCTTGGATTTTGATTATTAAAGATTGTTATTACTGCTTCTTAAGAGGTATTGGATGGATTTTTCCCAATTTTCATCTTTAAGGTTGCCTTAGCCTGTAGTTTGTGCAATATCATTTTTAGGACTAATTGGCAAAAAGGTGGACAAGAGGGCAAAAACGAGGAAAGAACAGAAAAGATAAAATGTTTATTCATGTAGAATTTATAAAAATCACATAATGGTGGGCACCATGATCCCTGTAAAATCTTTTGTGACAGTTATAGTTTGTTATCTTGAGAAGTACTGAATAGATAATTCCTAAATTTCGATTGCATGTTCCGTTTGGTCCCTAATAGTGCATTCTCCATTTTTGGACTACCAGGTTATCACTTATCAGAAAATCAAAATGACTGACATGGATTTTGACATATAAAGTTTGTTATTGCAGCATTTTGAAAAGCACCAGATGGATTTTTCTCAATTTTGATACTGAGGTTCCCTGGAGTCTTTAGTTGCGAATGATCAATTTTAGGACTATTTAGATAAACATTGTGGCCATGAGATGAAAGAAGTGAAAAGAGGGGTAAGAAATCCCTCTCATAGGGAATCAATGAAGGTTGTATGATGATTGACATCATGATATCTCAGGGATCCCTTATGACAGTTATAGTTTACTTTCTTGAGAAATACTTTTCTCTTGTTTTCCTCTTAGTCCATAATTGTGCATGTCACATTTGGAGACTGATAGAAATAACAAATTGATAGATGGGAGCAGACAGGTGTAGTTTGTCAGTGTACTAAGCTTCCTTGTCTGTAATACAGGAGATGCGTCGGGAGCTAGACGACTATGAAGAACTATTTAACCGCTATCTTCAGGAGACTGGACCCTCCTTCATGTGGGATAGGATTAAATTGTTACCTGATGATGCTGTAAGTATGGTATATCATACTTCTCACTGAAAATGATGGTATGTCACTTTCTTAACTGGAAATATTTACATTTGCATTGCATAGTCTCTAAATCAAGCTTACGAAACTCAATGTAAGTATTTATCAAAATTACACATGGCATGTAAACTTGTATATAGTATCAACACTACTGCATGGTGTTTTTTTTCATGTTCCTAAATGTTATACAATAATGTTTATAAAAGGTTTGTAATTTCAAGAGACATCTTGTAATGCTAGACAATAAATAAATATTAAACACAAACATGGATTTGATAATTTGCTCTTGAAACTATTTTGTTGTTGTGGCCATTGTCAATGACCCAAGTTGTGGCGCCACCAACCACTTTTGGAAGAACATGGCTGCTCAATTGTACTTGCAGTAGTTCAAAAGATATGTGAAATGTTTTAGGAAAATTTGTGGGAATTAAATGAAATTTAATATTTTCTGTACCTGTGTCAAATTGTATGACACTCAATGCATCAAGAAAAATATGTAATTCCTTTTATGTGTTTTACACTTTGATGCAGGAACAGTAGAAACCCCAAAAAAAGAAAGAGAAGGAAGTTCACTGTTAAATGTGATGTCCTTTGTTGTAGGTGAAGACGTATGGTGAGCTACAGATACCAGATCCAGACAAGATAAAGGAACTACTTAATAAATTAGTGGTAGTAAAACTTAATGGAGGCCTTGGGACCAGCATGGGTTGTACTGGCCCTAAGAGTGCCATCAGTGTCCGAAACGAACTTACCTTCTTGGACTTGACTGTCCAGCAGATTGAGGTAGGGTAAAATAGGTGATTGATCCATTCACCACTGTATGGTATGTGTATACATGTAATTTATTATTTTCTTCACAACATGTTCATGCATGATGAAAGGCAAGTACTTTTACAAAATAAAAACAGCGACATTATCAATCACCATTTTTAGAATGCAATTCACCTTTAAAATATGATTTAAATAAATTTAGTGAGAGTTCCGAGTAAAATATATATGAAAAAATATATTGAAATGTTAAGTGTATTTTGTTTTGTTCAAAAAGCCAACAGATCATTAGCAAACTTGTCAAATACTGTATGGAAGTTTACGTCATCAGGCCTCAGAGACAAATTAGTAAAAGGTGTTACTCAATTAGTCCATACTGAGGATATTGTGTATGAAATTGTGTGAATATTGATTGATGTTCTACTGGTGTTACCTGGCCATGCAAGAAAGATTTGTATGTCTGAAGTGTATTGATGTTCAATTATTTTTCTGCAGTATTTGAACAAGACGTATGGCACAGATGTTCCTTTGGTACTTATGAACTCATTCAACACTGATGAAGACACTCAAAAAATCCTCAAGAAGTATGGCCAAGTCCGAGTCAACATATACACATTCCACCAAAGCAGGTATAACAATAGAGGGAAGCATATGGGGGATATGAGGGGGTTGTGATTATGGGGATATTGATGGTTAGGATTATGGGAACATTTGTCAAATTTTAGATGGGCCATTTTGAGGAAATTTGTCGGGAATTTGGCAAAGATTGTTAAACATCAGAGGGGGAAGATTATCAGGATATTTGTGTAACATCAGAGGGGGAAGATTATCAGGATATGTGTGTAACATCAGAGGGGGAGGATTATTAGGATATTTGTGTAACATCAGAGGGGGAAGATTATCAGGATGTGTGTGTAACATCAGAGGGGGAAGATTATCAGGATATGTGTGTAACATCAGAGGGGGAAGATTATCAGGATGTGTGTGTAACATCAGAGGGGGAAGATTACTGGGATATTTGTGTAACATCAGAGGGGGAAGATTATCAGGATATTTGTGTAACATCAGCGGGGGAAGATTATCAGGATATGTGTGTAACAACAGAGGGGGAAGATTATCAGGATATTTGTGTAACATCAGAGGGGGAAGATTATCAGGATATGTGTGTAACATCAGAGGGGGAGGATTATCAGGATATTTGTGTAACATCAGAGGGGGAAGATTATCAGGATATGTGTGTAACATCAGAGGGGGAGGATTATCAGGATATTTGTGTAACATCAGAGGGGGAAGATTATCAGGATATGTGTGTAACATCAGAGGGGGAGGATTATCAGGATATTTGTGTAACATCAGAGGGGGAAGATTACTGGGATATTTGTGTAACATCAGAGGGGGAGGATTACTGGGATATTTGTGTAACATCAGAGGGGGAAGATTATCGGGATATTTGTGTAACATCAGAGGGGGAAGATTATCAGGATATTTGTGTAACATCAGAGGGGGAGGATTACTGGGATATTTGTGTAACATCAGAGGGGGAGGATTACTGGGATATTTGTGTAACATCAGAGGGGGAAGATTACTGGGATATTTGTGTAACATCAGAGGGGGAGGATTACTGGGATATTTGTGTAACATCAGAGGGGGAGGATTACTGGGATATTTGTGTAACATCAGAGGGGGAAGATTATCAGGATATTTGTGTAACATCAGAGGGGGAAGATTACTGGGATATTTGTGTAACATCAGAGGGGGATGATTACTTGGATATTTGTGTAACATCAGAGGGGGAGGATTACTGGGATATTTGTGTAACATCAGAGGGGGAAGATTATCAGGATATTTGTGTAACATCAGAGGGGGAAGATTATCAGGATATTTGTGTAACATCAGAGGGGGAAGATTATCAGGATATTTGTGTAACATCAGAGGGGGAAGATTATCAGGATATTTGTGTAACATCAGAGGGGGAAGATTATCAGGATATTTGTGTAACATCAGAGGGGGAAGATTATCAGGATATTTGTGTAACATCAGAGGGGGAAGATTATCAGGATATTTGTGTAACATCAGAGGGGGAAGATTATCAGGATATGTGTGTAACATCAGAGGGGGAAGATTATCAGGATATTTGTGTAACATCAGAGGGGGAAGATTATCAGGATATTTGTGTAACATCAGAGGGGGAAGATTATCAGGATATTTGTGTAACATCAGAGGGGGAAGATTACTGGGATATTTGTGTAACATCAGAGGGGGAAGATTATCAGGATATGTGTGTAACATCAGAGGGGGAAGATTATCAGGATATGTGTGTAACATCAGAGGGGGAAGATTACTGGGATATTTGTGTAACATCAGAGGGGGAGGATTACTGGGATATTTGTGTAACATCAGAGGGGGAAGATTACTGGGATATTTGAGTAATGCCAGAGGATGGAGGTTATTCAGACATTTTAGTGAGATAAGGTGAACAAATGAATAAATAGTCTTATTGAAGGTTTAACGTGAGGACGGGGATGTTATGTGTATGGTATATGTATGGTAGGGAGATCCTTCAGATCCTTGTTTCAGCTATGTCTTGCTAATAGATAATTCACATTTACAGTGATAGATTCTTTAAACAAAAAACAAAACAAACAAAGAAAGAACACAGTCCTAATAGTGGTTTATTGTGGAGATATTTTCAGTATGAATTTTATTTCTCCCCAGATATCCAAGAATAATTTCTTTATCCTAATAGTGGTTTATTGTGGAGATATTTTCAGTATGAATTTTATTTCTCCCCAGATATCCAAGAATAAATCGCGAGTCTTTGTCACCAATACCCACAAACTGCAGCTACGACAATGTTGAAGGGTAAGTGTCATACTCTGTACCAATGGCTTGTTACTATGGCAATGATGATGAATATCATACTCTGTACCAATGGTTTGTTACTATGGCAATGATGATGAATATCATACTCTGTACCAATGGTTTGTTACTATGGCAATGATGATGAATATCATACTCTGTACCAATGGTTTGTTACTATGGCAATGATGATGAATATCATACTCTGTACCAATGGTTTGTTACTATGGCAATGATGATGAATATCATACTCTGTACCAATGGTTTGTTACTATGGCAATGATGATGAATATCATACTCTGTACCAATGGTTTGTTACTATGGCAATGATGATGAATATCATACTCTGTACCAATGGTTTGTTACTATGGCAATGATGATGAATATCATACTCTGTACCAATGGTTTGTTACTATGGCAATGATGATGAATATCATACTCTGTACCAATGGTTTGTTACTATGGCAATGATGATGAATATCATACTCTGTACCAATGGTTTGTTACTATGGCAATGATGATGAATATCATACTCTGTACCAATGGTTTGTTACTATGGCAATGATGATGAATATCATACTCTGTACCAATGGTTTGTTACTATGGCAATGATGATGAATATCATACTCTGTACCAATGGTTTGTTACTATGGCAATGATGATGAATATCATACTCTGTACCAATGGTTTGTTACTATGGCAATGATGATGAATATCATACTCTGTACCAATGGTTTGTTACTATGGCAATGATGATGAATATCATACTCTGTACCAATGGTTTGTTACTATGGCAATGATGATGAATATCATACTCTGTACCAATGGTTTGTTACTATGGCAATGATGATGAATATCATACTCTGTACCAATGGTTTGTTACTATGGCAATGATGATGAATATCATACTCTGTTGGTTTGTTACTATGGCAATGATGATGAATATCATACTCTGTACCAATGGTTTGTTACTATGGCAATGATGATGAATATCATACTCTGTACCAATGGTTTGTTACTATGGCAATGATGATGAATATCATACTCTGTACCAATGGTTTGTTACTATGGCAATGATGATGAATATCATACTCTGTACCAATGGTTTGTTACTATGGCAATGATGATGAATATCATACTCTGTACCAATGGTTTGTTACTATGGCAATGATGATGAATATCATACTCTGTACCAATGGTTTGTTACTATGGCAATGATGATGAATATCATACTCTGTACCAATGGTTTGTTACTATGGCAATGATGATGAATATCATACTCTGTACCAATGGTTTGTTACTATGGCAATGATGATGAATATCATACTCTGTACCAATGGTTTGTTACTATGGCAATGATGATGAATATCATACTCTGTACCAATGGTTTGTTACTATGGCAATGATGATGAATATCATACTCTGTACCAATGGTTTGTTACTATGGCAATGATGATGAATATCATACTCTGTACCAATGGTTTGTTACTATGGCAATGATGATGAATATCATACTCTGTACCAATGGTTTGTTACTATGGCAATGATGATGAATATCATACTCTGTACCAATGGTTTGTTACTATGGCAATGATGATGAATATCATACTCTGTACCAATGGTTTGTTACTATGGCAATGATGATGAATATCATACTCTGTACCAATGGTTTGTTACTATGGCAATGATGATGAATATCATACTCTGTACCAATGGTTTGTTACTATGGCAATGATGATGAATATCATACTCTGTACCAATGGTTTGTTACTATGGCAATGATGATGAATATCATACTCTGTACCAATGGTTTGTTACTATGGCAATGATGATGAATATCATACTCTGTACCAATGGTTTGTTACTATGGCAATGATGATGAATATCATACTCTGTACCAATGGTTTGTTACTATGGCAATGATGATGAATATCATACTCTGTACCAATGGTTTGTTACTATGGCAATGATGATGAATATCATACTCTGTACCAATGTTGTGTTACTATGGCAATGATGATGAATATCATACTCTGTACCAATGGTTTGTTACTATGGCAATGATGATGAATATCATACTCTGTACCAATGGTTTGTTACTATGGCAATGATGATGAATATCATACTCTGTACCAATGGTTTGTTACTATGGCAATGATGATGAATATCATACTCTGTACCAATGGTTTGTTACTATGGCAATGATGATGAATATCATACTCTGTACCAATGGTTTGTTACTATGGCAATGATGAAGGGTATCATCCTCTGTATCAATGGTTTGTTACTATGGCAATGACAATGAATATCATCCTCTGTATCAATGGTTTGTTACTATGGCAATGACAATGAATATCATCCTCTGTATCAATGGTTTGTTACTATGGCAATGACAATGAATATCATACTCTGTATCAATGGTTTGTTACTATGACAATGATGAAGGGTATCATCCTCTGTACCAATATCATATTTCAATATGGAACTTTAGGATAAAGCATTCAAATTCACAGTGTTATCCTAAGGATAATAGATTGATATGGTAAAAGGGACATAACTCTATTTGTTCTTTACAGATGGTATCCTCCTGGTCACGGAGATGTATACAAAAGTTTCTACAATTCGGGGATCTTGGAGGAATTCATTAAAGATGGAAAAAAATATGTGTTTATTTCTAACATAGATAATTTGGGTGCTACAGTGGACCTAAGTATCCTAAACTTCCTGTTGAATCCCGTAAATGGTCCCGCCCCAGAGTTTGTGATGGAAGTCACTGATAAAACTCGGGCTGATGTTAAGGTTAGTACATAACAGCTCAAGTTTATTCTGAACACATCATAGTTGAAGACATATATTAATATAACTGCAAAAACTATTCATTTCTTCAAATGTTTAAGTTTCATTTAATTCAATACTTCAATTTTCCTAAATTGTTGATTAAAAAGTTCTTAGACATGAGAAGAACACATCCATTAATCAAAATAATCATTGATTCAGCTGGAATATACAGTGTTTCTTTATACCTGATAACTGGTGATTTCAGAACACTTGGTAATTTCTCTTTCTACTTTTTTAGGAGTCTCTGTGTAAATCTTTCTTATCTTCATGTTTTGCCCTAGTTTTAATGAATTCAAGGAGGGATTATGATTGTGTTGACATGTTGGTATTTTCTTGTCATTGGTTTGTACCAGCTGACTGAATGATGGTTCATATTTAACTAATTGTTATGTGTTAATTAGTGATTTTAACCTTTTAACCAATGGCTCTTACTTTGACAGGGTGGTACACTTGTGGAATATGAAGGAAAACTGCGACTTTTAGAAATTGCACAAGTACCGAAAGAACATGTAAGTTTAGTGAAATCTCATTTCATTATGTGAAAAATTGTTGAATTTGCTTCATTCTGACAAAGGATTGGAAGTGGGTTTCTTTTCCATTAGTGTTTACATTGACCACACCCAATGATAAGAGGTTGGGGTTTAGATCACTTTCTCTGAAAATAAATGTTGTAGCACCCAACTTTACATACATGTATATAGGGATTTTTTCAGCAGTTCAACCCCAACCAGGACAAAACTAGAGACTTTATTAGATGCTTGGAACCAATATCCATAGGGAAGACTCTGACAAGTCAACCTGACTTTTCCCTACCAAAAAAAAACCAACAACACACATCTTCTTCCACCTTTGTAAATAAGTGTGTTTTAACAATCTACCATGATATGTTTCATGCTGTCATATGGTTGATAACATTATAACTGGTGGCATTTAACCAACTACAGAAAACATAGCCCTGGTTGTGCCTTTGATGGTTGTAATTTGTTTCATTTCTTTAAATATCTTGCTATGAGAATTATGGGATATATAATTGAATAAAATATATAGTTTCTATGCATAAGTATGTTTTCGGTTGTCCCTAGATGTGAGCACTTTGATCCCAAGATTTGTGTATTTGATTTTGGAACCAATTTCAAAGAAAACAAAAAAAATTTGCACAAATTTGTTGCAAATATCTCTCTAGGATCTTTTGTTTAGCCCACCTGGCATTGGCATAACACATCATCTGTCTCTGAACTTGTTCAACATGAACATACCCTAATCACTGTTCATTTTTGTGATAGCTTAAATCAACTAATGTTTCAACACTTTAATTCCATATGTATGTTCATTTAGACCTTCCTACCTTAAACAAGTAAATGCATCATAGGTTAAAGTTCAAGGTCACTTTTTTGAAATTTAAGTCTCGCCCAAATTTTGTTTACAGTGTCATTGGTCATAATGCTACTTGTCATATATAGAAAATACCTTTCTATTTCTATTTTACTACCTAGTAATTTCCAATTGGAAAATATATTATTTTTAAGCTTCATTAAGTTATGTTCTATAACCACTTGCTTTATTTCTTTATTTCGATACATCATGTGCAGCATCTAAAAGTGCCCACAGCTAGTTGATTGGCCTATTTTTGGTTGAAGAACTTCCTGCAGATTTTGAAAGTGAGCAAAAACACTTTGAAAATTATATTGCTTTGAAAAATGTATATGTAACTTCCAGAAACAATAACATATAAAAGAAATTTGGGGCTGATTTAGGATTTTGTTTGTGGAGGTGTGGTGTGATGGTGTGGGATTAGCACTCATTAGTTTTCAATAATGTTTTTTTTCAAAATCGTGTTTTTTTTTTGTTTTTTTTTTATAAATAACACAAAATTTTGATAAAGAAGCAAAAATCTGAGGTTGATTTCCCACTTTGTATGTTGTTTGTAGGGTTGTAGGCATGTGTAGTATTATTTGTAGACATACCAAGAGTGTTATTTGTAGACTGCTAGATATTTAAGTGGCAGTCATCAGCTGATGGATTGGGCCAAAAGGGGTCAAAAATGTTCTCGACCTCAGGGTCTACAGTTCCACCTGAGGCAGAGGTAAATTTACTGGTTGACTGTATGCTGTACAGGAAAACTACATTGTTTGAGTGTTTCTTTGAATCAAGACAAATGGTACATGTGTTGTTTATAGACCTGTGTATTTACAGGTAGATATAGTGTCATGGCTGACAGTCTTGGAATATATACTGATCTTTATTGTTCCTTGTGTATTTACAGGTAGATGAATTCAAGAGTGTCAGTAAATTTAAGTAAGTACATTATCTACCTGTGTAATGGAGAGTAAGTGTTTTATTAATATATGTATTCAGGTACAGCTTCCTTTGACCAGGTACATGATTAAACTATTACATTGATGTGGTACAGGGTGTGGTTACTTTATACATGTACTGTAGCTCAGACAGAGGTATATATGAAATACTCATTACTTACCATTCAACACTTTAATTCTAGTTTATTGTTACTGTGAAAGTTTGTCTATAATAATTTATCTATGACAGAGTTATCCTTAATGATAAACAAAACTATTTCACTGTTATACTTAATAATAAAGAAACCTATTTAAATTATGAATTTCAGAATTTTTAATACAAACAACCTTTGGATAAGCCTAGAAGCTATGAAGAGAGTAGTTGATGAGAAAACACTACATATGGAAATCATTGTCAACCCTAAGGTGAGTTATAAAATGATGCAAAATGAGAGGTCAGTCATCAGATGTAATGTGAGAGGTCAGTCATCAGATGTAATGTAAGAGGTTAGTCATCAGATGTAATGTGAGAGGTCAGTCATCAGATGTAATGTGAGAGGTCAGTCATCAGATGTAATGTGAGAGGTCAGTCATCAGATGTAATGTGAGAGGTCAGTCACCAGATGTGATGTGAGAGGTCAGTCATCAGATGGTGTAATGTGAAAGATCAGTCATCAGATGCAACATGAGATGTCAGTCATCAGATGTAATGTGAGAGAGGTCAGTCCAGATGTAATGTGAGAGGTAAGTCATCAGATGTAATGTGAGAGGTCAGTCATCAGATGTAATGTGAGAGGTCAGTCATCAGATGTAATGTGAGAGGTCAGTCATCAGATGGTGTAATGTGAAAGATCAGTCATCAGATGCAACATGAGATGTCAGTCATCAGATGTAATGTTAGAGAGGTCAGTCCAGATGTAATGTGAGAGGTCAGTCATCAGATGTAATGTGAGAGGTCAGTCATCAGATGTAATGTGAGAGGTCAGTCATCAGATGTAATGTGATAGGTCAGTCATCAGATGTAATGTGAGAGGTGTGTTTTTTAGAAATATTACAAATACTGCTGTGTTAATCCACTGAGACTTTGGTTTGTTTCTGAATAAAATTAAATGAGACTACATATGAACTGAAATTCTTACATATGTTTCAGACACTTGATAATGGCCTCAATGTGATACAGCTGGAGACGGCTGTAGGGGCAGCCATTAAAAGTTTTGATGGAGCTTTAGGTCAGTACTTTACAGTATTTAAACATAGTCAATTTAAGTGTCGGTGATCCACTAGCAAATCTTATGAAACATGTTTCATGAAAGATTTGCCAGAAGGTCATCTTGTTTATTCTAATTCACATTTTCAACCATATCCGTTCATCAGTCTGTAAACAATTTGTTATATTCACTATTTCTTGAGAATTACGGGATGGATCTTTCTCAAATTGCATATGTAGATTCCCCTTGGTCCCTAGTTGTGCCAGTTTGTTTTGGGACTGATAAAAAAACAAAATGGCCAACTGGCAGCCATCTTGGATTTTTTCAGTGAAGTTTGCCATCGCTGTTTTTTGAAAAGTGAGGGATGGATCTCTCTCAAATTTCATATGTAGGTTTCCTCTGGAATCTAGTTGTGCCCATTTGATTTTAGGTTTGATCAAAAGAACAAAATGACTGAAAGGTGGCCATCTTGGATTTTAACTTTAAAAGTTTGTTAACCCTATTTCTTGGGAAGTACTTAATGGATATCTCTCAAGTTTCAATCGTATGTTCCCTTTGGTCTCTCCTTGTGCTTATATGGTTTTAGAACTGATTGGAAGAAACAAAATGGCTTCCAGGTGGCAATTTTGGATTTGGCAGGTAAAAATAATGGCTATTTCTGTCAAGGAATGTTCAAATGTCTTATCATTAAGAGCAAAAATAGAGAAGAGAAAAGAAGGGAAAAGATCCAACTTTGAAAGAGCATAGAATGATTAAACATTGGTAGGCGCCAAGATCCCTCTGAGATCTCTTGTTTTTCTTACACAATGCAATAAACCCAGTAATGAGAACAGATGAATTATGGAATAGCTTACAACAGCAATGGGACAAGTTACAATTACATTCTCATAACTACATTAGCTGTGTATTGTGGTGGGCAAATGTAAATATATGTCTATGTTTACAAGGTGTTCCATCTCAGTTTTATTTATCTGTATGTAATATGGTGTAATTAGTGATATAGTATATGTATTATATATATATACAGTGTTTGTATGTGTAGTTAAGCGACCTTCATACTCATAGTGATGTTCTGTGTTGACAATAACCTGAACTGGGGATATCTGCAATACAACAGGTACAATTTACCAGCACTCGCACTGCATGCTTCAATTTCCTGCCTTATAAACCATATCACCGTATCATTATCACTTTGTGTCAGTCTCGCAAGAGCAACACAACAAGCATATGGTTCATCCTTAGTACATCTAGATACTGCTATGAAACAAGTTGCCAGATAGTCTGGTAAGCACAGTATATATATGTGTGTAATACTTTAACTTACTTTTTAAGTATATTTTGCGTTATTGTTATAATTTGTTTCTTTGGTTAGTGTGTTAGAGTACATTTGGTTTTATTTGTAGGTTTTTGTTTTCCCAGAACCCATTAAAACAAACAACCACCTTGGGAGTAGTTTGTTTCAAAGAGTCTGTGTGATATGTATTTTATGATGAGGAATCACATTTTACTATTGATGTTACTAGTAATTATCAAGGGCTTTACCTTCACAGGTATTAATGTACCTAGGCGACGATTCTTGCCAGTCAAGACGACCTCTGACCTCCTGTTGGTAATGAGTAACTTATACAACATGAGGACAGGTTCTTTGGAGATGAATCCTAAACGGAGCTTCCCTTCAGTCCCACTTGTCAAACTAGGATCTCACTTCAGTAAGGTAGGTTATATCTGTACATCTCTAGGATCACATACTGTTTTCATCACTGAAATTACGAGGATTTTGTCATCAGCTCAATTATGATTAATATACATATAAATTAAAATGGCGATTACAAAAAACTTTTGTCCTTTAGGTGAAAGATTTCCTCTCAAGATTCTCCAGCATTCCAGACATGTTAGAACTGGATCATCTCACGGTGTCTGGTGATGTTACTTTTGGTAAAAATGTCACTCTCAAGGTCAGTGATACAGGTGGTCATTGGAAAAGTGATACATGTTTTGAATCATTGATAATAGGTGAATAGAAATATTAGATACATGTTATTTTGGTATTTTTCAAACCAAGTTACTCATTTATTTATGTTTCTACATTTTTGTCATGAAATGACAGAATTCTTTTAATCATATGAGATCTGATTTAGTAAAAGAAATGCAGCTAGTTCTATGGTCAGTCAATTCTGTTATAAATCTTCATCATTAAACCTATTATCTTATTACTTAACATTTAATCATTGTTTGTTACAGGGAACAGTGATCATCATAGCCAATCATGGTGAGAGAATCGACATTCCCTCAGGATCTGTGTTAGAAAACAAAATTGTGTCAGGAAATCTCCGAATCCTGGATCACTAGTCATGTTGATGCTGCTCTCTTAAGTTTTTATCACAGCTAAGGATTTCAGTTACTGCTTCCTAAACAGTTTATCACAGCCAGGAGTTACAACACAATGCCTGGATGTCAAAATACAACCACAGATTTCAACAGTACATAGGATCCTGTAATACCAACAGGGATCCAAAATATGGATTTTCTTGACCCTGGCAATAGTTTAACACTGAAATACGTATACATATTAACCATACATAATAAACAAAATTTTTTGTTTTTTTTTTATATCAAAAATCATATGTGGTTACTGATTCTTTTGAGAACTATGAATTTACAAAACGGTAAAAAGTAAAACAATTGATGATTCCAGTAGACAATGGTGATAGTAGTAGTCATTGGATGTAAATCTATTATTTGATTTTATGTTCACAAAGCTAGTCTGCTAGTTATAGTGAGGATCTTCCTCATGCAATAGACACCCAAGAAATACCAATTTGTTGTGATTTCAGTCCAAATTTCCCTATTGGGATACAGCATTTCCACATATTATTAGTTCCGTTTATTGGACTCGTGACTGATTTTGTATATGTATATATCTAACTGTTGTGTGTGATTTGGCATGCCATATTCTCTAGTACCTAATGTAAAGTGCAGATAGACTTAAACAGATGAAAGATTGGCTGAGTGCTAATAGAGCATGGAGAGTCTTGAGAATATGTAAGCATAATAAGGAGTGTTTTATTGAAAGTCCCATACGTGTCAAAACACTGTTGTTTAACTATGCAGAGAAGGAATGTTATAGACTGACAATGTAGCACTGGGATGGGAGTGATGATGTGGTAGTTGAGAGACAGTGGGGAGTTATGATGAGGTATTTTTTATAACTGGAATATAAAATGTGGTTATAGAATATAACTAGTTGTTATGAGGGTACTTGCTTGTTGCTGTTGCTTTTATAAATATTGACCTCAGACAATATTGCCAGCGGCATATGTAAAACAATAAATGTCAAGGCAAGACATTTATGTATAATTACCTATCTTTTAGAATATTGTTGTCAAAGAGAATGAATTGATTTTAGTGTATTGTTGCTAACTATGAGTGTTATAGAATTTTATACTTTATGAGTACATTTTACGATGAAGAAATTTCACAAGACCAATTTGGGTCAAAATAAGAGAATTAACACAAGATGGGTTACCATCAAAGGGCATTATAGCACAAACCATGGAGAAAGTTGCTGCCCAATGAATATCTATGTTGCCATAACTGAAAGGATTTTAATTCTAAGAAAATTTCACATAATACAACATATAGAAGATTCAATGTAGGGCAAATGGTTAGCCGAAGTGTAACAGAGTTGGAAACAGCACTAGTTAGACAAAATAAGCTAATTTGGACCTGCTGACTTATACAATTAATTCCCTGTTAACAATGGACAGGGTTTTTCTTGGTAATGAAATCTTCTACTTTGATTGAATACAGCCACAAAGAATGCTACGTTAGTGTTGTGGTTTCAATTTCTCACGGGATGTTTTTATAGTGGTTAGGCACTTTTTCTGTGACAACCGTGTATTATTTTGAGTGCATAATTTTGCATCTGTTGTTAATTAATATGTTAAATATTTTGATTAAAAACATAAGTGCTATATTTATGATGTAGGAGACATGTTTGTCATAATGGATGGTTGTTGTTTAACTTATATATGTATATATGTACACATAAGTAACGAAAATTAACTTACCTGTGGACAGAAGAATACATTGACAAACTTCTGTGGATAGTATGATGAACGTTTTAACTTGATCCCTGAAAGAAAGTTGAGGAATATAGACCAGCTACCTCATTCTAATAATGTCACAGTGATGAACCATCTAGTCACTTATGTATTGGTCATAAGAGCTCATATGGAGTTTTAACTCCTTGTATTTACATGTTTATTTTTTTTTCTTTAAAATTCTAATTATCACTTTTTCTGATTAAAGTCTGTATATTATTTGGATGATATTTTTTGTAAAAATTTATCGATGTGAGTCCAAGTTTCAGCTGTGTAAGTGGAGGCAAGACTGTAAATTATCAGCACATGTTATCAAGAAATACTGCCTCGATTGATCCAATTAATGGTGAAATGCATGTTTTTGTTCTGAAGTAGAATCCATTAGACTCTATTGAATGAAGTATAAAACATTTCTCAACTCATTGTTTGACATCATCTTTACTACCCTATTAACCTGTGACATTTTCATGTTTCATACAGAGACAGCATTGATTGACACAGAACTAACAACGTTCAATATTATATCTGTACAGAGAGACTGTCAGCATTGATTAATTCAGAACTAACAACGTTCAATATAACATCTGTACAGAGAGACTGTCAGCTTTGTTTACATCTGTACAGAGAGACTGTCAGCTTTGTTTGAAACAGAACTAACAAATGTTCAATATTACATCTGTACAGAGAGACTGTCATTGATTAATTCAGAACTAACAGATGAGATTATCAGAGAGACTTTGTTTGATACTGAACTAACAAATGTTCAATATTACATCTGTACAGAGATAGACTGTCATCATTGATTAATTCAGAACTAACAATGTTCAATATTACATCTGTACAGAGAGACTGTCAGCATTGTTTGATACTGAACTAACAAATGTTCAATATTACATCTGTACATAGACAGACTGTCAGCATTGATTAATTCAGAACTAACAATGTTCAATATTACATCTGTACAGAGAGACTGTCAGCATTGTTTGATACTGAACTAACAAATGTTCAATATTACATCTGTACAGAGATAGACTGTCATCATTGATTAATTCAGAACTAACAATGTTCAATATTACATCTGTACAGAGAGACTGTCAGCATTGTTTGATACTGAACTAACAAATGTTCAATATTACATCTGTACATAGACAGACTGTCAGCATTGATTAATTCAGAACTAACAATGTTCAATATGACATCTGTACAGAGAGACTGTCAGCATTGATTGAAACAGAACTAACAATGTTCAATATTACATCTGTACAGAGATAGGCTGTCAGCTTTGTTTGATACAGAACTAACAATGTTCAATATAACATCTGTACAGAGATAGGCTGTCAGCTTTGATTAATTCAGAACTAACAATGTTCAATATAACATCTGCACAGAGACAGACTGTCATCATTGATTAATTCAGAACTAACAATGTTCAATATAACATCTGTACAGAGATAGGCTGTCAGCTTTGTTTGATACAGAACTAACAAATGTTCAATATTACATCTGTACAGAAACAAATTGTCAGCATTGATTTATACAGAACTAGCAACTCCCTGATGTGTTCAAGTCTTAATTCAAAATCGTTAGAAAGAGAAAAGAAAGATTACCAGGACACCTTTGAATAGAGAATTTTCTCAGGTGTTCTGGAAAGGGAAGCGTTTCTTGCTTCGTCCACAACACCCATCATGTAAATGTTAGTAAATCCAAGAAAGTAATATTACATTCTAGATAAGAATACGGTTTGTAGCTACAAAAACTACTAGGCATACAAACGAGCATCCAATGCATCTAACTTCATTCTTCTTGAAAGATCTTGCAGCTTAAAGTCAAAAATGAAAGCAAACTACATACTGCCCCATACTACTACTAACTACTACATTGTAACCAGGCATTAAAAAAATCACCGAATCGTTGACTTTGTTGTTTTCATGAGTTATTTATTCCCTGACAGTTAACATCAATATAAATATGGACACTCTGAAACGAACATGAACAATACAATTACATAGAGCATGGTTACAGGGAAGGGAGATAACTTGTATATTTTCATAAGGTACATTAGCCATCAAATATAAACCATAAAAGTGCTATTAATTATATTGTCTATGATATGAAATAAGCAATAATTACTATTACTATCATCATTTACAATCAATGAATATAAATACCAACCACACAATTATACAGACCTTACATAAACAGAAAGATCTAAATATATTACAAGTTGCCTGAAAATATCTTCACCATAATCAATATAGATACACTGGGTTTTCCAGGTTTTTAACCAATATCAAAAAACAACATTTGTAATCACCTGTGTGTGGCACAGAGCCGATTTACACTGCCATCACCTACACTCCATGACAGGCATAAACCTAACTCTAAAATATATAGAAACCCTTTATAATAATTCTAATAATAATAATAAGTAAATAATGGACAAAGGTAAGACAAATTCCTCTATATCCATATCTAAAGTTATATGATGACCAGGAGATGTTTCCTGTTAAAATTCTAAGATTCTCAGTTATTGCATATGTATAGCCAATGGAATGCTAACTAGCAAAAACATTTTCACTATTTAAAAGTTGAAAGGACATTAAAAGTTTCCTCTTTATATATTGTTTCTGGGAAGGCGCACAATTTTTCTACTCCAAGGCGGTCCACGGACACGGTAAACATAATGCTCCGTTTCATCGTTTTCTTTCTGCTTCGCTTCCTCGTATAATGCATTCTCTGCTTCTCTTTCACATTGTGTTAAGTCGTTTCTTATTCGTATTGAGGAAAGTTGACTATGATTTCTGATTTTTTTGATATTTTTAAAGATTCCTTTCTTTGGTTGTTGTGACTCAAAATGAACTTGAATAGACCGGCTGTTATTGGTTATGTCACTGGACTCTAGTCTCTTTCCCAATCGTGTAATTTTTCTAGGCCTATCGTTGTTTGACACTCCACAGACTTCTTATAAATTTCCTACATTTCTTACGTAAAATATCAAGACATTAATTAACACAGATAATGGAATATTTTAGCCATCACACATTTATACATCAATTGGAACAGATATAAAAAAATGTTACTTGATACCGAATTAAAAAGTTTTCTAATTCACAATGGAGATTCTGAATTTAATGAATACTTAAAATGCTTCAACCAATCAAGGTAATAGCTAATCCATACTATAAAGGAATAAATAGAAAATATACTGTAAAGAAAACTCACTTTAAACTGTTTTGTCAGGGTCCTCTGTCAAATGCAGGACCAGATCACTGTATTATTTCAGTTTGGCAGGCTGAAGAAAAACTACCTCCTAACAATGATTTTCCTGCCAAACTGACCACAAGGTATTTATTAATTGTAACCAATAGTAAAAGAGAATAAAATTTGACCACATGCACCTCATGTAACATTGACAAAAGAGCTACAGGTAAAAATATAGGACTATACAGGTAAGTAATCCTAGGATCACTCTGTGTAACCTGTAACACATACTTTCACACACCTTTTTCACATACACAAAAAAAAACAATCAACTTTTAGACAAATCAACATGTATACATACCAGTTGAATAAAACATAATATATTTATGACCCTATTACAAGATGATACCCCATGATACTACAAATAACCCACAACCACAATACAACATACTACTCCATTGTACCATATACTATCCCATAATACACGATACTGCCTCTTACTACCACATAATACCTCTTACTACCACATACTACCCCATAATACTACAAACTACCCAATAATACATGATACTACCCCTTATTACTACATAATACAACATAGTACAACAAAATAACCACCTATTAGCCCTATACAACCACATACTACCCATATCAACACGTACCATCCCACACTACCATATATTACCCCTTACAACCACATACTACCCATATCAACATATACATGTACCACCCCTTACTACCACATACTGCCATACAATACTAATACTACCACATACTACTACATACTACCCCTTAGACCACCCTACTACCACATGCTACCACCATACTACCACCATACTACCACACACTACCACATACTACCACATGCTACCACCATACTACCACACACTACCCCACACTACCACCATATTACCCCATACTACCACATGCTACCACCATACTACCACACACTACCCCACACTACCACCATGTTACCCCATACTACCACACACTACCCCATACTACCACACACTACCCCATGCTACCACACACTACCACATGCTACCACCATACTACCACCATACTACCACTTACTACCACATACTACCACACACTACCACATACTACTACCACACTACCACACACTACCACACACTACCCCATACTACAACATGCTACCACACACTACCACATGCTACCACATACTACCACACACTACCCCACACTACCACCATATTACCACCATACTATCACACACTACCCTATACTACCACCACACTACCACATACTACCCTATACTACCACCACACTACCACATACTACCACCATACTACCACACACTACCACCATATTACCCCATACTTCCACACACTACCACCATATTACCCCATACTACCACCATACTACCCCATACTACACCACACTACCACCATATTACCACCATATTACCCCATACTACCACATACTATCACATGCTACCACACACTACCCCAAACTACCACCATACTACCACCATACTACCCCATACTACCACACACTACCACATACTACCACCATATTACCCCATACTACCACATACTATCACATGCTACCACACACTACCCCAATCTACCACCATACTACCACCATATTACCCCATACTACCACCACACTACCACATGCTACTACGACCTATTAAATATAGTATTCCTTACTAGTTGTTGTGTCAATGTTGATAAGATCCGACCTATAAAATTGTATTACAGTTGTCTCCTCTTATGACGTTCTTTATAAGTAATAAAAGTAATATAAGTTTTAATGATAATGATATAGTAAAAATAAGAAGATATAGTTAATAATGATCCTTATCATTGGGAAGCAGTCGTATCCTACACGTGTGTACAGTATAAAAATCACGTCGACTTTACCACTTTATCTGCGTCAATGAAAACATGTGACGATGAGCTCAGCACTATCCTTCGTTTTCGATTCAGGTGTGACCGAGTGACGGGTTAAGATGTAGCACGTCCTACACTGGTAACCCCGTATTACATCTTACAATGGCCGGGACCGGGAATGACGCGGTCACTGTCTTTTCCCCCTTGAACGTGGTGGGCACGCTGGCTTTAGGTGTGGTCATCTATGGCTTATACGAAGTGATACGATTTTTGTTGCATGTGCGTTACATCAGAAACGTATTCAGGGATGTCCCTGGACCTGCCAAGGCCCACTGGTTGTACGGCAACATATTTCAGGTAATCATGGAAATCATGGATTTTGTCTGGTTTTGTTGGTTTTGTTTTGTTGTTTTTTTTGTTTTTTATTTGCTTCTAAAACGTTGAATTTTTACTTTTATTTTTAATTATTTGAAATATTTGTAACCATGGTTAAACACTGGTAGTGATATTCCCTTGACTAACAGTAACTTCGACTAGTGTAGCAGGGGTTTCGGGTTCTAATCCTAGTGGGGGCAGATAATGTTATATGTTATCATGATTCCAAAATAAATATATAAAGCTCTGATTTAGTTAAGGGGAAAGCAATCCTGACTATATCTTGGCATCGTTTCGAGTGGGCTCATTGCAACAAGATATTGAAAAATAATATGTTATCGGCATTCTCATTCTTTCGGAACTCCTCGGATGTTTTTCAGTGGTGAAGGGAAACAACTCTTCCGTTCTTATGAATCACATATGTAGACTCGACGATAAACGGAATGAAACTTTAGATAAAACCATTTTCCTTCTCACATCATTATTTTGAAAGATTAATGTTAAACTGCTCTGAAGACTGTTCACAGTAGGGCAATCTTACAGAATATTTTTTTGGAGAGACACTGGTCGCAGTAGTATATAGGGCGAAGACCATTGCTTTTTATACACTTCATCTGATACTACGATACAAATCAATATTTCTTTACTTTCTTCTCATGTCGTATTTGAAATGGTCTTTTTCGGGGATATCAAAGAGGAAAAGGGGTTATGGGCATTTTAAAGGGGAAGAAAAGAATAATTTTCTTTCGTGGGACAATGGTCGGAGCAGGGACGTCCCTGGTCGGAGTAGTACAGCGACAGAACATACCGTTATTTAGATGTATATACAATATCAACTTTAGCGCCAATTATCCAACTTCCACTGTTAACATTCTCATTTTTGTCATATAACTTTGATATTATGTTGTAAATGAAGGGTTTCATGCAATTTCTGATTATGTAGTTTTGGTATTAAATTCAAATGTAGGTAAGCTAGACACAATAATGGTATGTTTTGGTATGCGTATGGAGCTGCGTGTCGTCGTCAAATCACGTGTACCACATTCCTTCATCTCCATATTTCGATTATTGTATATTGTGTGTACTATGTGTTATGACATACAGATGAATTGGAGATGCAATCAATCAAACTTTGATATCGCAAGGAAATGACTATTGAAAAAACATGTTACCCTCTGTATGCATGTACTGCTCCAACCGTTGTCCTAAAACTATTTAGCGGGGGACATTCTGTTACAAGTATGCAGATCAATGAAAGATTAAATCGTTCAAGTAACTTAATGATAGCATAAGCATAAAGAATGAAAAACACGATTTTATTTAATGTTCAGAAAACGAGTTTCATGCTGTTAATGATATCATGAATGATCGGCGCTTTATGTACTACACTGACCATCGTCCCCGTGATTAAAAAATCTTGATTTCTGTATGTTTCCCCCTAAAATGTTCCTAGCCCCAATTTCCTTGTTGATTTCCTAAAGAAAATCCTGTCAGAACGTAAATCAAAATGAAACTAAAGAAGTGTTTCTTACTATAGAATGAAGTCAATATACACAGAGTTATCGTCGCTGAGCCCGCTCTATATACTATTCCGACCCAGCATAAAAATATTTCTTTAAAAAATTTTCTTAAAAAATGTAATTTATAACGCTCATTATACATGAATTGACGATAAAAATGATAATAGCATTTAAATGATAACAATATAGAGTTTTCATTCCGTTAATAACTCTAGCCCGGTCTATTATTTTTTAGTAAAAATTTGGGGGAGTTTTGCCTTTAAACACTTATAAAATTAGGTGTAAAACTTCAGAGGGGCTCCAAATGAAAAATAAAAGGACATTTTCAACGTCTGGATCGAACTTTTCCAATGGAACAATGCTAAGATAAAACCACAATGTTTTTTAAAATTTAATCATTTTTGTACAAATGAGTAAATTTTGCCGTATCTGAGTCTGAAGCTTCCTTCGGAGAGGGACAATCAGTTTTGTACGGACCCCTAGGGCTGGAAAGTTGGGGTCCGTCATCTTCTATATCAATGGTAGGATTCAGTTTCGGTTCAGTATAAAGCATGCTTTGGTGAGCGAAACTTTGGGATAAGTGATTTGGCCGACTTGTCAAACTTTCTGACGTCACAGAACGTGCTAATATTCCAGAACTGTTTTAAACACAGTTTTATTTTATGTTTGGGTTTTTCTTTTCATTTGATTTTTCCTTTAAGAATGTAATAAAAAGAAAACTTATGGCTTCCCCATTAAATATCAAATGTATTTCAGTCATATTTTAAAATATCCCAACATTTTTTCACTCGTGCTTTTCATATATACATGTAGATATTCTCGTGTTAGATATTATATGAACGGGACACCATGAAATGTCCTCTCTATTTCAAGACAGTTATACTGTGTCCATTATCAGTGTGTTGTTATTTTAATCTGCCTGTGATAGTAATTTCAATCTGGAGTGAATACTTTTTCAAGATGGTGGCAGTGTCATCACAACAGAAGTAAGTGTCTGATACAAGGTGAAGTTTGGCTGTAATTCCATAACTGATTTGTCCTAGATTTAAATATAGAACACACAATTCCACTAGTTATGATATCACTTAGAATGATTGTATCGGTGATCTGAAGTTAAGCGAGAGTTCAGGACTGAAGGACAACGATATGTGTAAACATGTATGTTTCGTTCTTGATATTGGCGATATGGTGTAAGTCCCCTCACTATCAAAATTTCAAAAATTGCCGAGAACATTCCATATCCGAGCAGTGATGGAACAAATGAACCGTACTTTGATTAAAATGTGTAGCACAACTATTTATCAACATTTCTGATGATAAAAAATGACACTGCCGCCATCTTAAAAGCACACTCCAGATTGATTACACCACAGGGAATTCACCTACTACCTTTAACTTCTTTATGTATTACAGGCCCCAGTCGAAGGAGACAAAAGGCTTGAATATCTACGTAAATTAACAGAACAGTTTCCACGCTTCTACCGTATTTGGATGGGTGTTAAACCTGTGATAATCCTTAACCACCCCGATACAGTCAAGCTTGTCCTTAAGACAGCAGGTATTTAGCGAAGTTGAAACAGCTTCAGGTCAAGTGATATATTTGTAAAAGTACAGAGTTCAGCTAGAGACCGAATGGTTGCTAGTTCGACTCAGAAACTCATTTATTTACATTAAGGGATCAAACTAGTCTTTACGTCTTGTCCACAAGGTGTTGCATATGGAGCCTTCAGTTTTGTCATGAAGTGTTCCAAGGGTGCAGAAAGCAAAAGTGATGGTAACCCCAGGAGTATCGAGGATGGTAGGATAGTAGTTTCAGCTAATGGAAATTTCCCTACTATTACATAGTTTTCTAGATTTGTTTTGTTTCGAATACTTCATAAACAGGTATGTAATAGAAATGTTGAGAAGTATTTTCAAAATTTTATGTACAGTGCTGTCATTACGTTTGGATGTCTTTAGGCGCCATCAACGTTCTTATTTGTTCTCGAACAAAGGAACAATGTTCGTGTCGTATCAATAATGAAAACAAAATACCATATCCCTGGTATGAAAATAAATCTTGTACCAATTTAACAGCAAGAGAGGGAGTTGGTGATGTGATCCCACAGTAGAAATATTCAAAAAGACAAACAGGTGTACACACATGGCCAATGAACAACCTCGCTAATAAGACCACATTGGGGAACGTAAAGAATAAAAAACGTGGAGAGGAATTTTGGGGACTAAAATTATTAATAGTGAAGTGATCTTTATGCAAGGTTTCACTGTATAGTAAATATTCCATACATTCTGTACTATCGCTTTAATCCATATTATTATTCCCCGTCCATTGTCTCTGAAGAAATGTAAAATGATTAACTGTGATAGGACGAAAGTTCAAAGTGACATATTGTTTGTTCTCAAATCGACATGAACGTGTTGTAAAAAGACGCTAGGATGGCCTTCATGAAAATCGAAATCCTAGCTTAACCATTTCGGATATGTTGCTCAAGTAAATGCTGTTGATTCTTGACCTTTAGCAAGTTCCTTTACAAAGGTGACTAAGAAATATTTTTGTTTGGTGTTGGTTAGAACCCAAGTCTGTAGGTTTTGGTGGAATATATCGTCATGGTCGCCCCTGGCTCGGGGACGGTTTGCTCATAGCGGGTGGACAACGCTGGGCCCGCGCACGGCGTCTACTCACTCCAGCCTTCCACTTTGATGTCCTGCGTCCATACATTGACATTTACAACGAGGCTACGGAAGAACTTCTGGTAACTTTTCAAACTTGAAAATTTCGAATCAGTTTCTTGTTAAATAACGTATACACGAGATTGGCATTGTTTATAGTCTCCAACATCACCACTAGCTATCTACAAGTTGAAAACCACTTTGTTGAATGCTCTATTACAGACGAATGTTGAAGTTTGTGCGGAGAAGGGTGAGAGTTTTGAAACATTCAATGTAGTGAGTGCCTGTACCCTTGACATCATACTGAGATGTGCCTTCTCCTACCGTACCAACTGTCAGAACCTCGGGTACGTTTTATACTCTTATCTCATAGGTCACGTGTCACATAAATCTCATCTCAAAAATCTCATCACTCATTATTCTCATCTCACACAACTCGTATTTTACGTTACTCATACGTCTATCATGTCAGCATATTTTGGTTAATTTTATATCACATACCAAGAACAAGCATTCTTAACCTGGAATTTTTCAAACCTCGACTCACAAACCTCTCTTAAATCTTTCGGAGTTATTCTACATTTTAATTTCAGGAAAATTCATCCGTATGTTGCTGCCGTTAATGAGATAGCAGAAGAATGGACCACTCGAAATAGGTAAATTTTGTGATCAGTCATTCGGTCAGTCGAAAGAAGTTTGGATCAGCTGATATGTTTAATCGATGCCAACTGTTTTACAACAGGAGAGATCGTGATAATGTTGTTTTTGTCTTGTAGGAAACCGTGGTTATATCCGGACTTTATTTTCTATCTGACCTCAGGAGGACGGAGGTTTAGACGACAATGTAACTATGTACATAGTGTCGCAGAGGAGGTGATCGACAAGAGACAGCGAATACTTGTAAGCATGGCTGATTAGACCGAGCACACTCCATGTATATCTGTGTCATATTCATGTAAAATTGTGTCAACAAGACGGTGCATAACCGTGTTCGTTAGACGGTGCACACTAGTATGTAAATCAATTCACCGGCGCATGCGTAGGTCAGTGTCAGTAAGAGAGCACGCATTTGTATGACTCTGTATCATATACACACGACACATTCGTATGTTTTACTCTTTTATCGTTATTGTGAGATGGCTTTATCTCCATTTTAACAAGAGCTATATCCTTTATATGATTTATAAGTGATAATGAGTTATCTCCATTTTGACCTTTCTGTGGACGAATTTGACAACGAGTTATCTCCCTTATATGATTTATCGGTGATAATGAGTTATCTCCATTTTGACAATATTTATTTATTTACGTCCGCTATAACGGCCTGTCGACCTTTCAGTGGACGATTTTGACGAGTTATCTCCCTTATATGATTTGTCAGTGATAATGCGTGATCTCCCTAATACTTTTGTTGCGAGCTTGCTTACCGATGACATTGAGTTATATGTATCTGGGACATTATATTTTTTGTGAGCAGACTTACCAGTGATATTGAATTATCTCCCTTATGTCATTAATGTGAGCTCGCTTACCATTGACACTGAGTGATCTCCTTTTATATTTTTGTTGTGAAGTAGCTTACCATTGACAATGAGTGATCTCCCTTTATATCTTTGTTGTGAAGTAGCTTACCATTGACAATGAGTGATCTCCCTTTATATCTTTGTTGTGAAGTAGCTTACCATTGACAATGAGTGATCTCCCTTTATATCTTTGTTGTGAAGTAGCTTACCATTGACAATGAGTGATCTCCCTTTATATCTTTGTTGTGAAGTAGCTTACCATTGACAATGAGTGATCTCCCTTTATATCTTTGTTGTGAAGTAGCTTACCATTGACAATGAGTGATCTCCCTTTATATCTTTGTTGTGAAGTAGCTTACCATTGACAATGAGTGATCTCCCTTTATATCTTTGTTGTGAAGTAGCTTACCGGTAATTATGAGTTAATAACTCCTCATATCTTTGTTTCGAACTGGTTTACAAGTGATCATAATTTTTCTTGTCACATTTATGATCTCAATCCTGGAACACAATATTCCCGTTTTCATATGTTGTATTGTTTTGCTTACTATTATTCAGGATGCTGGGCATGTTCCAGAGAAGAAGTACAAAGATTTCCTGGACATCCTGTTGATGGCTCGGGACGAGAATGGGAATGGACTCACTAGGGAGGAGATTCGAAATGAGGTTGACACATTCTTATTTGAAGGTGAACATTAGTAGTTCTTAACAACGTATTCTGAAATCGCAATGGCGTCCTATTTCGAATGGTCGCAAGTAATCTGGCCACCCCTTTCCCTCATCCACCATACACACAAGCATCATTTGGTTGATTTTGTGTCATTATGAACGCATGTAAATGGATTATCATAAAAGTTTTCACTGCAGTCGTCAGCTCTTACATACCAACTGAATTACACATCATATTATGAGTTTTCGTAATATCGATTCTATATGTTAAGTATGAATGTGTTGATATATCGGCACAGGTCACGACACGACAGCCAGTGCCATCTCCTGGATATTATACTCGTTGGCTACACACCCAGAGCACCAGACCAAGGTCCAGGAGGAAATTGACAGTATCCTAAAAGGTCGAGAATCTGACCGGCTTCTGTGGTCAGTACAGATTATGGAGCTTCAGATTAACCGTTTTGAAATTGTCTTAATTTATAGTTCAATGATTCTACAACTATATCTACATTTGGTTACAAATCTCTCTTGTTAATGAGAAGTATATAGTGCCCTTGTGGATGGGATATTTGTTTATGAGGGAGAGTATGTTCTTCTCTTTCTAGCAGTATTTTTAGGTATATATGTAGTTTATTGAACCTTGTCTGTTCTAGGGATGACTTGCCAAAGTTAGAGTATCTTACTATGTGTATCAAAGAAGGGATGAGACTTCACAGTCCAGTTCCATTCATACAACGAGAAAGTACTCGAGACTTCACCATCGACGGTAAAACCTTGCCCCCGGGTACTAGTCTTTCTTGTAGTATCTTCTCTGTTCATCACAACCCGACGGTGTGGAGCGAGTCCGACAAATTCATTCCTCAGAGGTTCTCAAAGGAAAACTCATCACAAATGGATTCCTTTGCGTTCGTCCCCTTTGCTGCTGGTCCAAGGTAAAGATTTGTGAAATTCTCAGTGACATGAGAAGTATGCCACACGTCTTTAGTTGGGTTCATAACCGCCATGTAAATATATGTCAATCTAAGACAGAAATGCCAATTCCCAAACATACTATTAACGATCACTAAATATACTACTAACACCCACCAAATATACTACTAACACCCACCAAATATACTACTAACACCCACCAAACATACTACTAACGACCACCAAATATACTACTAACACCCACCAAATATACTACTAACACCCACCAAACATACTACTAACGACCACCAAATATACTACTAACACCCGCCAAATATACTACTAACACCCACCAAACATACTATTAACGATCACCAAATATACTACTAACACCCGCCAAATATACTACTAACACCCGCCAAATATACTACTAACACCCACCAAATATACTACTAACACCCGCCAAATATACTACTAACACCCGCCAAATATACTACTAACACCCACCAAACATGTTACACCCACCAAATATACTACTAACACCCACCAAATATACTACTAACACCCGCCAAATATACTACTAACACCCACCAAATATACTACTAACACCCGCCAAATATACTACTAACACCCACCAAACATACTACTAACACCCGCCAAATATACCACTAACACCCAGCAAACATGTTACACCCACCAAATATACTACTAACGACCACCAAATATACTACTAACACCCACCAAATATACTACTAACACCCGCCAAATATACTACTAACACCCACCAAACATACTATTAACGATCACTAAATATACTACTAACACCCACCAAACATGTTACACCCACCAAATATACTACTAACACCCACCAAATATACAACTAACACCCGCCAAATATACTACTAACACCCGCCAAATATACTACTAACACCCACCAAACATACTACTAACACCCGCCAAATATACTACTAACACCCAGCAAACATACTATTAACGATCACTAAATATACTACTAACACCTACCAAATGTGTTACACCCACCAAATATACTACTAACGACCACCAAATATACTACTAACACCCACCAAATATACTACTAACACCCGCCAAATATACTACTAACACCCACCAAACATACTATTAACGATCACTAAATATACTACTAAAACACCCACCAAATATACTACTAACACCCGCCAAATATGTTACACCCACCAAATATACTACTAACACCCACCAAATGTGTTACACCCACCAAATATACTACTAACACCCACCAAATATGTTACACCCACCAAATATACTACTAACACCCACCAAATATATAACTAACACCCACCAAATATACTACTAATGACCACCAACCAAGCTCCATAAAGAATAGGATGTTTATCATGAGATAATTTTGAAGACTGTAGAATTTTCCCATAATCTTTATCCATCGGTATCTCAGGCAACACTGTCGTGACTGTCTGAGAGCTACTGACATTTTCCACGAAGGTAAGACTGTATCATGTTTTAAGTTTTCTTTTTTCCATAGAAACTGTATTGGACAGCATTTTGCAATGCACGAGGAGAAAGTTACCATTGCCAGAATACTTCATAGGTGAGTAACTCTAAATAATTCCATACTACGTATCAGGTAGCCCTACAATGTATGCAAAGCAACGCTGCTTCCTGGAAGTTGACGCCGATGGATGATGTGTGTTGAATAAGAATGAACTATAGTCCAGTCATACACGCAAAGTAGTGTATGAACTCTTTGTATTTGAAACAAACTATCTTTAAAGGAACTGCGAACTTGAATATCACCTGTCTTAAAAGCAACTCTAAAGTAAATGTTTTAGGTGATAAAGCACTAAGCGACGTTGACTTTGGACTCTACGAAAGAACCTGATAAATAATTTCAGGCAAGCAAATTTGATGAAGAGACACGACTCAGGTATGGGTGAACCAGCCCATCAGAACTGGCCCATCAGTACTGGCCCATCAGAACTGGCCCATCAGTACTGGCCCATCAGAACTAGCCCATCTTACCGGTCCATCAGTACTAGCCCATCAGAACTAGCCCATCAGTACTGGCCCATCAGTTCTGGCCCATCATACTGGCCCATCAGAACTAGCCCATCAGTACTGGCCCATCAGTTCTGGCCCATCATACTGGCCCATCAGAACTAGCATATCAGTACTGGCACATCAGAACTGCCCCATCATACTGGCCAATCAGAACTAGCCCATCAGAACTAGCCCATCAGTTCTGGCCCATTAGTTCTGGCCCATCAGATCTAGCCCATCCGTACTGGCCCATCAGTTCTGACCCATCGGAACTAGCCCATCAGTTCTGGCCCATCATACTGGCCCATCCGATCTAGCCCATCAGTTCTGGCCCATCCGATCTAGCCCATCCGTACTGGCCCATCAGTTCTGACCCATCTGAACTAGCCCATCAGTTCTGGCCCATCATACTGGCCCATCCGATCTAGCCCATCAGAACTAGCCCATCAGTTCTGGCCCATCATACTGGCCCATCCGATCTAGCCCATCAGAACTAGCCCATCAGTTCTGGCCCATCCGATCTAGCCCATCAGAACTAGCCCATCAGTTCTGGCCCATCATACTGGCCCATCCGATCTAGCCCATCAGTATTGGACTATCAGAACTACCCCATCAGTACTGGAAATGTTGATAGAAACAGTGAACTCTGTCACGTTCTGTATTGACAATAATTGACCAATGGTTTACATTGTAATTAAAAGTTGTGTTGGTCAATTATAATTTTACGTTTCCTTTGTACATACACATAATCCATGAGTCATGTTCGTAAATGACAGTCTGTGGTATTGGGATTGATCGACACATATACATATATGATATTTTTTAAACAGGTATACTCTCGAAGTGGATCCCGCTGTTGAAGTGAAGAAACATCCCGCCGCTGTGATGAGAAGTAAAAACGGTGTATATCTGTACGCCAAACCTCGTTACTGATTCATAACAAAACGTCATCACTGATCCACGGCAAACCTGGTCACTCATTCGTGTCAAACGTCATCACTGATCCACGGCAAACCTGGTCACTCATTCGCGTTAAACGCCACTATTCCTTGCCAAACTTATCAGACCCATTTCATTTCATGTCAACCCTTGCCACTGAAATCTTACTGTCAACATGTGTTGATGTGAAAAAAGACCCGTAATCATGTTTCGTGTGTCAATTGTATTTTTATGCAGAAATAAAGTATTATTATATAAAATGCGTTGTTAATGTATTTGTGTCTGGAAGGCAAATCCTGTCATGTATATGAATATTCATAATACATTATCAACTACACACATTATATGTACTGCAGGGTTCGAAATTAACTATATACAACTAGCAAAATTCCAGCTAAAATCTGGTAATTGCTAGCTGGAAAATAATGAACTAGCAAAATTTTGCGAGTGGAAATGAACTATACCTAATCACTATTTTTGACGAAACATCTGCCACAAAATGCCTTTCTCCGTCTGCCTTTAAATGAGTAAATAGGTTACAAACGCTAAAGTGACATAGATAATCAATACATTCGGAATTCCTCCAGTTTTTCCCTTGGTAGTTATGTGTAAACCGAATAAAAAGTTGTCTTGGAAAACTCTACGATTTCTGTCTGCTCATCATGTGAAACGCGACATATCAGCTATGATAACAAACTTTTTCAAAAGGAAAGCATCTGACAGTGCTTGCGATGACCAAGACAATAGTCAACAGCCACAGCCTGGCCCTTCTGAAAAAAAAAATCGTCGAAATCGGAGAGCGTTTCTCCTGACGCTGCTGATATAAAATCACCGCCACAACAACGTGCATATACGGCCACGTTAAAAACGGTACGGAAATGAGAAAAAGAATTGAATATCATTCTAGAATACAACAAATCATCTAGTAACGATGTTGTTAATACAGTATGGCGCAATGACTGCCGAGAACACGGAAGATAGTTGTCTTGATAATAATTTATTGAAATGATCGTTAATGTGAACAATTTTTTCAAATAATATAAATTTGGGTACAGTTACATTTATAAATGGATCTGATCATATGACAGTCAGATTAGATGTAGCTCATACATGAAAAAAAGAAAACTGATAAATTCAAAGTTATATAGATTTAAAATGTTGATACAGGTAGCAATCAGCCATTCTTATCCAATGTCTTGGATAACTTTTCCAATATCACTCAGTTCCTGAAAAACTCAATATAACAGTAAATAAAAGTGAAACCTATTCACTAAAAAAATGCTAGTTTGTTCATCATTTTTGCTAGTGGAAATTTTAGGCACTAGCAATGGTTTGCTAGTGCCTAAAACAGTTAATTTCGACCCCTGGTAGTACTTACGTTAAATTGAGACGAAAATATGCACAGCCTTGTACTAAACTTTATGAGACCAAATATTTCCCCTACGGTTGCTTTGCACGTGCATGATTTATACGTCGTTACGGGTCAAGCTTTCCTGACAATGTATATTTTTTATATATCATTCACTTGTACACTTGTCTTTCATTTATTCTGACTTCGTGCAATTTTTTTTAGTGATGGAGCATGTACATAGAAATAAATGCCTGGTTTTTGCTTAAGAATTTTCCTTAATTCCTAAACACCATCAGAAGTCATGGATATGTTCCCGTTCTTATTTGCGAATTCGTATGCAGAATATATTAAAAAAACTTTTTCTTTAATATTTTAAGTAGTTCTCCGATATAACACAATCTGGGACGTATAACGAACCTATTTTAAGTAGGTCTCCGATATAACACAGTCTGTGGTGTACAATGAACCTATTTTAAGTAGTTCTCCGATATAACACAGTCTGGGACGTATAACGAACCTATTTTAAGTAGTTCTCCGATATAACACAGTCTGGGGTGTACAATGAACCTATTTTAAGTAGTTCTCCGATATAACACAGTCTGGGGTGTACAATGAACCTATTTTAAGTAGGTCTCCGATATAACACAGTCTGTGGTGTACAATGAACCTATTTTAAGTAGTTCTCCGATATAACACAATCTGGGACGTATAATGAACCTATTTTAAGTAGTTCTCCGATATAACACAGTCTGGGGTGTATAACGAACCTATTTTAAGTAGTTCTCTGATATAACACAGTCTGGGGTGTACAATGAATCTATTTTAAGTAGATCTCCGATATAACACAGTCTGTGGTGTACAATGAACCTATTTTAAGTAGTTCTCCGATATAACACAGTCTGGGGTGTACAATGAACCTATTTTAAGTAGGTCTCCGATATAACACAGTCTGTGGTGTACAATGAACCTATTTTAAGTAGTTCTCCGATATAACACAGTCTGGGACGTATAACGAACCTATTTTAAGTAGTTCTCCGATATAACACAGTCTGGGGTGTACAATGAACCTATTTTAAGTAGTTCTCCGATATAACACAGTCTGGGACGTATAACGAACCTATTTTAAGTAGTTCTCCGATATAACACAGTCTGGGGTGTACAATGAACCTATTTTAAGTAGTTCTCCGATATAACACAGTCTGGGACGATATAACACAATCTGGGAATGAACCTATTTTAAGTAGTTCTCCGATATAACACAGTCTGGGGTGTACAATGAACCTATTTTAAGTAGTTCTCCGATATAACACAATCTGGGACGTATAACGAACCTATTTTAAGTAGTTCTCCGATATAACACAGTCTGGGACGTATAATGAACCTATTTTAAGTAGTTCTCCGATATAACACAATCTGTGGTGTACAATGAACCTATTTTAAGTAGTTCTCCGATATAACACAGTCTGGGGTGTACAATGAACCTATTTTAAGTAGTTCTCCGATATAACACAGTCTGGGACGTATAATGAACCTATTTTAAGTAGTTCTCCGATATAACACAGTCTGGGGTGTACAATGAACCTATTTTAAGTAGTTCTCCGATATAACACAATCTGTGGTGTACAATGAACCTATTTTAAGTAGTTCTCCGATATAACACAATCTGTGGTGTACAATGAACCTATTTTAAGTAGTTCTCCGATATAACACAGTCTGGGGTGTACAATGAACCTATTTTAAGTAGTTCTCCGATATAACACAATCTGTGGTGTACAATGAACCTATTTTAAGTAGTTCTCCGATATAACACAGTCTGGGACGTATAACGAACCTATTTTAAGTAGTTCTCCGATATAACACAATCTGTGGTGTACAATGAACCTATTTTAAGTAGTTCTCCGATATAACACAGTCTGGGACGTATAATGAACCTATTTTAAGTAGTTCTCCGATATAACACAGTCTGGGGTGTACAATGAACCTATTTTAAGTAGTTCTCCGATATAACACAGTCTGGGACGTATAATGAACCTATTTTAAGTAGGTCTCCGATATAACACAGTCTGGGGTGTACAATGAACCTATTTTAAGTAGTTCTCCGATATAACACAGTCTGGGACGTATAACGAACCTATTTTAAGTAGTTCTCCGATATAACACAGTCTGGGGTGTACAATGAACCTATTTTAAGTAGTTCTCCGATATAACACAGTCTGGGACGTATAATGAACCTATTTTAAGTAGGTCTCCGATATAACACAGTCTGGGGTGTACAATGAACCTATTTTAAGTAGTTCTCCGATATAACACAGTCTGGGACGTATAATGAACCTATTTTAAGTAGTTCTCCGATATAACACAGTCTGGGGTGTACAATGAACCTATTTTAAGTAGTTCTCCGATATAACACAGTCTGGGACGTATAACGAACCTATTTTAAGTAGTTCTCCGATATAACACAGTCTGGGGTGTACAATGAACCTATTTTAAGTAGTTCTCCGATATAACACAGTCTGGGACGTATAACGAACCTATTTTAAGTAGTTCTCCGATATAACACAGTCTGGGGTGTACAATGAACCTATTTTAAGTAGTTCTCCAATATAACACAATCTGTGGTGTACAATGAACCTATTTTAAGTAGTTCTCCGATATAACACAATCTGGGGTGTATAATGAACCTATTTTAAGTAGTTCTCCGATATAACACAGTCTGGGGTGTACAATGAACCTATTTTAAGTAGTTCTCCGATATAACACAGTCTGGGGTGTACAATGAACCTATTTTAAGTAGTTCTCCGATATAACACAGTCTGTGGTGTACAATGAACCTATTTTAAGTAGTTCTCCGATATAACACAATCTGTGGTGTACAATGAACCTATTTTAAGTAGTTCTCCGATATAACACAGTCTGGGGTGTACAATGAACCTATTTTAAGTAGTTCTCCGATATAACACAGTCTGGGACGTATAACGAACCTATTTTAAGTAGTTTTCCGATATAACACAGTCTGGGGTGTACAATGAACCTATTTTAAGTAGTTCTCCAATATAACACAATCTGTGGTGTACAATGAACCTATTTTAAGTAGTTCTCCGATATAACACAATCTGGGGTGTATAATGAACCTATTTTAAGTAGTTCTCCGATATAACACAGTCTGGGGTGTACAATGAACCTATTTTAAGTAGTTCTCCGATATAACACAGTCTGGGGTGTACAATGAACCTATTTTAAGTAGTTCTCCGATATAACACATTCTGGGGTGTACAATGAACCTATTTTAAGTAGTTCTCCGATATAACACAATCTGTGGTGTACAATGAACCTATTTTAAGTAGTTCTCCGATATAACACAATCTGTGGTGTACAATGAACCTATTTTAAGTAGTTCTCCGATATAACACAATCTGTGGTGTACAATGAACCTATTTTAAGTAGTTCTCCGATATAACACAATCTGTGGTGTACAATGAACCTATTTTAAGTAGTTCTCCGATATAACACAATCTGTGGTGTACAATGAACCTATTTTAAGTAGTTCTCCGATATAACACAGTCTGTGGTGTACAATGAACCTATTTTAAGTAGTTCTCCGATATAACACAGTCTGTGGTGTACAATGAACCTATTTTAAGTAGTTCTCCGATATAACACAGTCTGTGGTGTACAATGAACCTATTTTAAGTAGTTCTCCGATATAACACAATCTGTGGTGTACAATGAACCTATTTTAAGTAGTTCTCGGATATAACACAATCTGTGGTGTACAATGAACCTATTTTAAGTAGTTCTCCGATATAACACAGTCTGTGGTGTACAATGAACCTATTTTAAGTAGTTCTCCGATATAACACAATCTGGGACGTATAACGAACCTATTTTAAGTAGGTCTCCGATATAACACAATCTGGGACGTATAACGAACCTATTTTAAGTAGTTCTCCGATATAACACAATCTGTGGTGTACAATGAACCTATTTTAAGTAGTTCTCCGATATAACACAATCTGGGACGTGTAATGAACCTATTTTAAGTAGGTCTTTGATATAACACAATCTGTGGTGTACAATGAACCTATTTTAAGTAGTTCTCCGATATAACACAATCTGGGACGTGTAATGAACCTATTTTAAGTAGGTCTCCGATATAACACAATCTGTGGTGTACAATGAACCTATTTTAAGTAGTTCTCCGATATAACACAATCTGGGACGTATAATGAACCTATTTTAAGTAGGTCTCCGATATAACACAATCTGTGGTGTACAATGAACCTATTTTAAGTAGGTCTCCGATATAACACAATCTGGGACGTATAATGAACCTATTTTAAGTAGTTCTCCGATATAACACAATCTGGGACGTATAACGGACCTATTTTAAGTAGGTCTCCGATATAACACAATCTGGGGTGTACAATGAACCTATTTTAAGTAGTTCTCCGATATAACACAATCTGGGACGTATAATGAACCTATTTTAAGTAGGTCTCCGATATAACACAATCTGTGGTGTACAGTGAACCTATTTTAAGTAGGTCTCCGATATAACACAATCTGGGACGTATAATGAACCTATTTTAAGTAGTTCTCCGATATAACACAATCTGGGAAGTATAACGAACCTATTTTAAGTAGTTCTCCGATATAACACAATCTGGGGTGTACAATGAACCTATTTTAAGTAGTTCTCCGATATAACACAATCTGGGACGTGTAATGAACCTATTTTAAGTAGGTCTTTGATATAACACAATCTGGGATGTATAATTAACCTATTTTATATTCATTTCATCATTATGACACCAAAAACGCGTGAGCGTGTGTGTGTGTTGGGGGGGGGGGGGGGGGGGGGGAGTTATGAAGCATTTCTGGAGCTGTTGATTCTAATCCTAGTCGATTTCTTCTCATTTCTTAAATTGAGTTCCAGAAAAGGCGCAACAAATACTGATTTAGTTAAACCACCACTTTATTGAGAACTCTTTTTAAGAGTCACGGGTAATATATACTTTATAGGTACAGGGGCACTGCCCCACCCCACTTCACTCCATCTTTTTTTATTTGCTTATATATATACAGATCATGATATATTTAAACATCCCTGAAAAATGTTATAACTATCGAATAATAAAGAAATATTACTTTTTTTACATTAGATTTTAATTTAATAGAGCATGATATATCAATGAAAACCTCGAAACTTAAAAACCAATTGTAGGCTAACTGTACCCGCAAATACTTTTAAAAATCGGCTCATGAATTTTAGCGTCGAAGAATGTGCTAGGGGAGGCTACTCTTATAAAATAACAACGATCTAAATTTTAACCCGTGGACTTCGGGATGTGAAAAACAGTGACGCGATCAGCTGATGATGCGGACGTGATGTGTATAGATTATCGTTGTACTGATATGTGTCTAGTTTATGAGAAAGTTATCGACATTATCTGTCACATCGGACAGCGAGAAGAAGAAGTTTGTTTTTACAAATTCGTACGGTGTTCACCTGTTGTTTACAAACTTGTCCCTCCATCACAATGAAGACAAGTCTCCTGTCTAGTCCGGCTATGACAGTCTGGAACATCGTCGGAACGATTGCCCTGGGACTTTTTATTTATATTGTGTATGAAGTTATACGATTCCTACTACACGTGCGTTACGTGTGTAAAACGTATCGTGATTTACCCGGACCTGACGGTACACATTGGCTGTATGGGCATCTACACCAGGTAAATATAAACAAGTTAATTTAACTTTTAGTCCAGGTTATGATGTTTTTAAGTCGGAATAAAAACACTAAAAACAAGTTTGTATAACGGCCTTTGATTGACTGTCCACAAGATAATCTATATCATGAGTAATACATTTATATTTATGTAACAGGTGAGGGAAGTTGCCCATCACAAGCTGAGACTGCCAAGCTTGTTTTTTATGGTTGAGTGTGACCAATGCAAAACACCAATATGGCGGAATATGATTAAGACTACCAGTAATAAATATTTCTATCAGATTTTTTTTATATTGCCTATTAGCAAATCAAAACTACAGATCAAGGTTTCAAATCACTTTATCAAATACCAAGTATTTTTTCTGTATGTGTGGATTTATTTTCTGCAGCTTCCAAAGACAAGCCATGAGAGAATTGAGTATGGGATGAAAAATACTATAAAGTTTCCACGATTCTACCGCTTTTGGTCAGGCCCTAGGGCAAATATTGTCCTGAATCACCCCGAAACTATCAAAGTTGTCATCAAAACAGCAGGTGGGAATGTAATGATCTTAGTTTTAAAATAGCGGCCATTCTTAGCAATAGATAAGAATTTCCAATTAGTTATATATATATATGTAAACATGCAATATTACAAGATGAATGGTTTGTTTCACTTATTTTTGGCGCATTTATAGTGTATAATGATTATAGGGTGATGTACACTTATTATAAATGAGATATACAGAATGTATACCTGCACCTGTAACAATGGATTGGCACTTTCTTTATACAATGTGTGCATATTCATTATTGACTGATAAATACATTATATAAACCTTAAAGTTGTCTTTTTATCTGATGGTGATGTTCTTTATTTCAGAGCCAAAGCCAACAGGATTTGGAGGTTCATATAGACATGCCTTACCCTGGCTCGGCCCAGGACTGCTCATTGCAGGGGGCAAGAAGTGGGCTCGGGCTCGCCGTCTACTCACACCAGCTTTCCATTTTGATGTCTTACGACCATATATGGATATCTACAACGAGGCAGCAGAAGAATTGTTGGTAAGGCTCAGCTGAGAGAGGAACATTTACTGTTAGAATGTCATGATCAGCCCCGTAACATAAGTAATGTAGGAGACCTTAACATTAATATTCCATGATCACATTTTCCTGAAAAAAATTAGGAAAACAAAAATGCTTTTATAAACAACGAGGACAAGACATTTTCTTTCCAAATATTTTTGTTACATCTGATTTTTTTTATAGAAAAACATTGACCTGTGTGCGGAGAAAGGCGAGAGTTTTGAAACATTCAATGTAGTAAGTGCCTGTACCCTTGACATCATACTGAGATGTGCCTTCTCCTACCGTACCAACTGTCAGAACCTCGGGTACGTTTTATACTCTTATCTCATTGGTCACATGTCACATAAATCTCATCACACAAATCTCATCTCACACAACTCTCATTTTACACAACTTTTGTTTAACGCAACTCTTATCTTCCAAAACTCTCATCTCGTACAATTTTCATCCAATGCAACATTCGACACTGATGGAAGTTTAGCACAATTTTCCTCTCACACGTTTCACTTCATCTAATTTATCTTGACCATCAAAACTTGAATGCATATAAAACAGTTACATTTGATGTTGGAGGATTCAATGCTTGTCTGCAGGCCAGTTTTATATTCAATTTTTTAATGAACTTAAATCTGCAGGGAAAGTCATCCATATGTGACAGCAGTGAAGGAATTAGCTGAGGCCTGGGGTGTGAGAAGTCGGTAAGTAGGCAGGACCATGTCACACTCTTTACACTGAAAGTTTAAACTTACAGAGACAAGAGGATTTCATGTCAGATAAATTTACAGAAATAGATTTCATGTAGAAAACACTGACAACAGAATATTTCCATTAACACAGTCCCCATAAATATATCATGGCTAAAATAATTGCAAGTGAACACAAGTACACAATTATATATAATGACTATTTGTGTACCCATTAGTGGTAAGTGACTATTTGTGTACCCATTAGTGGTAAATGACTATTTGTGTACCCATTAGTGGTAAGTGAATATTTGTGTACCCATTAGTGGTAAATGACTATTTGTGTACTCATTAGTGGTAAGTGACTATTTGTGTACCAATTAGTGGTAAGTGAATATTTGTGTACTCATTAGTGGTAAATGACTATTTGTGTACTCATTAGTGGTAAGTGACTATTTGTGTACCCATTAGTGGTAAGTGACTATTTGTGTACTCATTAGTGGTAAATGACTATTTGTGTACAATTAGTTGTAAGTGACCATTTGTGTACTCATTAGTGGTAAATGACTATTTGTGTACCCATTAGTGGTAAATGACTATTTGTGTACTCATTAGTGGTAAGTGACTATTTGTGTACCCATTAGTGGTAAGTGACTATTTGTGTACCCATTAGTGGTAAGTGACTATTTGTGTACCCATTAGTGGTAAGTGACTATTTGTGTACTCATTAGTGGTAAGTGACTATTTGTGTACCCATTAGTGGTAAGTGAATATTTGTGTACTCATTAGTGGTAAGTGACTATTTGTGTACCAATTAGTGGTAAGTGACTATTTGTGTACCAATTAGTGGTAAGTGACTATTTGTGTACCCATTAGTGGTAAATGACTATTTGTGTACCCATTAGTGGTAAGTGAATATTTGTGTACCCATTAGTGGTAAGTGAATATTTGTGTACCCATTAGTGGTAAGTGACTATTTGTGTACCCATTAGTGGTAAGTGACTATTTGTGTACCCATTAGTGGTAAGTGAATATTTGTGTACCCATTAGTGGTAAGTGAATATTTGTGTACCCATTAGTGGTAAGTGACTATTTGTGTACCCATTAGTGGTAAGTGACTATTTGCGTACTCATTAGTGGTAAATGACTATTTGTGTACCCATTAGTGGTAAGTGACTATTTGTGTACCAATTAGTGGTAAGTGAATATTTGTGTACCCATTAGTGGTAAGTGACTATTTGTGTACCCATTAGTGGTAAGTGACTATTTGTGTACCCATTAGTGGTAAGTGAATATTTCCACATGCAGTTGTGAAAAGTGATAAACTTGAGTACCCAGTGATTGGTAATGTATTGAGTACCCTGTAGTAGTTAGCGAATATGTCAGTAGTCAGTATTGGTAAGTGATATATTTGAGTACCTTGCAGTATCAAATGAATGTTTCAGTAACCAGTGGGAAATGATGTAATGATTGCTCAGTAATGATAAGCGAGTATTTCAAAGAGTACCTTAACATGGTAATATAGTATTTCAGTGAGTACCCCATATTGGTAATATAGTATTTCAGTGAGTACCCTATAGTGGTAATTGAGTATTTCAGTGAGTACCCTATAGTGGTAATTGAGTATTTCAGTGAGTCCCCTATAGTGGTAAGTCAGTATTTCAGTGAGTACCTTGTGGTGGTAAGCAAGTATTTTAAGTGACTAACCTGTGGTAGTAAGTCAGTATTTCAGTGAGTACCTTGTAATGGTAAGCAAGTATTTTAAGTGAGTAACCTGTGGTAGTAAGTCAGTATTTCAGTGAGTACCTTGTGGTAGTAAGTGAGTATTTCAGTGAGTACCTTGTGGTAGTAAGTGAGTATTTCAGTGAGTACCTTGTGGTAGTAAGTGAGTATTTCAGTGAGTACCTTGTGGTAGTGAGTATTTCAGTGAGTACCTTGTGGTAGTAAGTGAGTATTTCAGTGAGTACCTTGTGGTAGTAAGTGAGTATTTCAGTTAGTACCTTGTGGTAGTAAGTGAGTATTTCAGTTAGTAGCCTGTGGTGGTAAGTGAATATTTTAATACTGGCTGAAGTAGTAACAAGTGTTTTATATGCTGAAAAGAACAGATACAATTTATCTTTACTGTGAATTTTGTAGAAATCCTATGCTGTATTTTGACTTGATCTTCTACCTGACTAAAACTGGACGACGCTTCAACAAGAATTGTAAATTTGTACACAAAGTGGCCGAGGAAGTAATTGACAAACGCAAGGAGACATTGGTATGTTACTATTGTTTTATGATATCAGTACAATATGATTTATTAATGTTGCCTGCCTGAAAATAAACAGTGTCTAGACTACCTCATGAATAATGTAAAACACCTACTAGGTATGTCAGTTCATCCATCCTGCCTGTTTGTGGACTTTACCTCTCACTGAAGAGATTGGAGCGCTTGATCTCTAAGTGATGTAGTGGTAAAAATTTTAATTTAGCAGTAATAAAGATTATGACATCATGATGTTGAATTATACAGAAAGATATAACAAGTTATATTATTCTCCACCTGTTGTCAATTTTTACTGGTTACCCAAATTCCTTAGTGTCAATTTTTACTGGTTACCCATATTCCATAATGTCAAATGTTCATGGTTACGAATAATCCTTGTTTCAACTGTTACTGGTTTTTTTATAGTCCATAGTATCAACTTTCTCTGGTTACCCATGATCCTTAGTATCAACTTTTTCTGGTTACCCATGATCCTTAGTGTCAATTTTTACTGGTTACCCATGATCCTTAGTGTCAATAGACTTGATTACCCATAATCCTTAGTGTCAATAGACTTGATTACCCATAATCCTTAGTGTCAGTAGACTTGATGACCCTGACCTGTCGCATTTCGAAGCAAAGTCTAGCAGAGAGTAAAATAATTCTGGCAGGCAATCCAGTATATAGTGCCAAATATTCCTGATTACCTATAATACTTAGTGTCAACAGTTACTGGACACCAAAATCTCCTAGTGTCAACTAGTTTTCTCCCTTTACCTGAATTTCCAGGATGCTGGACATGTTCCAGAGAAGAAGTATAAAGATTTCTTGGACATCCTATTGATGGCTCGGGACGAGAATGGGAATGGACTCAGCAGAGAGGAAATTCGAAATGAAGTTGATACATTCTTATTTGAAGGTATTTGAATGTGCAGTCTAGCAAACATGAAATATCCCTACCGTAAGCTAATTCCATTCTCAGCCAGGTAATATTGTTACCTATAGAATCCATTAGAGTACCACAAACATTTTAAAACCAACATACATGTATTATATTCATCTAAATATCTTTGGTCCCGTAACAAGGTCACGACACAACGGCCAGCGCCATCTCCTGGATCCTGTATGCTCTGGCTACACACCCAGAACACCAGACCAAAGTCCAGGAGGAGATTGATCATGTCCTGGAAGGGCGAGAATCTGGCCGACTTGAGTGGTCAGTTTACCTTTTGTTTTACGATGAATCATGTGTATGTAATAGAAAATATTTACAATTTGTCACATAAATTTTCTGACATGTATTATGGCCTTGTCATGATAATTTAGACACAAAATCATCGTGTGATAAAACTATGGTGATGTTATAACTGCATGACGTCACTTAAATGTCTTAGGGTTGAAAAAAACCTGTGTATTGTAAAGGGAAATTAGTGTGAGATTTTTATTTTGATGAGAAGATTCTTACACTTTTGCACAGTTTCTTTCTTAAGTACAAGTGGCATTCCAATCAAACCTGGAATATAGGTACAGTGTAGGTTGGAATAAAGGTTCTTATAGCACAAACATTGGAATATTTGAGTGTGACCTTTCCATGACTACACGGTCACCTTTATCTTATAACACAACCAGTAGAAGATTAGAGTGTGACCTTTCCATGACTACACAGTCACCTTCATCTTATAACACAACCAGTAGAAAATTAGTGTGTGACCTTTCAATGATTACATTAGTGTGTGACCTTTCCACGACTACACGGTCAACTATCTTATAACACAACCAGTAGAAGATTAGAGTGTGACCTTTCCATGACTACACAGTCACCTTCATCATATAACACAACCAGTAGAAAATTAGTGTGTGACCTTTCAATGATTACATTAGTGTGTGACCTTTCCATGACTACACGGTCAACTATCTTATAACACAACCAGTAGAAGATTAGAGTGTAACCTTTCCATGACCTTCACCTTCATCAGATAAACGCCCCCATAGAGCGTACTAACCCTGACATATGCAGTGTATGAGATGATAGGGAATGAACCTTTTCACCTGTACTATAATCCTCTGTAGACTAAGGTCAAAAATAGTGTGACAAGATGGTAAACAGAACACCCTATTTATGTTACCAACTTTAAGGAAATGTTCTGAAAGACATTGTAGTATGTACATCTGAACCTTCCAAATACATTACATAAATTTGGTTGTTTTGGTGGGGGGGGGGGGGGGGGGGTTTGGACAAAAATGTGAAACTTTTGAGAAATGACTACAATGTCATCATGACTTGCTCTCTACTCTACTCTCCAGAATTACTTTATAGTCATATTGAAACAAGTACTGTTATATTCCATGCAAGTTCTTCTCTCCATCTTCGGGACAAGTGATATTTTGGAGTCAAAAAAGTTATATCTGAGAAATTACAGAATGGAAGGATTTATAAATTTTCATGTTTTGCAATATTTAAACATGACAGTAACATTTCTATAGTGTTTACATTTTAGTGATTTCCTTGGAAAGCTTAATTTTGCATTTTGCTTAAAAATGTCCATACTATCAAACAGGACAAGGGAGACTTTTAAGATATACATAATTCCTGTTTAAAGTGAAAGTCACTGTTGTGTGTGTGTCTGATTACTTACATTAAATCTGTTACAGGGAGGACATGCCAAAGTTGGAATACCTGACAATGTGTATTAAAGAAGGAATGAGATTGTATAGTCCTGTACCATTTATACAACGACAGAGTACACAGGAGTTCACTATCGACAACCAGACCTTCCCCGCCGGCACCTTTATGTCAATTGGAATATACTCTGTACATCACAATCCAAAGGTGTGGGAAAACGCCTATCAGTTCATACCTCAGAGATTCTCAAAGGAAAATGCTGCGAAAATGGATTCATTTGCCTTCATCCCTTTCTCAGCTGGTCCACGGTAAGTAGTTAGTGCAAAAAGGTAAGGAAACTACCAGAAAATTCATTATGATGCTATTTGTATTTAGATAAAATTCCTGTGATGAAACAGAGAAGTATCGCCATGACAATAGATGTAGAATTGGTTTCCTGTTATCAAGCAGGATCATTCTCATTATGTTCTTATACCACACAAAACATCATATAAAATCGATAAACTGATCAAGATTTTTTATGATGGATGAAATAATATTACAAATAAAAGAGACATTAACATTTATCAAGAATGCAATAGTTATTTCATGATTTTTTTGAAAATGGTGCACATCAATTCCTGAAAAAAATCTTATCCTTCTTCAGAAACTGCATTGGACAAAATTTTGCCATGAATGAGGAGAAAGTAGTCATAGCAAGGATATTACAAAAGTAAGTAAGAGATTTCCTTTTTGCTGTGATCAGTGGAATTGCCTCCCCTTTGTTATTGTCAGAGTTTTCTCCCCTTTGCTGTTTTGTAAACTGTTAAGCAACTACTACTTCAATGAGCAGGGCTTATCAATGTAGGTATCTTGTTAAATGGTTTTTAGGTCATGTCACCTGAAGAGACTGGATGACCTGTAGCCATTATGTGTCTCCTTTGCATAAACTTTTCATTCAAACAACAATAAGCAAAAGACTCATTATGCTGATATTGGGTCTTTGGTATGCCGAGATGTAGGACTATAAGTTTGCTCAAATAAATGACCTTGAATCACAGGGATAAAAAGTGTTAAACTCTTTAGATGACTGTAACATGCCAGGATGAAGAGCTATTAAGTTCGTTCAGATGAATGATTTTGGCCCACTTTCAAGGTCACAGAGGAAAATGTGTTAAAATTTTCAAATGACTTTCTCTCAATAAATAAAAAAAACTCAGGGTGCTGATTTTAGGCCTGTAGCATGCTATGATGTCGGGTTATAAAGTTTGTTGAAAATGAATAATCTTAATGAAAATTCTAGGTAAAAGCTGGGAATTAAATGTGCTGAAATTTTAAAAATGAAAGGCCCATGCTATTAATAATAGTTCTGTAAAATAACTGGATGAAGGGATTCAAAGTTTTCTCAAATAGTTTACCTTGACCCACTTTCAAGGTCACAGGGATCAAATGTGTTGAGTACTTGATTTTATTTCTGTCAACAAGCAATGGGCCCAGGATCATGGTAGATATGTAGTAAGATTTCAAGTTTGCAAAAATTGACTTTATGAACTGACCAAGTTTTCTGTGTAGAACCAGTGAATGATGCTGGCCCATTTAGCTACTTATTAGGTGTTTATGGCCAGGTGGCTGTGAAGGCCCATAGGCCTCTGATTTTTACTATAATTGTGTTAGTTGTCTCCGCACTGTTGATGACCATTAAATTGCTGCCTCATTGTTCTAGGTATACTCTAGAAGTTGATCCAAAAGTTGAAGTAAAGCTGAAGGCTGCAGCAGTGATGAGGTCTTTGAATGGTGTCTACCTCTTCAACAAACGTCGGCAATGATTGGCAATTCAAGCATAATTGAACAGAATATTTCCAGTATGCACATATGTGACACATATTTGGCATAGGAAAGAATTTTTGTGTTGTAAATACTTACAACGAAATGATTACAAACAACGAAATGATTACAAGGATCTATTTATTAATCAGATTTCACTGTGACATGCCTGGAAATATCTCAGTCACACCTGAATATAAACTTGTCACACCTGATAATATCTAAGTCACACCTGGTTATATTCCAGTCACACCTGATAATATCTCAAGGCACACCTGGTAGTATCTCAGTCTCACCTGGTACTATCCCAGTCAAATCTGGTACTATCTCAGTCAAATCTGGTAATTTCCCAGTCAAATCTGGTACTATCCCAGTCTCACCTGGTAGTATCTCAGTCTCACCTGGTAATATCTAAGTCACACTTGATAATATCTAAGTCACACCTGGTTATATCCCTGTCATATCTGGCCAGTTACACATTGTAATATTTTTGGCACATCTGGTTATTTGATATCCTAGCTGAGGAAAACCTGGTAATATCACACTCCTGTCTGGAATATCCCAGTCCTACACTGTCACACCTTGTTGATGATTTACAGGTTTTTGTAGGCGGTGATTGTTGTAGGATGATATGATAACAATGAGTGCCTTGAATATTATTTTGTGTTTTTTATTCCATTGTTTTATTTGGTTGATTTATTAAGTGGGAATATTTTGTAGACTGAAAATAGACTTCAACATGGTCATTATCAATATTAAACATAAAATAAGCATCATGGGATTGACCTAAATTGATCATTTAGGACAGTTTGACCTGCGTAGGAGAAAGTTTAGCCTACATAGAGAATGTTGACCGTCATACAGAACAGATGGACAGTGGGACCTTTACATACATGAAGGACACTATGACCATTGTGTAGGACTGTGACCTTCATATAGGACAGGTTGACCTTCATATATTTTACAGTGTACATGTGATATTCATATAGGACATTTTGACTTTAAATACAGAACACTGTGACCTTTATATGGGGTATTCTGACTTCTGTTATGTACCTATAGAATGTCATATGGTGGATTGACTTTTTATGGAATATTCTGACAAGGACAGTCTGATCTTTCAAATGGACGTAGGAAATATCAGACATGGTTTTATGAGGATAGTGTAAAGTACATGTAGGACAAAGTGACCTATATATATACATGTAATATATGACATATATTTTGCTTTAACTGTTAGACATAGAGAACAGGTTATGTATAACACATACACTGCTGATGATGGCCCATATTGACTTTGTAATGTTACAGTCTATTTATTTAAAGCTTTAATAAGGCATTTTTGTGTGTCTTTGTGTTGGAATTGTGTTCAGGAACTTGACATTTTTAGACTGGATGCTTTATTGATGGAGATTTATATTGATGTTAAGTTCAATCTAAGCATGTAAACATTTTTACTAAGATAAGGAGTGTATGATTTAGTCTTAATATTGTAGATTTTTGTACATCTTACATAATGTTTAATCATTACTGAAAGAGTCAGAAAAATCCCCCTTAATAAGGCTTAACAAGCCATGGTAAATTTACCTCACAGAAACAGCTAAATCTTTGATGCAAACCTTTACATCTCATTTCAAATTATACTAATGTTATTAGGTTACCTATTGTACTAAGTTTTTATCTATATATCTAGATTTTGTGATCATGAATTGTGTATTAGATTATTATATTTAGTAAAATTATATGAATTGCTATGTATACATTTATACTTAAATGTATGTTACATTAATACATGTTTTGACATACAATGTAATTGTTTTTTTTAACATTACTGAATTACTTGTATAATGTGACACCGCCTTCCCAGGGTTTTGGGTATGATGATACTCATCCACACACTTGATAAACAGACAATAAACATATGATCTTCTCCATGTTTTTGTTATTTGTGTAACAAGGAGCGAGAGTTATCTCCCATGCAACAAGGATGTATCGAAAAAGTAACTTATTTCATATCGAGGAAACGGAGGCTAAATATGAACAACCCATGTGTTTCGGAATGGTAATCGTTTTCTACTTCATTTGCCATAAGCTTTTACTAAAGCTTTTTCTGTGAAACCACACCTTGCTTAACCATGTTGTAAGCTTTAATGACGTTAGCTGTTGGAATCGATCACGGAAATCGATATATTTGGAACAGTTGTCCGATCCATTGCAACATGCGCAATGTAGTTTGAGAAAACAAGGTTTTCACTCGCGTGTATTTGAAAATTCACAATTGTGAATGATAATGATCAGGCATGTCACTTCCAGTTCAGTTAGCGGAAATCGGTTTCTGTTGTGTCCCCCGGGGCCCGTTGTAACTAAAGATGGATGAGAGTCTGCCGTGTCTATGGTTGAAAGTTTTCTAGGGTAAGCGATCAGTTTAGCCGGGTACCTATATATCGGACACAGATAAATCATTTCACAAAATGTTACATAGCAAACACGATCCATCAAGGTAATCACTTGTGCAATGTCAAATGAGGTGATAATTGTAATCGACAAAGTCGTTAATTTATTTACTCAACACTCCCAGTATTTTGTTTTATAACTGATAGGATTGCTTTGATTGGTCACGTGTTATCTTCACGTAGGATCTACACATGTACAAAGGTTTCATCCCAATTGTCGTGATCATTGTACCGTATTTCCTACTGAAATGATTATTATGCAACGGTTTTCATTTTATAATTAAACATATATTATTCAAAAGTCATAAACTCGAATAGCAGAGATATACAGCTGTTGTCTCGTCTGATTTACACGTGTATTACCTCCCCTGGGCTGAGAGCCCTGGGGACTCCTTTTTAATGATGATCAAAGACGGCAGGTTATAATAACGACGCTTAACGAGGTGTATCACAGCCCCCTACACAGCTGGCCTTTCCATGTGTCTGTTTATTTGCCTTCTGTAAAAGGCAATTAAAATATCTTCAGAGCAGAGAGATAACAGGTACGTCGGTTATATCACGGGTAGACGGGCTCGGCGGCAGAGTAGTCGACACACATTACTGTTTCTCCGAATGGATCTTGGTCTGGTTCTGAAAACATATTATTCAGGAAATGTTAAATGAGTATAAATAAATGGTGTAATTATAAAGATAAAAGAAACGTGTTTAATAAATTCAAATTTTGTTTGTCCTTTATAGTAACACGTACACAAACGTCATGGTTTGGATCCGTCTACAGCTGCAGCGTCCTAATAGGAACGCTTAGGTAATCTTTCATGTTTGTAAATGTTATGAAATACATTTATAAGCGGTACAAGATCCAGTTGACTGCAATTGTACAATAAATGTTCGTGGACAAACTGTCGGTGTTACACGTATACAGTCGGTATCACGTGTCTACTCGTTCCGCCGTTGATACGAACGTCACGCGTACTCGTCCCGTCAGTGTCTCACTTTCAGAATATTTTATTGTCATGGTGGTATTGACAGTAGGAATTGGGCAACAGGCAGGCCTATGAAAGCCCTCTACTTACAGTGCATAAACAAGTATACAGACACACCAATCAAAATTAGAGATAACAGATAATAATAATATTAGGAATAAGAATGTAGAAGATAGATTCAAATGGATGATTATATAACCGAAATGCAAAATAGGCATCACCATCGTTTGTATTATTGAGTACCAGAACAGTAACATAAACTAAAAAATACAAATTAGGTATCACAAGATATTACAAGACTGGGTCAAAATATGTCCATTTGTGGTGGGACAGGCTGCAGGTTCAAACAGTCCATTTGCACATAATCCTGGGCGGAGTCCCTAAAATGGACAGGCGGACCCACACTTGAGACATCAAATACAAATGAGAGATAGAAAAGATAGAAGTATAGAATGGGATGTACATTTGCTAAAATAGGCGACCAGTGTCAGTTATGAATCTCTGAACTATATCAAGAATAAATTTATTCATGTTTGCATCAAGTATAGGAGAACCTTTGAGAAATGTATCAATTGAAGGAGGTATAGAATCACTAAGGTCAGAAAGGGAATTAAAGAGGAGTTGTCTCTGGTTAGTAAAGAAGGGACAGTGGAAAAAGAAGTGGGTACAATCTTCAACTGGGTGGCCACAGTTACAGGCAGGGTTATCTTTAAGGTGGGAATTGAATAAATCAAAATTTAAATTACTTGCAGAGTTTCTTAGTTGACATAAAATTATGTTAGCTTTTCTTTGTCCTTTATATTTGAAAGTATCATTACAGTGGAAAGGAGGAATGGTAGCTTGCTGTGATAAAAAAAATTTTTTTTATCGCGTAAATAGAAGTTAATGAGGGATACAGACAAGATGGGCCATTCCATTCATTCATAAGTTTTGGAAAGAAGCTAGAGCTATATTGACAAGTTCTTGTATGGGGCACATCAAACAATCTATTGTGTCGAAGTGGATAAGGAGCATTATTATTGTTTATAAAAGGTTGGATAGAGTCAAATACATGAGGAGGGCATCTGTTATTTAAAATCAGTGTCTGGGGCAAACATGAACGTTATAAATACGATTTTCGTCAATTTTAAGTATAGACACATGTTAACGCCTACCGTCGATGTCACATGTAGACAGAACGTAACTGTACGCGTACCGCCGTTGTCACGTGTAGACATAACGCAACAGTTCGCGTACCGCCGTTGTCACGTGTAGGCATAACGCAACAGTTCGCGTACCGCCGTTGTCACGTGTAGACAGAACGTAACTTGTACACTACCACCAGTGTCACGTGTAGACAGAACGTAACTTGTACGCTACCACCAGTGTCACGTGTAGACAGAACGTAGGCTATACGCTACCACCAGTGTCACATGTAGATAGAACGTAACTTGTACGCTACCACCAGTCTCACGTGTAGACAGAACGTAGCTTGTACGCTACCACCAGTGTCACGTGTAGACAGAACGTCGATTGTACGCTACCACCAGTGTCACGTGTAGACAGAACGTAACTTGTACGCTACCACCAGTCTCACGTGTAGACAGAAAGTAGCTTGTACGCTACCATCAGTGTCACGTGTAGACAGAACGTAGGCTATACGCTACCACCAGTGTCACATGTAGACAGAACGTAGGCTATACGCTACCACCAGTGTCACGTGTAGATAGAACGTAACTTGTACGCTACCACCAGTGTCATATGTAGACAGTGTCACGTGTAGATATAACTTTGTAGCTTGTACGCGTATCGCTTGTACGCTACCACCAGTGTCACATGTAGATAGAACGTGTCATTCACGTGTCCCTTTTAATAATCGATCGGATGTTTAACTACCATGACTAGTGATGAATGGGAATGAAGAACTCATTTGAACATTTCAATATTTTTGACATTTTAATTTTCATATGCAATTATATGTGTTGCTCCCGTTGATGGGATTTCTATACTTGGTATCAAGAAAAAATCTTAAGTTGAAAAGAAATGCAAATTTTGGCTGGAAAGGACATGGTCTGTTAGAAAGGACTGGGATAGGGTGCAATGCTCTATGAATCGATAATATATATATTTACATTTCTTTTTTTAATATACTTGATAAATGTTAAATGTGATGACGTGAAATGTTTAAAATTTTGACTTACAACTACCGTCAAAAGCACTGTCAGAAATATTCACATCACTCACTTCAAAAGCAAGACTCTAATATCTACATGTATCATTAGTGTTAATCAAGTCTATGACTGGTTGAAAAAGAAACGGGGTAAAGTTTACCTTTACCATACCATATTCTTCACCTTGCTCAGTAGAGGGACGGAGCTATCTTCTAACTCGTCTGTCAAAATGGGGCGTGGATACCTTAACGAGGTACTTTCCTTTTCCATGTTGAGTAGTGGGGCAGTGATGCCTTTACCACGCTAATCTCCTCTCTGTAGGAAGGGAAAGCTGCACTTACCTTACTGCCTTCCACTGGGACAGTAATGCCTTTATTACACTACCTTCCTTTCCGTGTTCATTAGTTGGATGGGGATGTCTTTACCACGCTACCTTCCTCTCCGTGTTCATTAGTTGGATGGGGATGTCTTTACCACGCTACCTTCCTCTCCGTGTTCAGTAGTGGGGGAGAGCTACCTTTACCACGCTACCTTTCATTCCGTGTTCAGTAGTGGGGGAGAGCTACCTTTACCACTACCTTCCTCTCCTTGTTCAGTATTGAGAGAAAGCTACCTTTACCACGCTTCCTTCCTCTCCTTGTTCAGTATTGGGAGAGAGCTACCTTTACCATACTACCTTCCTCGTCATGTTCAGTATTGGGAGAGAGCTACCTTTACTACGCTACCTTCCTCTCCTTGTTCAGTATTGGGAGAGAGCTACCTTTACCATACTACCTTCCTCGTCATGTTCAGTATTGGGAGAGAGCTACCTTTACCACGCTACCTTTCATTCCGTGTTCAGTAGTGGGGGAGAGCTACCTCTACCACACTACCTTTCTCTCCATGTTCAGTAGTGGGGGAGAGCTACCTTTACCACGCTACCTTTCATTCCGTGTTCAGTAGTGGGGGAGAGCTACCTCTACCACACTACCTTTCTCTCCATGTTCAGTATTGGGAGAGAGCTACCTTTACCACGCTATCTTCCTCTCCGTGTTCAGTATTGAGAGAAAGCTACCTTCACCACACAAACTTCCTCTCCATGTTCAGTAGTGGGGGAGACCTACCTTTACCACGCTACCTTTCTCATCATGTTCAGTATTGGGAGAGAGCTACATTTACTACGCTTCCTTCCTCTCCTTGTTCAGTATTGGGGAGAGCTACATTTACTACGCTTCCTTCCTCTCAATGTTCAGCAGTGGGGGAGAGCTACCTTTACCATACTACCTTCCTCTCCATGTTCAGCAGTGGGGGAGAGCTACCTTTACTACGCTACCTTTCTCTCCATGTTCAGTATTGGGAGAGAGCTACCTTTACTACGCTACCTTCCTCTCCTTGTTCAGTAGTGGGGGAGAGCTACCTTTACCACGCTACATTCCTCTCCTTGTTCAGTGGTAGAGGAAGCTACCTTTACCACGTTATTTCCTCCCCGTGTTCAGAAGTGGGAGAGAACTACCTCTACCACACTACCTTCCTCATCATGTTCATGGTGGGGGAGATCTACCTTTACCACGCTAACTTTCTCATCATGTTCAGTATTGGGGAGAGCTACATTTACTACGCTTCCTTCCTCTCCATGTTCAGCAGTGGGGGAGAGCTACCTCTACCACACTACCTTCCTCTCCTTGTTCAATATTGAGAGAAAGCTACCTTCACCACACAAACTTCCTCTCCGTGTTCAGCAGTGGGGGAGAGCTACCTTTACCACGCTACCTTCCTCATCATGTTCATGGTGGGGGAGATCTACCTTTACCACGCTAACTTTCTCATCATGTTCATGGTGGGGGAGATCTACCTTCACCACGCTACCTTCCTCTCCATGTTCAGCAGTGGGGGAGAGCTACCTTTACCACGCTACCTTTCTCTCCATGTTCAGTATTAGGAGAGTGTAACAGAGGTCATTTTTCATCTCAATGCCTCTCCTGTTCAGGAGAGCTCCTTTACCCGGGACCCCTCTCCGTGTTCACTAGTCTGATGCTCAACCAATCTCCGTGTTCAGTAGAGAGCTCTCCTTAGCCAGTGGTATATTCCTCTCCGTGTTCAGTAGTGGGGGAGAGCATACCTTTACCACGCTCCCTTCCTCCAGGAAATAACTTCCTCTTTCCAGTGTTACAGCGATGCTGATGGGAGATGGCTACCACTACCTTCCTCTCCGTGTTCAATGTAGGAGAGGTCATTTTTCACTACCTTCCTCTCCGTGTTCAGTAGTGGGGGAGAGCTACCTTTACCACTACCTTCCTCTCCGTGTTCAGTAGTGGGGGAGAGCTACCTTTACCACTACCTTCCTCTCCGTGTTCAGTAGTGGGGGAGAGCTACCTTTACCACTACCTTCCTCTCCGTGTTCAGTAGTGGGGGAGAGCTACCTTTACCACACAACCTTCCTCTCCATGTTCAGTAGTGGGGGAGAGCTACCTTTACCACGCTACCTTCCTCTCCGTACCTTCCTCTCCGTGTTCAGTAGTGGGGGAGAGCTACCTTTACCACGCTACCTTCCTCTCCGTGTTCAGTAGTGGGGGAGAGCTACCTTTACCACTACCTTCCTCTCCGTGTTCAGTAGTGGGGGAGAGCTACCTTTACCACGCTACCTTCCTCTCCGTGTTCAGTAGTGGGGGAGAGCTACCTTTACCACGCTACCTTCCTCTCCGTGTTCAGTATTGGGAGAGAGCTACCTTTACCACGCTTCCTTCCTCTCCTTGTTCAGTATTGGGAGAGAGCTACCTTTACCACGCTACCTTCCTCATCATGTTCAGTATTGGGAGAGAGCTACCTTTACCACGCTATCTTCCTCATCATGTTCATGGTGGGGGAGAGCTACCTTTACCACGCTATCTTCCTCTCCTTGTTCAGTATTGGGAGAGAGCTACCTTTACCACGCTATCTTCCTCTCCTTGTTCAGTATTGGGAGAGAGCTACCTTTACCACGCTACCTTCCTCATCATGTTCAGTATTGGGAGAGAGCTACCTTTACCACGCTATCTTCCTCTCCTTGTTCAGTATTGGGAGAGAGCTACCTTTACCACGCTATCTTCCTCTCCTTGTTCAGTATTGGGAGAGAGCTACCTTTACCACGCTACCTTCCTCATCATGTTCATGGTGGGGGAGAGCTACCTTTACCACGCTACATTCCTCTCCTTGTTCTGTGGTAGAGGAAGCTACCTTTACCACGTTATTTCCTCCCCGTGTTCGGAAGTGGGAGAGAACTACCTCTACCACACTACCTTTCTCTCCATGTTCAGTAGTTGGGAGAGCTACCTTTACCAAGCAAACTTTCTCCCCATGTCCCAATACCCCAAAATTCGCTTGGTCAGGTTCAGATTTTCAAATGTTCTGTGTTCTGAAAGGCAATGTATCCTTGCTGAGTAGAGGTGTGGATCTGCTGACACCACAGGTGTACCGACTCGAGACGTGAGCGGATTCACTTCGTCATGTTATTTCTATTCTCACTCATACCTTGATATCTGTCAAGTGATTAAATGTTTATTTTCAGACGATTGTTCATCAAAACAAATTAAAATTCACACCGTAACCAAATGGCATGCATTAAACCAGTATTGAATGTCCTGTATGTGTCTGCTACCTCCATTCACATAGATACACATATACATTTCCACCAATCCTTTCTAAATCAGTCGTATAACTATAGATATTCCGAAGGTAACTGAAGGTAAAACCGACCTAATAAACAACTACACATCCGGAATGTTCCGCACGCCATTAAGACCCAATAAAAGCTAACTGAAAATTGCCTCTTGATTCATTTCTAACCATTACTAAATTATTTACCGAGATTTCAAGGATTTTAAGGGGATACGACAGCAATACCAGTTTTTTTTTAACTTCAATAGATTGGACTTGGATTAAAACTTCAAACAAAGTAATTGCATTTCATACATTGTAATTATCTGCATCTATAGCCAGGTTTAGAAGGTTAGTTCCTGTCTACACATATAGCCAGGTTTTAGAAGGTCAGTTCCTGTCTACACGTATAGCCATGTTATAGCTAGTTCCTGTCTACACGTATAGCCTGGTTGTAGAAGGTTAGTTCCTGTCTACACATATAGCCAGGTTGTAGAAGGTTAGTTCCTGTCTACACGTATAGCCAGGTTGTAGAAGGTTAGTTCCTGTCTACACGTATAGCCATGTTATAGCTAGTTCCTGTCTACACGTATAGCCATGTTATAGCTAGTTCCTGTCTACACGTATAGCCTGGTTGTAGAAGGTTAGTTCCTGTCCACACGTATAGCCATGCTATAGTTAGTTCCTGTCTACACGTGTAAAGCTATGGAATGAGAGGTTAGTTTCTGTCTACACGTGTAAATCTACGGAATGGGAGCTTAGTACCTGTCCACATGTGTAAAGCTACGGAATGGGAGCTTAGTACCTGTCCACATGTGTAAAGCTACGGAATGGGAGCTTAGTACCTGTCCACACGTGTAAAGCTATGGAATGAGAGGTTAGTTTCTGTCTACACGTGTAAAGCTATGGAATGGGAGCTTAGTACCTGTCCACACGTGTAAAGCTATGGAATGGGAGCTTGGTACCTGTCCACACGTGTAAAGCTATGGAATGGGAGCTTGGTACCTGTCCACACGTGTAAAGCTATGGAATGGGAGCTTGGTACCTGTCCACACGTGTAAAGCTATGGAATGGGAGCTTAGTACCTGTCCACACGTGTAAAGCTATGGAATGGGAGCTTAGTACCTGTCCACACGTGTAAAGCTATGGAATGGGAGCTTGGTACCTGTCCACACGTGTAAAGCTATGGAATGGGAGCTTGGTACCTGTCCACACGTGTAAAGCTATGGAATGGGAGCTTGGTACCTGTCCACACGTGTAAAGCTATGGAATGGGAGCTTGGTACCTGTCCACACGTGTAAAGCTATGGAATGGGAGCTATGGAATGGGAGCTTGGTACCTGTCCACACGTGTAAAGCTATGGAATGGGAGCTTGGTACCTGTCCACACGTGTAAAGCTATGGAATGGGAGCTTGGTACCTGTCCACACGTGTAAAGCTATGGAATGGGAGCTTAGTACCTGTCCACACGTGTAAAGCTATGGAATGGGAGCTTAGTACCTGTCCACACGTGTAAAGCTATGGAATGGGAGCTTAGTACCTGTCCACACGTGTAAAGCTATGGAATGGGAGCTTAGTAACTGTCCACACGTGTAAAGCTATGGAATGGGAGCTTAGTACCTGTCCACACGTGTAAAGCTATGGAATGGGAGCTTAGTACCTTTCCACACGTGTAAAGCTATGGAATGGGGGCTTAGTACCTGTCCACACGTGTAAAACTATGGAATGGGAGCTTAGTACCTGTCCACACGTGTAAAGCTATGGAATGGGAGCATAGTACCTTTCCACACGTGTAAAGCTATGGAATGGGAGCTTAGTACCTTTCCACACGTGTAAAGCTATGGAATGGGGGCTTAGTACCTGTCCACACGTGTAAAGCTATGGAATGGGAGCTTAGTACCTGTCCACACGTGTAAAGCTATGGAATGGGAGCATAGTACCTTTCCACACGTGTAAAGCCAATGAGTGAAAGGTTGTAGACCTGATTTAAAGGTTTCCTTGGATCAAGGCGTGTATGGTGTCCAGACTTCGAGAATGTGAGATAACATCGAGATTAAGCTGATGTGGATAGACAAACGGCAAATAGTTCAGATTGAATGAATATAGTTTAATTGATAAACGTAGACAGGAGGGGTTAAACAAAGGTGGTAGGTTGTACGTCGTCTCCGTGTATTACTGAACATTAACAAGCGAGAGTCCATCAAAGGAACTCTCCACTTTCAATATTTAGTATTGAACGTGTAAATATAATGTCACTGTCGGTTGTCATTTATTGAAGGAGTCATGTAAAACATGTGCTTAGTGAAACTATATTATATTTGTAATGATAATATATATATCACAATAAGTATGTCTTTTTATGGGATATGTGATGATTTACACGAGAACTTCGTAAAGACATTCAGATTTTTATTCCCTGTGACCAGTTTTGCACTTTGTAAAATAAGATAAACAAATCCTTTCTGTTAACATTTGTACAAATTGGCCAAAAAAATCTACATGTTTATCTCTCGTTTCAGAAGACGTATTGTCTGCACGAAGTTCCTGTTACAGTTCTGTAACATTTATAAAAGTGACCTTTATAAAGTTAAATATTTTGTTAGATGTCTGGGGTGAGATACATGAACGTGATCTGTAACAGGGTCCTCTCCGGTAACGTCAGCGGTGGACATAAACCAGACTTTACTTCCTAAAAATTGAACATCTCCCTGTCCACTGACTGTACAACCAGACCGTTGTTGTCTGCACAAGTTACGTCAACATTGAATTTCGGAGACATCAAGCAACTGTGTAGACATGACTACAAATGTACCTGTCCAGGAAACCAGAGGGAGACTTAAAGATTGATAATGTGGTACTTACAGTTTTTAAGTCTCTCCGTAATGATCACAAATTTCTTCAACATACTCGACAATTTTAAACAGACGAACGTGACAACAACGAGGTAGCGCTATTAGCATCAGTAACTGTATAAGTTGACACACTGCTCTACTTCCAATCCAAAAGTACCTGTTGTTATCGATACATTAAACCGATTTCTTCCGGACGTTTGAAATACAAGCAAACAGTGCTTGGAACAAATCCTAAAGTTTGTGCCTAATATTACGGACTTGCATCATTTATATTGGATTCTGAAACTTCACAAGAAGCCCTATAACAACATAAGCTGACCGATTTTAGTATAACTACTTCATTATAAAACTTCCCACTGTCATTGTTGGTACCATTTGAAAGGGTTACATCCACTCTTGTCAGGTATGTTCCTGATGTGAAGTGTTTGAAATGCTTTTAATGTGTTTCTTGAAAATCATGGAACTCTGAACTTAACATGAGCAGCATGGCAATACTTTGCATAGTGCTGATAGAATGCCACTGCTCTTTTTTTCGAGAAAGGCAAACGACGTATCAATATATTGTTAAAACGCATCATTAAATCAAAGATGGTCGTAATTCCCTGTTAACATTATGATTGATGCGTGAGCTGACAAGTTTCAAAAAAATGTTGAAATTCTCATGGTAAAAACCAGTGTCCTTCTCTTGTCCGAATTCATACGAAGTAGAATTTATCAAAGAATTAATCAGGACAAGTAACGAAGGTCCAATGACACTTTTATACCGTGTCAGTGATTCTGATTTTTGATTTTAAGCTATTTTACCAGGTCAATGGTATATATTTCAAAATGTGAAATAAAGGACACGACATATAAACCAAGGACACGACATATAAATCTAGGACACGACAAATACATCAAGGACACTACATATAAATCAAGGACACGACATATAAATCTACGACACGACATATAAACCAAGGACACGACATATAAATCAAGGACACGACATATAAATTAAGGACACGACATATAAACCAAGGACACGACATATAAATCAAGGACACGACATATAAACTAAGGACACGACAAATAAATCAAGGACACGACATATAAATTAAGGACACGACATATAAATCTAGGACACGACAAATACATCAAGGACACGACATATAAATCAAGGACACGACATATAAATCAAGGACACGACAGATAAATCAAGGACACGACATATAAATCAAGGACACGACATATAAATCAAGGACACGACATATAAATTAAGGACACGACATATAAATCAAGGACACGACATATAAACCAAGGACACGACATATAAATCAAGGACACGACATATAAACTAAATCAAGGACACGACAAATAAATCAAGGACACGACATATAAATAAAGGACACGACATATAAATCTAGGACACGACAAATACATCAAGGACACGACATATAAATCAAGGACACGACATATAAATCAAGGACACGACAGATAAATCAAGGACACAACATATAAATCAAGGACACGACATATAAATCAAGGACACGACATATAAACCAAGGACACGACATATAAATTAAGGACACGACAAATAAATCAAGGACACGACATATATATTAAGGACACGACATATAAATCAAGGACACGACATATAAATCAAGGACACGACATAATGTAAATCAAGGACACGACATATAAATCAAGGACACGACATATAAACCAAGGACACGACATATAAATCTATGGCACGACATATAAACCAAGGACACGACATATTAATCAAGGACACGACAAATACTTTTGTATCACCATTAACCCCGATCTTTATTTAGGTGTTTTATACCAATAGACAGATGTATACCGTGATGATTTTATAAAGTCATTTTAACAATGGTAAAATTAGGGCTCAGTTCTTTGGTGTTCCATGCCTTTATATTATGAATTCTGTGATAAATGTCCCTATCGAAATAACATATAATTATGGTTTGGTTATCCCCGTAGGATTGTCTCCGTCTTCTTTATCACGCCAGACAATGTCTTGTCTCTAAAAGGGTTGTCGTGTTTAGTTTTATATGGCGGAAGTCGTCGATGAAGTACAAATCGCTCGCTCTTCCGGACTTCATGAATTGGCCTATTTGTGTATATCGAACTCTTGATATTTTTCATAATTCATTTCCAACTGTGTCTCCCCTTCGAATGAAGGGAGACAGTGCATTAATGCCGGTTCCTGATTTCTAAACTGTCAAAGATATCTTGATGAAACTTTCAGTATTGCTGCATCACCTAAGCCGACATGCAGTGCACTGCCGTTAGGTCACTGTTTCCGTAACCTCAAGGTCAAATGTCATTTAAGTACTATTTTTTTTAAATAAACCTTGTCCAGGCGATAACTTTAAATCTGTTAAAGATATTTTAATGAAAACCGCTTACATCATCCACTGACAAAGTGCAGTGTTTTGTCATTTGGTCAATGCGTCCTTGACCTTAAGTTCAATGGTCAAATATATCGATTTTTTCTAGTACTGAATTTAATGAGAACAGTAAGATTTCTTCATCTTTATTCTTGCACACTTGGCCAACTTTAAAAGCAGAATATTACATATTTGCTGATAAGAGGAGACGTATGTTTCTGTTATTGTTGGTGAACAGTGTAAACATCCTATATCCCATATAGGTCCCCGTTATTCGAATTTTACTTGAAATTGCCTCGCTATTGACGGAAATCTGCACATTAATGTGAACTAGAAACATACCCCTTGACACAGTTTATTTAGTTTTATATCACATGTTTAGTTGGGACCGAGAACAATTTGATTGTATGTGTGTTTTTTCTCAAGACTAATAAACTGGTAATTTTAAAGCGACTATAATGTTAAAAAGCACTACGAGAAAACGATATAAAACGTTCTATTTTCCAATAGTATGTTGCAAAACTAAGACTTTTTGTTAATTACTAAAATATTAAGTCACTGCAACCATTTTTTACTGATATCTGAAAAATGAAGAATGTTAACAGTACGGTCTTAATCTAATTCATACATTACCGCTCGTAACCCTGGTGCTACGCATGCGTATAAGCCGAGAAAGAAGCAATATGGAGGACGCAAATACGAAAAGCCGACGAGAACCTAAAAGTTACCGTACAGAAACTGCCAGAAAGCGTAGGAGGAAGGAGTCAGACCAGAAAAGAGGACAGGCAAGAATTTATATTAGACAGGAGATCGATAGATGGCGAAAGACGAAGGAGGATCTTGAACTGAATACGGATTCAGACTTTGCGAAGCTGCTGCTTGACTGGTTAGCTTAACGTTAGCCCTATAATTATAACGTATTCGCCTGTCATTGATTATAATCCAATATCCAGTGTTTGAAGCGTGAATATATTATGAACAACACTACTAAGAGTGTTATCTGATAAATGTTGAATGAAAAAGTTGTGTTATTCGCTTGAATTTACTATCGTCAACGTGTGTTTGTTGTTCATTGCAAGGTGGGGCTCAATTTGGGGTATTCGTTCTAAATGTAAAAATATGACGGTACTGGTGTTACTGTGAGAATAACGACCGTGATGATAAACATAACCTTCATAATAAATACATAGACACATGTTGAACTGTAAACAATATCTATTAATGACAATGTATCGATTGGCATAGATAATACTCGCACGAGAAGCCAAAACAAAACGAATTACTAAGATCGATTGTTAAAAATGATATATTTTAACACTATAGAATCATTTACTGCAAACAAGAATTAGCAGAAAGGCGCAATAGCAAGTGTCATACATAAGACATGTGCGTTTGTTTACTCCATTTTTTCTTTGCGACGGAAGAAAATGACGTCGTCACGTGACAAGCCATGTGACCCACTGGGCTTTCTTGGTAATAAACCGAGCGTGAACATGTTTATAAACAAGTCAAGATAAACAATGTTCCGTCGCCGAAAATATGTACAAAAACAACAAACATGATGTTATAGGCGCGTGTATCGCTTTATTGTGTATACATTTTATTATTCATAAGCCGAATCCTCCATTTCCCGATGTTGAAATCTAAGGTAATAGCCGCTTTAAAGGTCTACTACACTTCAATAACATACGAACTTGGGGACATTCTATCTATTTTTTAATATAAAAATCAGGGCTACACTCCGAATCCGACTCTTATCAATTAATTACTTTATAATTTCATGGACAAATTTCTGTACTTCCTGAAGATGTTCTCCAGGCATCATTGTTTCGTAAGAACGGACAGGGAGGGGTATTGTATCATATATTTGTAACACGGGTTCTTCAGTATGTATATCTTTTTAATCAAAAATGTGAAGCGGCGACCTTAGTCTCAAAACTAAACATGGATAAAAAAAACATCGACGAAAATCTACATATGAAATTTAGATAATTTGTCGACAACCAATATTCATATATATGTTTTTTAATGCCTTTTTTTCAATTGTTCACAAAACTGACCACCAAACATTAGGGATCAAGGAAAACCGTCACGTACACGCGAAAAGGATCTCTCCATTTCTCCCAAGAAATGGCGGCAAAAAGCCTTTTCAGTCAAAATCGAGGAATCGATTTTTATCTTTTCGATGGCGCTATCATAAAATTGAATTTTACACATATATGAAGAGAATGGTCTCAAAACTTGTTCTCAAGTACAAATGTACTGAGCAAGATTTTGAAGGATATCAGGCCTTCAGGCTCATATCTGCCTTTATACACTTAAACAAATTATTTGCAACGTTATCCTGATTTCTCTCCGGCTTCTAGGGGGCTCCGCCCGTTGATCCTGCACCTCCGATTGGCTATAGGGGCTCCGCCCATTGACTACTTACCTGACCTCACGTTTGCATACAGAAACATAAAACAAACAAAATCCAGAGAACGGGTAGAATCTGGAACGTCACACAGTTGTTGTGTAGGGTTCAAACCACACCGGCACGGTAACATCACACAGTTGTTGTGTAGGGTTCAAACCACACCGGCACGGTAACATCACACAGTTGTTGTGTAGGGTTCAAACCACACCGGCACGGTAATATCACACAGTTGTTGTGTAGGGTTCAAACCACACCGGCACGGTAATATCACACAGTTGTTGTGTAGGGTTCAAACCACACCGGCACGGTAATATCACACAGTTGTTGTGTAGGGTTCAAACCACACCGGCACGGTAATATCACACAGTTGTTGTGTAGGGTTCAAACCACACCGGCACGGTAACATCACACAGTTGTTGTGTAGGGTTCAAACCACACCACAGGCACGGTAACATCACACAGTTGTTGTGTAGGGTTCAAACCACACCGGCACGGTAACATCACACAGTTGTTGTGTAGGGTTCAAACCACACCGGCACGGTAACATCACACAGTTGTTGTGTGGGTTCAAACCACACCGTTGTTGTGTAGGGTTCACAGGTAACTCACACAGTTGTTGTGTTCAAACCACACCGGCACGGTAACATCACACAGTTGTTGTGTAGGGTTCAAACCACACCGGCACGGTAACATCACACAGTTGTTGTGTAGGGTTCAAACCACACCGGCACGGTAACATCACACAGTTGTTGTGTAGGGTTCAAACCACACCGGCACGGTAACATCACACAGTTGTTGTGTAGGGTTCAAACCACACCGGCACGGTAACATCACACAGTTGTTGTGTAGGGTTCAAACCACACCGGCACGGTAACATCACACAGTTGTTGTGTAGGGTTCAAACCACACCGGCACGGTAACATCACACAGTTGTTGTGTAGGGTTCAAACCACACCGGCACGGTAACATCACACAGTTGTTGTGTAGGGTTCAAACCACACCGGCACGGTAACATCACACAGTTGTTGTGTAGGGTTCAAACCACACCGGCACGGTAACATCACACAGTTGTTGTGTAGGGTTCAAACCACACCGGCACGGTAACATCACACAGTTGTTGTGTAGGGTTCAAACCACACCGGCACGGTAACATCACACAGTTGTTGTGTAGGGTTCAAACCACACCGGCACGGTAACATCACACAGTTGTTGTGTAGGGTTCAAACCACACCGGCACGGTAACATCACACAGTTGTTGTGTAGGGTTCAAACCACACCGGCACGGTAACATCACACAGTTGTTGTGTGGCTTTCTAACCACACCGGTACAGTCACACCACACAGTTGTTGTGTAGGGTTCAAACCACACCGGCACGGTAATATCACACAGTTGTTGTGTAGGGTTCAAACCACACCGGCACGGTAACATCACACAGTTGTTGTGTAGGGTTCACAACCACACCGGCACGGTAACATCACACAGTTGTTGTGTAGCACGGTAACATCACACAGTTGTTGTGTAGGGTTCAAACCACACCGGCAACATCACACAGTTGTTGTGTAGGGTTCAAACCACACCGGCACGGTAACATCACACAGTTGTTGTGTAGGGTTCAAACCACACCGGCACGGTAACATCACACAGTTGTTGTGTAGGGTTCAAACCACACCGGCACGGTAACATCACACAGTTGTTGTGTAGGGTTCAAACCACACCGGCACGGTAACATCACACAGTTGTTGTGTAGGTAACATCACACAGTTGTTGTGTGGCCACACCGGCACGGTAACATCACACAGTTGTTGTGTAGGGTTCAAACCACACCGGCACGGTAACATCACACAGTTGTTGTGTAGGGTTCAAACCACACCGGCACGGTAACATCACACAGTTGTTGTGTGGGATTCTAACCTCACCGGTACAGTCACACCACACAGTGGTTGTGTGGGTTTCTAACCTCACCGATACGATCATATCACACAGTTGCTTTGTGTGTTTCCAACCTCGCCAGTATAGTAACATCACACAGTTGTTGTGTGGGTTTCTAACCACACCGGTACAGTCATATCACACAGTTGTGTAGGGTTCTAACCACAGCGGCACGGTAACATCACACAGTTGTTGTGTGGGTTTCTAACGTCATCGGTACGGTAACGTCATACAGTTGTTGTGTGGGTTTCTAACCACACCGGTACAGTCACACCACACAGTCGTTTTGTGGGTTTCTAACCCCACCGGTACGGTCTCACCACACAGTTGTTGTGTGGGTTTCTAACCTCACCGGCACGGAATCCTCACACAGTTGTTGTGTGGGTTTCTAACCACACCGGTACGGTCAAATCACACAGTTGTTGTGTGGGTTTCTAACCCACACCGGCAACGTAACATTCACACCACACAGTTGTTGTGTGGGTTTCTAACCACACCGTTAACAGTCACACCACACAGTTGTTGTGTGGGTTTCTAACCACACCGTTAACAGTCACACCACACAGTTGTTGTGTGGGTTTCTAACCCACACCGGCAACGTAACAGTCACACCACACAGTTGTTGTGTGGGTTTTTAACCACACCGGTACGGTCACATCACACAGTTGTTGTGTGGGTTTCTAACCAACACTGGCAAGGTAACAGTCACACCACACAGTTGTTGTGTGGGTTTCTAACCACAACGGTACGGTCTCACCACAAAGTTGTTGTGTGGGTTTCTAACCACAACGTTACGGTCACATCACACAGTTGTTGTGTGGGATTCTAACCTTACCGGTACAGTCACACCACACAGTTGTTGTGTGGGTTTCTAGCCACAACGGTACGGTCACATCACACAGTTGTTGTATAGGGTTCTAACCTCACCGGTACAGTCACACCACACAGTTGTTGTGTGGGTTTCTAACCACAACGGTACGGTCTCACCACACAGTTGTTGTGTGGGTTTCTAACCACAACGGTACTGTCACATCACACATTTGTGTTACATGTCTATAGTCTGTCCTTTCTTTCGGTGTTATATCAGTGTCATTAACGTATGGTAGGAGTTGTCATTAGGAGGGTGGTGTCGTTATGATGGAAGGCGTCCCCACTCTACCTAGAAATTGATTCTCAACAACACATACTCTTATTATATAAATGGTGGTTCATGACCTTGTTCAGGTATCCTGTAGAGTGTGAACCGGAAAAGTGTGAAACCGATAACAAATGACTGTAATCAGTCAGTAGGTACGGCTGAGTCAGAAGTCGGATATACAGCAAAGTGCATGATATATACCTACTTAGACTCGCGTCACTGATTTATGATCATAAAGTACACACGAATTAGATAATACATCCACCGTAATTTACGCATTGTGTATACAACATTTACAGATATAACATACACAACTGCTCTATTATCAGAGGCTGGTCTCAAAATATTGTCACTGTACTGACGTTAAACCTTTTCGCCAAACTCGGCTCATGTCGCTATATAAAAAAAGAATGTCAAGGTGAAATACATCTAGCTAGGTTTTTTTTAACAGATGAGACACAAACCTTACCTGCCAGGTGTGAGAGATGCTTTGTTGCAATCAATATTTTAATGCCAGAGTGTCGGGAGCGCGCGGTGTGTCAGTCCTGGAGATAGGGGATACCCCGAGTCTGACGCGGTAGTCCACTGGAGCCCCTGCCTCAACACCTGGCACACTCGTTACTTACCTTCTCAGCGGTCGGTAGCAGTTTATCGTCCTAAATACTGGGACAGGTATTAACAACCCAAGGTATAACGTAAAGTGCTCAAGTTGGAATTGTTAGGAATTGTCCTAATATCAATATTACGGTCATATATGGGAAATATATTTCGAATTCAACTTTACATCGGTGGTGTTAATATTCCTGGAGCTAAGTGAGTCTTTATATCGCCACAGGTAAGTCTGTGTAACTTTTGTCATACATTAACCGTTTATGCAATGCTGTTGTTACCTATATCAACCTATCCCACATTATAATACTCCTGATATATATACTTACAATGTATTTCTGATGTGTATGAAAACTTGAACAAGTCGTGCTATTGAATATAGTTGTAAAAGAGGTGCTGTACACTCTAGGGAAGTACATTGTATCCCAAATTGAACAAATACATTTGTGCACGTTGATTAAAACGCACGCATTAAACGCGGTCTCCTGTATGTATATGAGATATATACCTGTATAGTACTAACCTCCCATATACCTGTCGTCTCGCGCAAAGTCCCACTCCTAGTCCCAGCCCTGGGGGTTGCCTACCATTCAAATATTCTTTTGTTTTGTGAATAAATTCGATTTAGGCCGTGTTCCCTTAAAAAATTAGCACAATTCCGACAACATTATAAATGAAGTGCGGAGTCCTGCTGTCACCATACCTTAACTGTAAATGGCCGTGATACGTCATTAAGATTCCGGTATCGATTCCAAATGGTTTTTTTTTTTATTAATGATAGAGTTTGTGAGTGCTTGATGTTAGTGTTTAGTGCTTGAATGTCACGTGTAGACAAACTGTTTCACTCACATGTCTATTCACACCTGTAATACGAACTTTTGCTACCTACAATGGAATTACACTGATTTCTACCTTAAATAAATAGATAAACACATAAATGAATAAAAAATAATAAATAAATGGATCAGTATTGAAAAACGTGTCCGTATATCACATATAGATAGAACACTGTAAAGATTAAGAGAGATATATATCCTGTTATGTAAATGAAGTAGTGCTTTAGTGATATTTTAATTGATATCAAACTTCATTAACACATGGCCCGAAGTCATGAGTGCATATAATCACAGAACGCCCGTCTTTGTACGTACTGACCTGTGCACCCCAGTCTGGTCTTATCACCGGTCATCAGATCTAATGTATCTACCCGGTAGTAATCGTGAATCCTGTCTTAATTACTCTTTATAAATATACTCTACTCAGGGATCTCTGAAGTATACCATTCTCGGGTGTCTATAAAAAACACTATTTTCAGAAATCTTTAAAATATGGCATGCAATACTCGAGGGTCTATAAAATATACCATACTCGGAAATTTACAAAATTTTACCATACTTAGGAATCTATGTGATATACCATACTCGGAAATTTATAAAATTTTACCATACTTAGGAATCTATGTGATATACTTTACTCAGGAATTTATGAAATTTTCCACACTAAGGAACCTATGTGATATACCATACTCAGATTGAATGAAATCTACCATACTTAGGAATCTATGTGATATACCATTCTCAGGAATTTATGAAATATACCATACTTTTGAATCTATAAAATATACACAAGACCTTCTTGCCTTTTAAGTGCCTATTAACAAAGAATATTCCAATCAGGGATATATGAATGATGTTTTACTCATAAATCTATGGAAACATGCAAGTACCATACTTAGGGTACTATATGATGTACCCTACGACATACAATTTATCTTTCTATATCTACAGTAACATGGCAGTAATAATACAACAACATTGGGGGTCATTATGTTGTACTAAGAGGTCATTTGGCCACATCCTAACCTCCTCATTAACACATTGCATGTCCCTTTGTTAAATAAATCGTGTATAATGATATCAACGTTTGAATGGCCAATCTGTGACTTTATTCAACAAATCATTGATTTGAGGGACACGCATCTTACTGTTAGATACTGCGCCAGGCTACTGTGTTTACTGCTAATATTACAGTCCAGTTCACAAAGATGAGGCCATGAATGTCACAAATCCAACTACTTTCGTTAAAAGCCGTTGTTGACATTTCCAGATTCAGAAACGTGCTGTCATATCATTGTTTACTTCATTGCGAGTTATTATCAGTGTAGGACCTGCAGACTTTAAAGTCGTCACGCTGTTTTAACAAACTTTTATTGTTGACTTTATGTATAACTGATAGCAGGAGTGTGTCAAAAATGACATAACGTCTATATTCGGGTACTTAAATGATAAGGCACCGGAAGTACTAGATGATAACTTACCGGAAGTACTATAAGTTGTTAAGGAGTATTGACGTCATGCCATGGTATTCAGAGATGGAAATTCTCCAGTGCAGACAAAACCTCAGCGACAGATGGAAGTAAGATGAATAATGAAATATGTATATTACATTGTGTATATCTGTTAAAGTAAGTCAACTCTACTATATATTGATACGATTATTCTGTATAGGCTAGATATTAAGGGATCCCCTAAACAGCAAGCCTACAGTGAATCCTACACAATATAAAACCCTATCAAAACATTAGGATGGTAGTTATGTAAGTCTTACGTAATGCCCCATGATACATTATCAGTGAGCATGTCAAGTGCCGAGTCCTGAGGACTAGAGTAACGCTTGACCAGACTTTATCTACCAGATCGTGGATATCTAGTAGGAGAGGTTGGATATCGGTGCCAATGAAAGATTACAGGTTATACTGATATGAACTGAAACGGTGTTTATCTATCCTATTGTGTACCATAGTGACAATACTGAGTATTGTTTGGTATATTCTGGTTGAAAAACATTTTCAGATTGAGAAACGGTTTGGTGAAAGAAATTAATGAATTTTCTTGGAGAAATGTTAAATGTTTAAATCTACATCAGAAGTAGGAACCTTTTCATTTTTTTGCCTTTGTTTATTTCTTTAAATAGAAGGCTGTACAAGAATTTGAGTGGTTATGGATTTTTTGTTCAGATGCTTTGTGTATTTTTGATATGGGTGATTGCAAATATTTACAAAAAGGGATATTAATGCAAAAACAGCGCTGCATATTGATGACAAAGAAAGTGATGCCCATTTATTACAAAGAAAATGATAAATATTGATACCAAAAAGCGATGAATATTGATGCCAAAGAAAGCAATGAATATAGGTGCCAAAGAAAGCAATGAATATAGATGACAAAGAGAGTGATGTATATTGATGACATTGAAAGCGATGGATATTGGCGCCAAATAATGTTATATGTATTGGTGTCAAAGAAAGTGATGGATTTTGTTGCCGAAGAAAGTGATGGATATTGTCGCCAAAGAAAGCGATGGTTATTGGCACCAAAGAAAGTGATGGATATTGGTGTCAAAGCAAGCAATGAATATTGGCGCCAAAGAAAGCGATGGTTATTGGCACCAAAGAAAGTGATGGATATTGGTGTCAAAGCAAGCAATGAATATTGGCGCCAAAGAAAGTGATGGATATTGGCGCCAAAGAAAGAGATGGATACTGATGATAAAGAAAGCGATGGATATTGGCGCCAAGGAAAGCGATGGATATTGATGACAATGAAAACGATGGATATTGGTGATAAAGAAAGCGATGGATATTGGTGTCAAAGCAAGCAATGGATATTGGTGCCAAAGAAAGCGATGGATACTGGTGATAAAGAAAGGGCTAGATATTGGTACCAAAGACAGCGATACACATTGTTGCGAAATAAAGCGACGGATCAACATACGGATGGTAAAGAATGCGGCGGATATTTATGTCAGAGAAAACGACATGTGTTGGTGCAATTAAGGAAAAGTATTTTGTTTTTTTGTTTTTTTTTCGCAGAAGAAAGCAATCCTTGTTGATTTCAAATTAGTTGTTACTAAGAAAGTGATAAATATCTATGTGGTAAAAGGTTGGTATAATTACAATAATTTAAATTCTGAAGCATAGGCACAAAAAGGCAGGAAGCGAATTGAAGGATTGATAGCTCACAAATCTAAATAATGTATTGATTTTCAAAGGCAATATATAAAAATCATTTCGACCTACCGATCAACTCACAGTCGTATTTTTGTTTCATGGAGGACTGTTCCTTACACCGAAATATTTCAGGTAGCAGTGCAATGAAAAGAAAAAGATAATCATCAGATACAGCTGTATTATCTTAACCTCATAGAGAATATGCGGGTATACATTTTAGTTTAAGTGAAGGATAAATACCGGCGTGTTGAACAGGTAAGCATTCTTGTATTTACAGATGTAGTGGAGCAGATGTGTGGATAACATGATATATATATTTCACCCATTATACAGTCTACTACCACACCAATCTTTAACCTATTGTACAGAATGCTACAACACCAATCTTTAACCTGTTGTACAGACTACTACAACACCAATCTTTAACCTACTGTACAGAATGCTACAACACCAATCTTTAACCTATTGTACAGACTACTACAACACCAATCTTTAACCTATTGTACAGACTACTACAACACCAATCTTTAACCTATTGTACAGACTACTACAACACCAATCTTTAACCTATTGTACAGACTACTACAACACCAATCTTTAACCTATTGTACAGACTACTACAACACCAATCTTTAACCTATTGTACAGACTACTACAACACCAATCTTTAACCTATTGTACAGTCTACTACCACACCAATCTTTAACCTATTGTACAGACTACTACAACACCAATCTTTAACCTGTTGTACAGACTACTACAACACCAATCTTTAACCTGTTGTACAGACTACTACAACACCAATCTTTAACCTGTTGTACAGACTACTACAACACCAATCTTTAACCTACTGTACAGAATGCTACAACACCAATCTTTAACCAATTGTACAGACTACTACCACACCAATCTTCAACCTATTGAACAGACTTCTACAACACCAATCTTTAACCTATTGTATGATGGGCAGGATCATAACATTCGATGCCCACACTGGGTCAACTCTGGGGTAACAAGTGTGTCAATTTGAAAAAAAAAACATTATGTTTACGTTGTCCTTTGAAATGGTTCTAACTGATATAGTACCAAATTCATCCTTATAATCGTCTCGTCAAAAGACGGCGCTCCGCCCTCATTACTTTCGTCAACTTCCTGTCACTGAGAACAGTAAGAGATAAGCTTCACAAACAACTGACATGAAAGAAGACATTTGGCCTCGGCGACTGTCAGTCTGTCCGGGTTGGGTTTCGTTAAACAACTATCACATTGACAGTATTGGTATATGGGGTAGGATTAATCACCACACACTTTTACTCCTAACACATTAGGCGTATAGTTTTTGACCCGAGACAAAGGGCCGTGTGTACGATACGTTAGGGGCCAGGATTTCTTCACTAAACCCCCATATCCAGTTCCGAGAGACTTGTAGGATATGATGCCTGGCGCCGAACGATTTACCTGGCATGGTTAAAATCTTGTTTTCTTGACAAATTATTTTAGCACTACTCTTGTAATAATATAAATAGTGTTTTCAACACTATAGGGTATGGTATACAGGTACCACGAGACCTTAACCATTATAAGCACATGTCCTCCTCAACACAATGTAGTCAAATACAAACAGGAAATAAAATGCAAATAATGTACTGTGATGAATTAATCTGTTTTACTGAGTGATGTGCTGAATCTGTAAGTACTCGATGCTGATAATACTGATTTATTGTACTTGTGTGTCTGATACATTTATACACCAATCATCGAGTGGTTTATTGACCTCGCTTCTTCATATCTGGTTATGATGGTAAATCTATCGACAGTGAAGGATATCTCGACTCGGGTGATTATAGGTCTATTGTGGTATTCGGACATTAATTGTCTTATAGAAGACTGATGGTGGAGAATAGAAAAGTTGCATGAATATCACCTGTCGATGGTGACCTACCTATCTATGTTTATGAAAAAGTGAGTTCAAGAGGACGTTGATCCCTTGTCACAGTTGCCCTATTCTAAAACCCAGTCATTGGTTCTTGGAACTGTACACCTAATACATTTGACGCGTGTAAAGGTTTGATTTCGGCGTTCCTGGCTGGGTGTCTACTCCAGCAGGTGAACGAACTTCCATCTATCTCCGTAACATGACAGAGGACCTTCAGTCTAACAGAGCCCCTGTATCTTACATCAGTTTGTTTCTATCTGTCGATGTGTGTGTACGAGCTGGAATCACATACCCCCTTTTTTCTGTCGTTTATCATTGTCACTGTAACCAAGTGTAAGGCAACGTAAGCGACACCTGATATCGTTGTAGTGGTTTATAAGCCTTAGTTGGGGGTTAAGGATTGACAAATAAGACTATTAGGGAATTCTAACTTAATTAGGTACCTGTCAATATACACTGGGACACGATCAGTACACCAACACATCAGTCACAGGCAAGTGTAACGGAGTAAGGTATATTGAAGTACGCTTTTCAAACAGGCACAATCAACATAGAACATATGAAAGTGAATTCATTCTCTGATATTGTCTTCGTCAGAATCCACCAACATTTTGAAGTTTCACTTGCATCCAAAGAAATTCTCGAAAAATTGGACCGTCCAATAAAACTTACATTTACCTGTGGATGCCATAGTTTAGAATCAGGACTTGAGCAAAATGACAAGTACTTTTTAACTGAAAGTAGAGTAGTGTGTTAACTTATACATGGGACGTAACTGGTGCTAATAGCTCTGACCAGTTTGTTTTGTTTCGACTGATATAGCATTTTGAGTTTTTTGGGGGATTTTTTATCATGAGCAGGTTAAATGACGGATTCAAAATTATCTTGTAGAATGTTGGGTACCATAAAGTCTTCAAGCTTAAATACTTTACACTTATGTATCATGGTCTTTGAACTGTATGGTGCAACAGTGCTTGGAAGTATGATGTTCCTTTCGCTGTCTAAGGCACGTGGTTATCAGTGTGTTTTATTCTGATAGTAAAAGGTTACACGAAGACGGTATTGAATAGTATGGAATGGTAAAACGTTAGAAGTATTGAATCTTTCTACAGTTTATTGCACGCTTCGTTGTCATTATCGTCCCTTTGTCCATATTGTAACATTGTTTTGTTAAAGGGGGTATTGTTAACAAGGTTTTCGAGAATTTGTCGAGATGTGGACTATGGATAAGGTTTATTCCATTGAACTAGCAGGGTCGTAAATAAGATTAACCACTTGTTTCTCAACTTATCTAGATGTGAACTATAAGAAAACAAGAAAATACCAACACATGAACAGAATCATTATCCAAACTCAAATTTCAATAAGATTAGGACAAAATATAAAGAATAAGCGTCTTTTGTTTCATTGCCAACACCTGCCATGTAAATCTTGCTCAGTCCAAGTACATAACGCCACGTTTCCAATTGAGAACAGAGTATACGACAATGAGGAAACGCACCAATCCATAGTATTGTTCTTATGTCTTGTTACCAGTGTTCACTAACTTTCTCTATTTGGAAAAACTCCGGTTTCTTAAAGACTGAAACTGATGCTTTTAACAGTACAGTTTTTCTTCGCTATTGTTTTACTAAATAATGGAGCAGGGTTCTGGGGTACTTTAAATGGCCTTTATGATACCATTCAAAAGTGTGTATCAATCCTCGATTTTCTTCCGTCTATACAGAGAGCATGGAAAGATTCGGGTAATTTCTGAGTGGGAAACCTCATCGTCAGTTACTGCAGGGACTGATATGCTGGGTAACATTGTTTTTTTTTCTGTATGAATTATCGCCGATCTTTGCTATGCTAGATTGTCGTCGGTGTGTCTATGCTGGTTAACATTGCTATGCTACATTGGAGCCGGTCCTTACTTTGCTGGATTTACGACGGTTTTTGCTATTTTGTATTGTCGCTTGATTTTTCTATATTGGATTGTCGCAAGTCCTTGTTATGCTAGATTGTCGCCGGCCTTTGCTATACTAGATTGTCGCCGGTCTTTTCTATACTAGATTGTCGCCGGCCTTTTCTATGCTGGATTGTCGCCGGCCTTTGCTATGCAGGATTGTCGCCGGCATTTGCTATGCTGGATTGTCGCCGGCCTTTGCTATGCTGGATTGTCGCCGGTCTTTTCTATACTGGATTGTCGCCGGCCTTTTCTGTACTGGATTGTCGCCAGCCTTTTCTATGCTGGATTGTCGCCAGCCTTCGCTATGCTGGATTGCCGCCGGTCTTCGCTATGCTGGATTATCGCCGGCCTTTGCTATGCTGGATTGTCGCCGGCCTTTGCTAGCTGGGTTGTCGCCGGTGTTTGCTATACTGGATTGTCGCCAGTCTTTTCTATACTGGATGTTCGCTGTCTAACATAGCTTTTCTCATATTGGCTAATATTTGTATATATATGATAATAAGTGTCATTTGTGCTTTATTTGTGTGCGCGCTTCATTCAGTGATACAAGTAAACAGCTCATATAAGAATTACACAGGACAGACAACACTTCTGCGCATAAATAACGCCTGGTAACAAAGGTTGCTTTAATTGGTAAACATATAGAAAAGATACTGTCTACACCAGTCTGTCTGTATACACCCACGACATGTTTACTGGAATGTAAACGGGGTATATAATACCGGAGTTGATAGGTAAGGTTGTGTGTTACATCGTTACCGCTGGGACACTGAATACTCGATCTTCATTTTTATCGGCTCTTATTCAAATAACTGTTTGCATATAAACAGTATATACAAGGTCTGGTACAACGAGAACACTACATATGCTTCATTGCTCGATAATCTGTACTGAAAAAACCAGTACATGATATGTATGAATACTGGTTTGCGATTTGAATCATGGACAATTTGTTGGTCAAGCTTCCATATGACATTAATTGCGATAAATCCCACCAAGAGAGGGTCAACACTTGTATTCAGTTACAGAATCCAATGCCACGCTTCAGGTCATTAAGATTACACCGGGTTAGTATTGGACAGATACTAGCCACCACTTTGTAGTTTATTCAATGATGCTCTATGGTCTGTAAGCACGCGAGCCCGTCACGGGGCGTCCGATAAATATACTAATACGTTTACTCCTGAAAAGAGGAAACAAAATACCCCTATGAAATTTAATGTGCCTTGAAATTATACCGTCTCAACTTGCCTCCCTTTTAAATACATTTATCATGCTAAGCGCATCGTGTCATATTTCAGCAACGTGAAAGCGCCAACACCGAACTTATCCGTGAGTGTAGGGCGAGGAGGCAATGGTGTCTCGCATTCACTCACAAGTGTGAGGCGAGGAGACAATGGTATCTCTCTAAAATTCGAAAGTGTGAGACGAAAACACACTGTTTTCTCGCTTACACTAGCGAGCGTGAGACAAGGAAACACTTACATCTCTTGTGATTCTTCTACATTCGAGAGTGTGAGATAAAGGGGCACTGGTATTTCTCTAACATTCGAGAGTGTGAGACTAAGGGGCACTATTATTTCTCTAACATTCGAGAGTGTGAGACTAAAGGGCACTTGTATTTCTCTTACATTCGAGAGTGTGAGACTAAAGGGCACTTGTATTTCTCTTACATTCGCGGGAGTGAGATGAATCACAATGTTATCTCACTTCAATTCGTGGATGCGAGACAAGGAGACAATAGTATCACTCTAACATTCGAGAGTGTAAGAAAATGGGGCACTTGTATCTCGTTTAACCCCGTGAGTAGTGAGACAAAGAGGCACCAGTATCTTGTTTACACCCACGAATTTGAGACGAAAACACACTGTTACCTTGCTCACACTCGCGACTGTGAGATGAGAAAGTATTTGCATCTCTTATATTTTCGAGTGTGTTCAAGGGCTGATTGATAAGTTGTGACCCTTGTATTGAAGAAGTTCAGCAGGGATGTCGCTTTTCAGCTCCACCATTCCACTGTCTGTTGAAGGGTGTGTACCAGAAAACTGGTCAGATTATGTCGAAGAGGAAGCACCCTAATGTAAACAAAGCAAAATGGACAAAATCCTTGAAAGATCAGCGATTCAATATTTGCATATGAAAGGTTTAGCATCTAAGGATATCCATACGATATGGTAGCAACACTAGGGAATGATGCCCATTCATATGCCACAGTAAAAAGATGGGAGGCGGAATTTAAGCGTGGCAGGCAGAGCATTGGGGATGACGTCCGTCCTGGAAGGCCTATCACTGTTACAACCCCAGAAATGGTCTATAGAGTCCATAGAGTTTTATGGCTGACAAGCGAGTAACAGAGAGATAATAGCCAGTGCAGTTGGAATTTTACAGGAAAGACTACATTGAATTCTAACGGATGATCTTGCAATGAGAAAGCTCTCAGCCCGCTCGGTATCAAGACGTCTGACAGTCGATCAGAAGCACAGCAGGCGGACTTTGTCGCGTGCTTATATGAACCTTTTAGAGACAGATCCCGCTAACTCTCTGCAGAGGACCATCATTTCAGCACAGAGGCCAAACATCAGTCTAAACAAAGGAAGCATCGTGGTTGACCCCCGCCGAAGACAAAGACTGTCCCATTAACTGGAAAGGTTATGACCTCGGCTTTCTGGGATACTGATGGTATTCTGATTGTAAATTATCTGAAAAAGGGACAAACATTCCATGGCACGTATCATGCATCGCTTCTTAGGCAGAGAAAATATCAAGCTCAAGCGCTGCGGAAAACTCAATGGAAATGTGTTGTTTCACCAGGACAATGCCGTAGTTTACAAGTTTGTCATTGCCAAAGCTGCCATTAACTATTGTGGTTTTGAATTGATTGAACATCCGCCTTATTCACCTGATCTCGTTCCTTCACGCTTTCATCTACTTAAAAAAATAGAAAAGGCCATTTCCGGTACCCACTTTCGGTCAGATGATGACGTCATACATGCAGGAGAAGACTTTCTTGAACGGTCATCAATGGGACTTCTTTTAAAGTGGCATTGAGGCCCTTAAACATCAGTGGCTAATGTGCACAAATACTGAGGGATTATGTTGAAAAAAGTATGTCCGCCAAAAGTCAAACCCATAAATATGAGGCTCAAATCTTGTCAATCAGCCCTCGTACCTCCCTTATCTTCGCAAGTGTGAGACGAGGAGATAATGGTATCCCTCTTACAACCGTAAGTGTGAGACGAGGAAATAATGGTATCCATCTTACAACCGTAAGTGTGAGACGAGGAGATAATGGTATCCCTCTTACAACTGTAAGTGTGAGACGAGGAAATGTAAGTGTAAGTGTGAGACGAGGAGATAATGGTATCCCTCTTACAACTGTAAGTGTGAGGGGAGGAGATAATGGTATCCCTCTTACAACCGTAAGTGTGAGGCGAGGAGATAATGGTATCCCTCTTACAACCGTAAGTGTGAGGCGAGGAGATAATGGTATCCCTCTTACAACCGTAAGTGTGAGGCGAGGAGATAATGGTATCCCTCTTACAACCGTAAGTGTGAGGCGAGGAGATAATGGTATCCCTCTTACAACCGTAGGTGTGAGGCGAGGAGATAATGGTATCCCTCTTACAACCGTAAGTGTGAGGCGAGGAGATAATGGTATCCATCTTACAACCGTAAGTGTGAGACGAGGAGATAATGGTATCCCTCTTACAACCGTAAGTGTGAGGGGAGGAGATACTTTTCCTGTACATGACTTCTTTGTAGTCTTGGAACAAATGATGCCCATGTACAAAACAAAAAATATTAAGATCATGATAATATCTCCCAGAAGACAAAGCAAAGAAAGGAAATGGAAGTTGTCACTTAAACTACACCAGACCCAGAAACTTCAAAAAAAGCCTCTTCACTTCTGCCTTCCGATTTTTACATTCTGCTGTGATGTCATTGCGGTTCCCTCCCCCGTTGCCCTTATTAACACCCCAACCCCCGCCGATATTAACACCCCCAACCCGCCAAACCCCCGCCCATATTAACATCCCCCAACCCCCGCCCCCGCCCATATTAACGCTCCCAACCCCCGCCCATATTAACATCCCCCAACCCACGCCCATATTAAACACAGTTCTAAAACACACTGGGCCATTCGATTGGATCGGAGTAACATTGTCGAATGCCCGATTGTCAAACAAGTTTGCATGTCCGATTCCATAATATTAAACCGTCTTTGCATTCTTGACATGATCGTCTGACTGATTGTCAGACGTTTTCTAATGTTCGATTGTCAGGTTTAAAACCATATTTTTTCCTTGCATGCTCAAATTTCCGATTGTCAGACATATTCGAATGTCCGATTGCCAAATGTCAAATGATAATTTATTTAGTATAGTTTAGACTGTCAAAATAAAATTAAAACTAATTCTTAGACTAATTATTGTCATTTCTGCAAGAAAAATTAATTAATTTTGTTCTATTAAAGATGACAATGAGTTTGTCTCCTCATTAAAGCAACACAACAGGGTCCCTCTTTGAGCTTCACGCCACGTTTAAGTCATGGGCCATCTGCCGATTCTAAAACTGTAACATGTTGGTTTGGAATAATTAATGTGTCGATACTGTTGTTGCTGTCAAGTCTACGCCAAGAGATTGCGATCTTGCATTCCATTGTCAATAAAATATCTGTTCCTGAGGAGAAAAAATCCCTTGCCGTACCCCATGCTTAACGAGTTTGAAGGTGACGATGACAGTGAAATGTAACATGTATGAAATGGACATCTCTAGTGATGCAGCAGTGTTGTCTTTACTGTAACTGCATATTGTTGTCGGGTAAATGAATGTTTGCGTGCTGTAAGGTAGGTATATGTATCTGATGTCGCTGTCTTATGTTTAACACCTTATTCGCATGGACACTGAAGAATATCCAGTATTGTAATATTTTATATGGTAATGAATTCACGGAATGATAAGTGTTTTTTATGTAGATATGCATTTAAACGAAATTGCTTTTAAGTGTTTTACAGTTCATATATCAAAACCTGCATTTACAAAACGTTTTGTGCTGGTGTGTGTCTTATAGGTTCGTGGGAATGTATCTACACAATGTGATGAGTTTGGACACCAGTACAGTCCTGTTAGCAGGTGGTGAAGGTCATGATATACAGGACAGATAAGGCAGATATTTCAAATGTTAATCTATTTATAGCAGTATCATAATAGCAAAAATGAAAATATTTTTTTGTTGAAGCATTTAAATCAAAGTACTTTTTCACTGTTTTTCTATTTTGTTTTTGCGTCTACCATAAATCACATCTGAAGGTAAATTGTTATGCATAGCAGATAAAACACTGACACGCTCTCCGTGGACTAGCAATAATTAGCATACATGTCTGGAACAGTTAGAAAAATTATGAATCCATCTGAAAATAGTTTACATTTTTTTTGTATCGTAACAGCTAAGGCAGTACGATAAATACACGGAAGCATTATGTTTTGTGACTCATTTAAAGACACTCGAGTTATATTACAGGCGAACGAAATGTTAAAAATAATTTTGGTAGCACAATAAGGTGGCAATATATTTTGTATCAGTCTCCCTAAACACACGAAGTGTTTATAGGAGACAATTGTGTGTGCTCTACCCTAACTTTTTATCTTCTTTGTTTTAATCGCCCTGGGGTGGGATTTGCGTTCTTCACAATACGTAAGATCGCTGCTTTAATTAGCATTTTAATTGTTTGTATACACAGTCTTTACATCGGACGCGAAGAAAAGTTAACATTCTTATTTTCAAACCCTCCACACCGAATGGCATGTTACTAGAGGCGATCATATAAAAGTATGCGATGAATACGATGGGATGAAGGTGTGTGTGCTGTGTAACGAGCTGGGAATAACATCTGACGCTTGTATAGTCATTTGAGGACAATATTTTACACCCGAGGTTTGTAAAGCGTGTTGAGTATGATATATAAGGCTTATTAAGAGAGTACGACATTTTATAATAATATGGAGAGCTGAGTGCAACAAGAAAGTTGAGAACAGTAGTCTGGGCTTGAAAAGAGTTGAATACGGTATTCAAGGCTTGTATAGAGTTGAATACGGTATTCAAGGCTTGTATAGAGTTGAATACGGTATTCCAGGCTTGTATAGAGTTGAATACGGTATTCAAGGCTTGTATAGAGTTGAATACGGTATTCAAGGCTTGTATAGAGTTGAATACGGTATACAAGGCTTGTATAAGGTTGAATACGGTATACAAGGCTTGTATAGAGTTGAACACGGTTTTCAAGGCTTGGATAGAGTTGAATAAGGTAGGTAAAGCTTGTATAGAGGTGAATACAGTAGGTAAGGCTTGTATAGAGTTGAAAACGGTATTCCAGGCTTGTATAGAGTTGAATACGGTATTCAAGTCTTGTATAGAGTTGAATACAGTAGGCAAGGCTTGTATAGAGTTGAATACGGTATTCAAGGCTTGTATAGAGTTGAATACGGTATACAAGGCTTGTATAAGGTTGAATACGGTATACAAGGCTTGTATAGAGTTGAACACGGTTTTCAAGGCTTGTATAGAGTTGAATACGGTATTCAATACTTGTATTGAGTTAAATGCAGTATGCAAGTTTTGTATAGCGTGTTGAGAACAGTCTTCTAGTCTTGTATAGCGTGTTGAGTACTGTCTTCTAAGCTTGTATCAAGAGCTTTTAAGTCCGATCTGTTAGAATGGTACTGTTGCCGGGTATTAGTAAAAAATCTGAGTACAGTTTTCTACACTGTCATGTGACTGTCACCAGTCCGGATTCTCACATTGCCAAAACTCGTCTAGACGCCGTGTCCTAAGTTTGACCGCCGAATATACATGACGGCTAGGTTTTTGTGGCTTTGAGTTGTAGTATGAATGAAACCTGTTTTCTGAAGTATGTGTCGCATTAATCTATATATGTCAATGAGGTCTGTATGTTCCATGTAAAACATGTTTACTTAAGACACATTCATGATGATTTGCAGATATTTGAAAATTGTACAAACAGTACTTTACTGATAGGTGTAAAGTTGGTGACATAAACCCGAATTCCACGACAGCTCGAAGATGGTGCCCTGAATAACGCATAATCGGTAATGACTATAAAACAGAGTAAATACAAAGAAAAATGCATACCTCAATTACATCTACCCGATATCTTTGACTATTCGGACTTTCACTTACTGTTGGCACGGTCTGTAACACTTGGTATGCACTGTGACTAACTGAATGGTACGGACTGTGACTAACTGTTGGTACGGACTGTGACTTACTGGTACGGACTGTGACTTACTGGTACGGACTGTGACTAACTATTGGTACGGGCTGTGACTAACTGGTACGGACTGTGACTTACTGCCGGTACGGACTGTGACTTACTTTGCTACGGACTGTGACTTACTGGTACGGACTGTGACTAACTTTTTGTACGGACTGTGACTTAATGATACGGACTGTGACTTACTGGTACGGACTGTGACTTACTGGTACGGACTGTGACTAACTATTGGTACGGGCTGTGACTAACTGGTACGGACTGTGACTTACTGCCGGTACGGACTGTGACTTACTTTGCTACGGACTGTGACTTACTGGTACGGACTGTGACTAACTTTTTGTACGGACTGTGACTTACTGGTACGGACTGTGACTTACTGGTACGGACTGTGACTTACTGGTACGGACTGTGACTTAATGATACGGACTGTGACTTACTGGTACGGACTGTGACTTACTGCCGGTACGGACTGTGACTTACTGGTACGGACTGTGACTAACTTTTTGTACGGACTGTGACTTAATGATACGGACTGTGACTTACTGGTACGGACTGTGACTAACTTTTTGTACGGACTGTGACTAACTTTTTGTACGGACTGTGACTTAATGATACGGACTGTGACTTACTGGTACGGACTGTGACTTACTGCCGGTACGGACTGTGACTTACTCATTTAAATGACTGTGACTAACTTTTTGTACGGACTGTACTTAGAGAGACGGACTGTGACTTACTGGTACGGACTGTGGTAACTTTTTGTACTGACTTTGCTACGGACTGTGACTTACTGGTACGGACTGTGACATTTAAAATTCGGACTGTGACTTACTGCCGGTACGGACTGTGACTTACTTTGCTACGGACTGTGACTTACTGGTACGGACTGTGACTAACTTTTTGTACGGACTGTGACTTAATGATACGGACTGTGACTTACTGGTACGGACTGTGTCACATCTTGCCTTTTATGTAAACTTCTATATCCATAGGTCTGAGTTATCATTTAAATGCTGATTGTGAAGTAAAAGAGCAACCCAGACAGATAGCATGAGAGAGAAGTGATGTGTCATTGTCATCAGGCCAATTCGGTGCGTTTAGTAGCATCTGCCAACAAGTGAAACCTGACCCACATTTAAAAACATTAACATTTAAAATTCAGAATGACATCTAAAATACATCGCTCGAAGCGAATAGGTATTAGCACCTTCTACAGCTTACTATATTGTACCTTCATACACATTTTTGTACGGGGAAGGTACTGTCGTTATGTGGTTATACATGTATAAAATACATTAGAGGGGTGGAAATGCGTCAAATCATTAATGACTTACAACGTCCGCTAACTATTAATAGAACATCGTAGTGACAGGATAAGGGGAAATGAGGAGATTATTGTGGGAGGTATGTTAGGTAAATCGCATGAAAAATGGCGCAAGGGTATCATCTCTGAGTATAAAAATGTACATATCACCCCAGGATCGTCTGTATTCTCGTCCTTTAGATATTAAGGGTACTGGGTAGTGATCGCCTGTATTCTAGCGTCCTTTAGATATTTAGGGTACCGGGTAGTGATCGTCTGTATTCTCGTCCTTTAGATATTTAGGGTACTGGGTAGGGATCGCCTGTATTCTAGCGTCCTTTAGATATTTAGGGTACTGGGTAGTGATCGCCTGTATTCTCGTCCTTCAGATATTTAGGGTACTAGGTAGGGATCGTCTATATTCTCGTCCTTTAGATATTTAGGGTACTGGGTAGGGATCGTCTATATTCTCGTCCTTTAGATATTTAGGGTACTAGGTAGGGATCGCCTGTATTCTAGCGTCCTTTAGATATTTAGGGTACCGGGTAGTGATCGTCTGTATTCTCGTCCTTTAGATATTTAGGGTACTGGGTAGGGATCGCCTGTATTCTAGTACTGGGTAGTGATCGTCTATATTCTCGTCCTTTAGATATTTAGGGTACTAGGTAGGGATCGTCTATATTCTCGTCCTTTAGATATTTAGGGTACTGGGTAGGGATCGTCTATATTCTCGTCCTTTAGATATTTAGGGTATTGGGTAGGGATCGTCTATATTCTCGTCCTTTAGATATTTAGGGTACTGGGTAGGGATCGTCTATATTCTCGTCCTTTAGATATTTAGGGTACTGGGTAGGGATCGTCTATATTCTCGTCCTTTAGATATTTAGGGTATTGGGTAGGGATCGTCTATATTCTCGTCCTTTAGATATTTAGGGTACTGGGGTAGGGATCGTCTATATTCTCGTCCTTTAGATATTTAGGGTACTAGGTAGGGATCGTCTATATTCTCGTCCTTTAGATATTTAGGGTACTGGGTAGGGATCGTCTATATTCTCGTCCTTTAGATATTTAGGGTACTAGGTAGGGATCGTCTATATTCTCGTCCTTTAGATATTTAGGGTACTGGGTAGTGATCGTCTATATTCTCGTCCTTTAGATATTTAGGGTACTGGGTAGGGATCGTCTATATTCTCGTCCTTTAGATATTTGTGGTTCTTGGTAGGGATCGTCTATATTCTCGTCCTTTAGATATTTAGGGTACTGGGTAGTGATCGTCTGTATTCTCGTCCTTTAGATATTTAGGGTACTGGGTAGGGATCGTCTATATTCTCGTCCTTTAGATATTTAGGGTACTGGGGTAGGAGTCTTGTATCAGTAGACATCCCACACCTGTTATTACCGGCCTTTATCCGCGTGTTAGATATTATACTGCACGGAACCTTGTATTAATCTATACTGTCTCAGATTTCTTGTTTCTCACAATTACATTCCGGTGAAAGAATATCTGGCTGTGATATACCAGGTAGGTAATTCTAGTATAAAAAATGTCCATATGTGGAGGTATAACATATGTGCGTATGGGTAAATTAATCCTGTTATTAGCTTATGGAATTAGAATTAAAAGATTGATTTTTTAAATTGTAGGGTTTGAAAGGTTATTCATTGTGTTTATAGTCGGAAGAACCTGACACCAGTCGGCTCTTAAAACTGACGTCAGGCAACTTAGCAGAGAAACGTTAAATCTGGCTATTTTCACGGATGGACTTAAAATTATCTTTCTGTCCTTTCTGCATAATAACTTTTGTTTGCCATCGACGACACCGAGAGGATAGGTGACTATGTGTGGCCGCGGGACTCTCGCGTGGTAGAGACCCTCCCAAAGTCCGTCTAGGGAGGACATGTGATATATGGGGTCGTGGACACCCTCGTGTAGTAGAAAACCTTTCTGGTGCTCATGGAACACCCCATAACACAATAGGGTACTTCCTAATGTCGTGATATATATAACCCGTCTGCTGTCATTAAGCTCAAGTCTATACGTATTAAACATTTCACTATGACTCTAGATGACAGACTATCGTTATCTGATTCCGTCACCTGACCTGACGAAGATGACGATTCATCACTGAAAAAGTCTGACAACCTTATATATTAAAAGTTACGTCAATTACTACCTCGTGTAAAGATTTAGTTTGTTAATCGGAACACACCAATACAGTATGCTGACATCATCTTCCGCATTTTTCTACAATACTTGATTAATGTCGATTTCTTCATCTTGTGACTCTCAGTTCCTGATTCAGCTGCTACATTCGACGTCAACTTTCACAAGTCACGTCCTCTTCTACGTCCGGTGATATTTTTTTCTACAAATTTATATTTCTATATCATACCTGACATCAAATTTCACACCTGGCTTCTACATCATCACCTGACATTCACTTGCACGTATGACGTTTACTTTATTTCCGAACGACTATTTCAACGCCGAACTTCAGTTTCCACGTACATTTTTACACCTGACGTCAACTGTATGGGGTCATGATGAAACCAACATTACCCAGCCTAATTTGTTAGGTATTTAATTGACAAAACGAGCCGGCCACTGTGTGGACTCATTGTCTGCAGCCCTAGGGAGCGGGCTATCCTAATGCTACTCGTTCGTTTACCGCTTTGTCAACAACGTGTAAGCTTTCTGCTCGTGAACACGAGGGCCAATTAATAGGCGGGTACAGCTTGACGACCACGGGCAGGTCACACCACAATAACATGATAAGTGTGGATAGTATAGGTGACCGCTACACTTACTATATGTGACGTGATGCTATTACCACACCTATAGGCCCAGGTGTGCGAAGTAGATACAAACGTAATTGTATTGGCGGGTGTTGGGCAGGAACTAGGTAGAATGGTTCCCTTGGGTACCGCGTGTGCCACATGTGGAGGGGTATCACACTGTGAAATGCTAGACATTGCGGATGGGGATGGGTGGGGTTGGGGAAGGGGTGTTGAAATCTGTTTGGTAAAATATAAATGACGGTGTAAAGTTCAAATAAATTTTTAGTTCTGATAACATTCTAAACACACTCTAGTCTATGTGATTTTCAGAAACCGTCTCTAATGTCTGCAATCTGTCCACATTGTTGTTTACATATCGTCACATATTACAGTCTTGTCTTGCTTAACTTGTGGATACAGTATTGAAATCCCTGTGTGATTGTTGAGGCCAGATATATGATGTTTTTTTTTTCAAAAAGAGCAAACCCTTCCTAGTATTAACTCGGACTAACGTACTGGCGTAAGAAAGGCTGATCGTCATCTTGATCTCATCACCTTGTGTGGTATAAAGTTAGATGCGTGTTCGATGCTCGTTAAAGGTCTTGTGCTTTCCTAAATTTCATTAACTTTGGTCTCCTATTGAGAACATGGCATTACCTGGAGCTATCGTTGATGAAATAGAAGACACTTATTCTTCTTTAACACCTGATTTTTATCTCCTTGTTATGTGAGGGTATGTGTAAATCTGGCTTTTTGTTCGTATTTTACCACGTTTTATCAATTTTCAGTTTGAAATTTAATATTGAACACGGAATGACCATTTGGCAACTGCATAATAACTGATACAACAGTTACAGTCCTCGGTTACTGTAGGAGGACTGCAAACTGTTTTACATAGCGCGTGACGTTTCGAGGTGAAAGAATTTCACGGATGCCACTTTATACACACGTATTTACCACTTATTCTAAAACATTTAAAAAAAAAATTTCAGAATGAATTTGTCGTTTCGAAAGGGCGACTATATAACTAGCGGCAAAACGGTCTACTTTTATTTGACGATAACTTCTCAATCCCGTAACAAAACTGTTTGCTCAGCACTTAGACCTCAATGTTGGCAACTTCTAAACGGCAAATATTGGGTGTTCTCGAGAAGAGTTTAAAGTGCTCCAAGTATTATAACAATCGTTGTGTTTGTTGTAACACCATTTAGGGATTACCACAGACGGGTATGTGTTCGGAGTTGTTTTATGGACTAGGTCACTGATTCACATTTCAACCATTTTTAATAAGTGTGTAAAAGTCATGAAACTACATAGAAGCGAATAATCGGGTCAGTAAGGTCATGTCTGTGTGTCCCTGACTTGAATGACATATCAGTTTTTAATGATAATGACAATATTAGATTGTTTGACTTTACGACCAAAAGTTCTCCTGTAACGTTTTGTTATAGTTAACACTTGCGTTTTTCCCCAGAAGGGAGTCGCTTTAGACAGGCTATTGTGTGATACGTCCCACAGCAGTTCTGAAACAGTAATTAGGTGTTAATCACATATTAGACAGTCATATATAATACTTGAACCAACCTTTCTACGCGGGTGATGATTTTTAAATTGAAGCAATATATATACATGATACACATAATATCACTATGATTTTGATACACGTTTTAGCCGTGGAGTAGGGCGGTATCATATTAGGGTTTAAATGGTCTGTAAGTCCTCGTGTGTACGATTTGCCACCTGTGGCTAGCAAGTCAATATTATTCTAACCCTTCAACTATTCATCTAGTTTTGACAAAAAATCATTGTACGAAAATATACACGCTTGAATTCCATTCCTCATTACTCAATATCTCACCGTCGGATCTCCGGACGAAACCTACCCCCTATCAGCTGTCCATCTCCAGCCATAATTTCTGACCACTCGCATTTGTCTTCTTACAGGTGACCCGGTATTTTCGTAGTGATACCTGTCCGACTGGACTGACCATCGAGTGTTCACTGTGTTTGGATACTGACCATCAGTGTTTAGATAGATTATTTCGACCGATAGCTGAGATGACCGGCTCCAGATCACATATCACTGTATGATGTGGGAAGGGCATTTTATGTGAAAAGTCTTGTGAAAGGAGAGAAAATGAGCGGCAGTTACCACAGCGCCGCTAATTATGTGTTTATAATTCTGTCAGTGGTTATCTGTAAGGTAAGTGTTCAAATATATAAATAATTATTTCCCGTATTTGATATTCTTTATGTATATATGTATATTATGAGATTTAAAAAGAAATTGCCCAAGAACGAAAACTGACGATAAAAACCTCAGATTACTGAAATCAAACAACATGTAAAATTCTCAAGTTTTCACAAGAATCCGGAGAATTCGTTTAAACATATTTCATGGTCTAATTAATGACAGCGATCGGACAATAGTTATTACAACGTAAGAAACGCCCTCTCCCCACATATAAGAAGATAACATTCAATTAACCTAGATAGTAACAAATAAGTATATACATGTTTTAAATTTAAATCTTTTACCGGACATGATATACTGATCCACGTTTCTGACAATACTATTATCAGTATTATCAGCATACAGTTCATTATCATATGATGATACATTTAAATTAATAACTACAATTTAGTTTTCGTTAACTGATCAAATAAAAAATTCTACAGTTGACAAGGATTTCACAATCTAGAGAATGTGCATGTCACATACTTTTAGATGGACAAATGATTTTGAAATTACGAACAATTGATAAGATGTGATGAATTTCATTCAATAAAGTTTTTAACTATATATATATATGTTACATAAGTGTCGTAAGGCCAGCGGTTAGAAAATATGTGCGTTCACAATTAGGCTGATTCCTTGATGATTTATTACTAAAATATGGAAGAAAGTCGAGAGCCTGAGATAACTGCCTTCCTTCGTTCAAGCACAGGTGCTTGGATTATTACAGTTTTCATCTGTCTACTGCTATTTGATTTATAAAACGACATCTTTCTGTGGTTCAAGGGTATGCAATTTCGCGCCAGTTTTGTCAATATTTGTGATTGCCGACTGTTGGGATGACGTCTATTTCCTGTTCCAGACTGCCGGCGACCACCATCGTGGAGGGTTTGTCGGAGATGAAGGGTCCAGATACATCTGGTCATACGGCCAGTGGACGGGCTGTTCCGCTGAGTGTGGACAGGGCAAGTAAAGCGCTAGTACTGACCACATTTCTGTGGCACGTTTAGTGTAGGGGGACTTCCTATCGAGGTAACCCCTTCCCCACATTACGTCACCTGAAACACATGTTCATGAAGTTGACCAGACGTTTGGCTTTCCTCGCCCTTCCTGTCAATAATTTGGAACATTTGCCTTTATTATCTGAACATTGAGAAGAGTTTTTTTATCACAAATTTTCATAAAGTTTTAGCAGCAACTGTGGTGATGATAATCATTCTGTGTAAAATAATAGGATATTGTGTTGCCCATCGTTCATAAAACATGAAGAAAAAAGCAACATGGCAACATAATCATAATTCAGACGTAAATTCCATAAAACTAGGGCCAAATACGAACAATAGAAAAGATTTAAGAGGTAAGTGATGTCACACTCTCAAATAAGAACAAGGTATACAACAACGGAACCAACAGGGAAACTGATGAGCGTTGGATACCTCCAGGTTCATGTCGCACAAAGAAAGAATATCTCTCAATGAGATCACTATGGCGATCATATTTATCATCAACCTGCATCTTTTGAACCCTTGTGTTAGTTTGTCAGTCAGTTGACAACTTCTTGCTCAAAAATCATGATAATGGGAACAGACCCTTGAATATTGAATCAACTGTGACATGTACATACCATAGGTTGGAGAGGAAAATTTACGATAAGGAAATTGAAATTATCATGCCTATCATACAACTTGATGGAAAGCTGTCCATGTCGGTTTGTTCTAACAAAAGATGGAGATAAACAGCTGATGTAGAAGAATCTGGCGTATCTTTGATTTCCATTTCTGGTCGATATAGGTGATGGACACAGTCAATGAATTTTTTTGTTAATTAAAGACAAGACTTCATCAATATATCTGAAGGTGTAATTGAACAACTTTGCAAGGTCTTTGTGACCTATTTTAATAAGCTCTTTAATAAATTCAGCCTCCTATGAAAACAAATTAAGTTAGCCAACAGAGGGGCACACACATTTGGTTCCCGTTGACTAGATCCTTATGGAATCTTGCCACCATTTATGTTACTTCCTGGGAACCGAGTGAATCTTGTTTATGTCTCGGGTTCCCATTTGTCGCAAGTTTTGCATGATGAGTTGTGGCTATCTTGGATTTTGACAGTTTAAGGTTGCTATTCGGTTTCATGAAAGGTAGATTATGAATCTCTGATGGATTCTCATGTTTCATCTATTATCAATTTCTCTGTGCAAATGACAGTCTTGACGACATTTCACTATTCCACAAATAGACGTAAGTGAGAAGTCACTGTTGTCGAATTGTCATGAAACATTACTCTTAAACTGTGGGCAATCTGAGGGAAAGTTGATGTTCCATCCCATCTGTCCCTTATTGTTTGTAAAAAATGGGACTATAGACATGACTCAGCTGATGCCCCCCTTCATCTCTGTTCATCAGATTTCCTTCCTCGTATCCAGATGGATTCTTTCATCTTTCTCAATTTCTTGTTATCCTATCTCTCAGGAACTTTCCAGTAAAAAGTAGTAATCTTGTAAGGGTTATATTATGTTGGTTGTCAAGATCCCATATGCAATCTTTATATACATTGGGCAAGCGATCCTTTTACAAACTTCCTGTTGACAATTCATTTTACACAAAATTTCAACGAAATGCACTTCAGCATATCAAACAGGTTTTGGCTCATGAAATGTTTATGGTTTGCTGTTGTAATTATATAAGTTGTTTTGATCATGTTACATCACGTTGTTTGTAAAATTGTCACAGGGATCCAGCTGCGTCGAGTGTCATGTGTTGATCAACAAACTGAAGAGATGGTAGAGAGATCCCTCTGTAAGCGTTCTATCCAGCCTACAGACAGACAGAGGTGTAGTAATGGGCCATGTACCAATCAGCAACTAGAGGATACTGTGTAAGTTTCCAGTTTATACAGGATGTTGTTTGTCACACCCATAGATACAGGCGCTGTGTAAGTCTTCAACTTATACAGGGTGTTGTTTGTCACACCCATAGATACAGGGCACTGTGTAAGTCTTCAACTTATACAGGGTGTTGTTTGTCACATCCAAAGATACAGGGCACTGTTTAAGTCTTCAACTTATACAGGGTGTTGTTTGTCACACCCATAGATACAGGGCACTGTGTAAGTCTTCAACTTATACAGGATAATGTTTGTCCCATACATAGATAGAGGGTGCTGTTTAAGTCTTCAACTTATACAGGGTGTTGTTTGTCCCATACATAGATACAGGGTGCTGTTTAAGTCTTCAACTTGTACATGACGTTGCTTGTCCCATACATAGATATAGGGTGCTGTTTAAGTCTTCAACTTGTACATGACGTTGTTTGTCCCATACATAGATACAGGGTGCTGTTTAAGTCTTCAATATATACGGGATGTTGCTTGTCCCATACACAGATAGAGTGTGCTGTTTAAGTCTTCAATATATTCAGGGTGTTGTTTGACACACCCATAGATACAGGGTGCTGTTTAAGTCTTCAATATATACCGGGTGTTGTTTGTCACATCCAAAGATGCAGGACACTGTTTAAGTCTTCAACTTATACGAGATGTTGCTTGTCCCATACATAGATAGAGGGTGCTGTTTAAGTCTTCAATATATACAGGGTGTTGTTGTGTGTCACATCCATAGATTCAGGATGCTGTATAAGTCTTCAATATATACAGGGTGTTGTGTGTCGCACCCATAGATGTAGGGCACTTTGTAAGTCTTCAACTTATACAGGATGTTGTTTGACACACCCATAGATACAGGGTGCTGTTTAAGTCTTCGATATATACAGGGTGTTGTTTGACACACCCCTAGAGTTTTGTAAGGTTCAAACTTATACAGGATGTTTGTCACATCTGTTATATAGGTTGACATGTTCTTCCACATGTTATATGTGAATTTACTTAGTTGTATATTTATTTACAGGCAGTGAGCCGTGGGGGAGTTGAGAGATGTGTTCTGCCATAAGTAAAATATGAAATGTACTGTATATTTTTACAGCCAGATAGCTGTGGGGGAGTGAAGGATGTGTTCCACTAGGCATGATAATGGAGTTGTATTGTATATCTACTACAGGCAGTGGATCCTTGAAGAGTGTGAAATATACGTTCCACCACATGTAATCTGGGAAATGTTCTCTATGTTTTTATAGTCAGTGGGCTCTGGGAGAGTGGGGCATGTGTTCCGCGACATGTAGTCTGTGAAATGTATTCTATATTTTTACAGGCAGTGGGTTCTAGGAGAGTGGGGCACGTGTTCAACCGTATGTAATCAGTGAAATGTACTCTATATTTTTACAGGCAGTGGGCTCTAGGAGAGTGGGGCACGTGTTCCACCACTTGTGACATTGGTGATCAGATACAGCAGGTTAACTGTGTCGCTATTAGAGAGGATGGTAGGTCAAGGTCAGTTAGTGATGACCTTTGTGTTAAAGTGTATGGAGAGAAGCCAAAGTACATTCGTTCCTGCAATGAGGAAGTTGCATGTCCACAATGGACATTTTCTGGCTGGTCGAAGGTATGTGTCTGTTTGTATATCAATCCTAATTACCTTTGTATAGTAAACTAATAACACTGACGACAAATATACAACTACATTAATTTGTAAAACTGTAATAAGTTGTAACATTTATCAAAGTGAAATCATTGGTTATAATCAGGAGTTATTTCTGTATTTCTGTAAAACTCTAAAAAGGAGTTACATCTGTAAAACTGTAATCAGGAGTTACATCTGTATTTCTGTAATCAGGAGTTACATCTGTATTTCTGTAATCAGGAGTTACATCTGTATTTCTGTAATCAGGAGTTACATCTGTATTTCTGTAATCAGGAGTTACATCTGTATTACTGTAATCAGGAGTTACATCTGTATTACTGTAATCAGGAGTTGCATCTGTATTTCTGTAATCAGGAGTTACATCTGTATTTCTGTAATCAGGAGTTACATCTTACATCTGTAAAACTGTAATCAGGAGTTGCATCTGTATTTCTGTAATCAGGAGTTACATCTGTATTTCTGTAATCAGGAGTGACATCTGTTAAACTAATCAGGAGTTACATCTGTAAAATGTAATCAGGAGTTACATCTGTATTACTGTAATCAGGAGTTACATCTGTATTTCTGTAATCAGGAGTTACATCTGTATTTCTGTAATCAGGAGTTACATCTGTATTACTGTAATCAGGAGTTACATCTGTATTACTGTAATCAGGAGTTACATCTGTATTTCTGTAATCAGGAGTTACATCTGTATTACTGTAATCAGGAGTTACATCTGTATTACTGTAATCAGGAGTTACATCTGTATTTCTGTAATTAGGAGTTACATCTGTAAAACTGTAATCAGGAGTTACATCTGTATTTCTGTAATCAGGAGTTACATCTGTATTTCTGTAATCAGGAGTTACATCTGTATTTCTGTAATCAGGAGTTACATCTGTATTTCTGTAAACAGGAGTTACATCTGTATTTCTGTAATCAGGAGTTACATCTGTATTTCTGTAATCAGGAGTGACATCTGTTAAACTAATCAGGAGTTACATCTTTATTTCTGTAATCAGGAGTTACATCTGTATTTCTGTAATCAGGAGTTACATCTGTATTTCTGTAATCAGGAGTGACATCTGTTAAACTAATCAGGAGTTACATCTTTACTGCTGTAATCAGAAGTTACACTGTATTATTGTCACCAGGAGTTAAATCTGTGCTACTGTAATTGGTATAATTACAGTAAACAATAATTTCGTTATGTAATCAGCAGCCATCTGTGTACATTTAAAGTTTAAGTTTCCTGTTTAACCTGTTGTCATTGGTTACCAGATATACCTTTATTTGGTAGTTTGAGGATAAAGTATTCTGAACAGTGTAAATAATTTCTTTTCTTTCTTTAATGCCATGTTGCCTGAAACACATTTTATACTTAAGATACCAGAGTTGTCTACCTTTGATTATTTTGGCATTTAAATGTACATATTGTAGGGTATTACAGAGACATCTTTTCCATGTTTTGTGTTGAGTATAAAATAAAAAGAAAAAATGAATTTAATCTTACAAAGCACCATTATTTTTATGAATTAATTTACAGTGTACAACTGACTGTGGAATTGGGGTACAGACACGTCGCGTTTACTGTATACAGCGTACACATTCAGAGTCCACCAACTATAAGATCCTCCAAAATAATGCATGCTCCCTGGAGGAGAAACCACCTAAGGAACAGCAGTGCACGGACACCTCCTGTCAAAGTTCTGACACCCGACCAGACAGAGTAAGTGTGTCATATTATAGAGACACCATTGATATCTTTTTGTGTATGCTTCACCATTTTATTCTTTTATTCCATGCCTTTATTCCATCATGTCCTACCTGGTACAGGCCTCATAAACACTGATATAGTTGATACGTATCACCACATCCTACATCATAATGACATTTTGGGTTCATATGCACTTAGTGTTAAGTCATGTGACAGAAATTTGGAGCAACATTAACATTGACATCACATTTTGAAAAGTGCAGCCTCAAATTGACATTTATATGATACCAAATTGATATTGCCAGAAAGAGCATTGTCTAAACCATTAAAAAGGTACTGTCCATCGGAATAGACATCGTGATTTTATGTTTAAAGCACAGATAAACCCAACGATGGGGCAGGTTACTGTAATTCTTTCATGAGAATTTGTTATTTTGATGATTTATTTTTGAAATTATTCAGGTGGACACTAGAATTCAGATTGCTGGATTTATTCCGTCAACTAAGTTTCTCTTTCCATATAGGCTACAAGGTTGCACCTTTGAAAAATCGGCATCAATGTTAATGTCACTGTACATGAATAGAACTCTCATGTGTTCATTGTACACGTTTCTATGACCATAGTCGTAAGGACAAGTCAGAAGATGTATTCAATCATAGAAATCTGTTTGCTGAGCTCCCGGATAGAAAATTACAATAGTTAATGTGTCATGCGTTTATTCGAAAATATTTTACAATGTAAACTGTGTATTTCCTGGTAAAAACTGAGACATGATTATGTAACTCTCGTCTACCAGTTCATCAACCTTGCGTGACGTTACCAATATAGAAATTTGTTATAATGTACACTTGCATGAATTTATTAATGAGTAAGATTTCAGGTAGCAACATCAACATACATGCAATGTAATATCAGACTTATGAACTGATGGGAAAGATGTATACAACAGTAGATTGTCTTTTCTACAGCTGGACATTTAAAAATATTATTGTAATAAATATTTGCTTTTAATAAATGTTATAACTGTTGTTTTTTTGATGTCATCTGAAATGTTATAACTGTTGTGAAGTCTGCTGTTTGATGTCATGAAGTCTGGTTTGTGATGTTATAACTGTTGTGAAGTCTGCTGTTTGATGTCATCAGTGGTCTGAAGTCTGGTTTGTGATGTTATAACTGTTGTGAAGTCTGCTGTTTGATGTCATCAGTGGTCTGAAGTCTGGTTTGTGATGTTATAACTGTTGTGAAGTCTGCTGTTTGATGTCATGACTGGTCTAAAGTCTGGTTTGTGATGTTATAACTGTTGTGAAGTCTGCTGTTTGATGTCATCAGTGGTCTGAAGTCTGGTTTGTGATGTTATAACTGTTGTGAAGTCTGCTGTTTGATGTCATCAGTGGTCTGAAGTCTGGTTTGTGATGTTATAACTGTTGTGAAGTCTGCTGTTTGATGTCATGACTGGTCTAAAGCCTGGTTTGTGATGTTATAATTGTGGTGAAGTCTGCTGTTTGATGTCATCAGTGGTCTGAAGTCTGATGTTTGATCTTGTAACTGGACTGAAGTCAGGTGTTAAAAACCCTTTGTATTCTCAGGATGACAACTCTGGATCAAGTAATTGTGAGAACACTTTGTATGGCTGTTGTCTGGATGGCAGGACAGCATCATCTGGACCTGGATATCAAGGCTGCCCATTAGAGGGTAAGTAAACACTATCTAATTCACAGTCCTTCATCTGCCAAGCCGTTTTCATCCTTAAAAGTACTGTAGACATCAGCCCTCATCAGAGTGATTACTCCATGTTCATCTGGCTTACCTCATATTTTTTGAGAGTATAGCCCCGGATTGATTAGCCCTGGAGGTATGGACTGCATTTTTAGATTTCAGTGAAGTTTTTAATAGTTGTGAATATTAGTTCTAGGACCATGCTGTGCCACAGTACTACATTTCATGTAGTTTTCTTGTAAATTATTTGATGTTCAGTGAATCATGAAAAGCTGTCCTATTTTACATTATCTTATATGTTTCATCATGATCATTGTTAAATAAATTGGAATTTTGAGTTGGGAGTTGTTTCCCTTCCATTAATTTTGTTGAACATTTTTCATCTCAGATCGTTGTAAATATCTTTGGATTATTTCCCTTTACCTAATCTTTTCAGATAGTGATGTACATGTGTAAAAAAAATTATTTGTTTCCTTTTTTGTAAAACTTTTTTCCTCAAATTTTGAATAGCTATTTATAAGTTTAATGGTGTGATGGGTATCATGTACAACCATGTTGTTTTTTTTTCTTTGATGAGCGCTTCATAAAACAGAGTGCATGGCAAAGTGTTCCTGATGGGAAAGCACTTAAGGAATTAAGTAATTAGTTTACTTTAAGTAAGTGCATGCAGTAGGGAGTTGAAATCCAGCAGGAACTGGAAAGGGGTGATTTGTGTGGCACTTAAACATGATATACATTATTGCGTCTGACAGTTACAGAAATTTTGCTAGATATACATGTAGATGAACATTAATTTTTAAATCATTGTGAATTTCATGTGTCTGAAATTTGGCTGTGCCAGTTGCTTTAAAATATGAATCACTATAGAATATATACCTGTAATAGTTGTGTTGGCCTCACTTCATCAGTTAAAGAACAGATTTAAAACTGCGATAAGTTAACATAGATTTCTGGTTATTTAGAAATTGTAATTAGGGTGTGTTTCCAGAATGCATGTAGTGTTTTTTTTTTTTTTGCTTTTTTAATTTAGTAAGATAAGAAAATCTCAGACAGATAAAAGAAACCTGCGTGTTCAGTACAGCCTATAGTACTTTACTTGGTGCCTGTTTAGACCTTAAGAATGCGGTTAAATTCTGTTATACATTCACTGCCGTTGTTTGACTGTATAATTACCTACATGTAGGCATTAATCAAACACACTTATATGCACATGTTACAGAAAAGATGTTAAAAAAGAAACAGCAATTTTTTTAGACATTTTTTAAAGAAGATTGCTGACTAGCCAATCTTACACCTGGCCAATGTTATACCACTTATTGTTTTTCATTGATATCTTTTGTACTGATAGCACTGATAATAGTTACAATGTATAACAAAGGAAAACAGACACGCACCAAAGGTTTATTTAAAATTAAATAAGATGAATGAATTGCTATTGTGGAAGCTCATAGATAAGTGTTCAGGCTATACAATAAGAGGAATCTTTAGTTCAGCAAAACAGATTTAATGTATTTCAATTGTGACATCACACAAAAGTATGTCTGGCCTTATATTGTTCTACTTAATTGACCGGCAGCTTACACCAGAACTGGTCTGTTGATAGAACTGGTGGATGGAATATAGCACTGATGGATGGAATCGCTTCAAATATTGAACAATCTATGTCATTTTTATATCTTTCTCATTTCATTCGAAGTTTAATGAAGCAAATTTCCTTCATGTGTGAAGAGAATGCACTTTCATATCTTTGGATGAAAATGAATACGAGCAGGACAAATCTTTACAAAAGCTATGGAGTTATATAAAGCATCACTTCCACATTTGAATGGCAATACAATTGAGTTTCTTAAATAAGAAATGGAATAATAAAAGTGGTAGTTTCTCGTTTTAATTTTAAGTTTAAAAAATAAAAAATGGTTTAGTCAGAAACGGGTAAATGAGGATGCATGGGAAATTCATTCATGGCACAATTTCATAACAGTAGCATTTTGTCAGGAAGTTTTTTTATATGAAGCTGTAATAATTTTGTTCTGGTAATTGTGGTGTGTGTAACACAAGGGAATGTTATTCCTATCAGATGGAAGCTTTCCTGTTCAAGTTACCATATACTGATTGCTCTAGTCTCTAGTCTTACTCGGTGGAGTACAGACAACTGCTGGGAAGATCAACTATGATTGACAAGTGCTTTAACAAAATGTATCTGTTTCTGATTACATTTTATATCCTGTTTGATGCATAAATGCTGAAACTGTGCTGTATATAAATGTACAGATATCTTATTATTACAGCTAAAAAGTTTGATGAACTTGTAAGTCACAAAACATTAGGAGGAAGTGGTAGAGTTTAATAGCATGGATGAAATTTGACAGGCCTGTGACCTTGTTTGAGCTTGAGGGATTAGGTACCAGCTCGAGTACTCATCTTACCATTATACTTTCAGATGTAAAGTACCCAGTGAAATTAATAAACATTCTACTTCTCCGTCATTGGACAGTAGAAGTGTGAATCCTACTAGTGTAGACAGCTGATGTAGAAGTCGTGTTTTTCAGACGTCGATGGCAGCTTAAACCTTAACCAGAGTTTAGTTTTTTTTTACATTAATGGACGAAAATGATCCCAGTCAGTGCTGAAAAAGCAATGAATGACCGACCTTCTTTAGCCTCATGTCATTACTGCAGATGTAGGGTATTAGGATGGGCCAAATGACACTGAAAGTGTAGATTTTAACCTTCTTGTGAAGTCAGGTAAAGATGCTGCCATACCGTTCAAAACAGGACTGAAAATTGTGAAAGTAATTCGATATACATCTGTGATTTCACATCTACCTTCAAACTAGACACATAATTGAACGGAATTCTTAATTAGATGGGAGATAATTCAGCAAAGTGTGATATCAACATAGGTATGATTACTTATATAAGTATCCATTGAGGATTCTTCTCTGTATTTTACACTTGTCTTATTTAAACACAATGGACCTGACCATGTGCTTGTCACTACCAGTCTAAAGAAACAAAATATTCTGGTGTTATTGTCATTGTTCATGCAAAAAAAAAAAAGTCTGTAATGGAGTCTTGGATAGATCATGTAGTAATAGTGAACTGTTGTATCAGCTTGTAAGTCAGATATCATAATGGAGAATTCTTAAAGTACTTTTGTAAGTTTAGCTTCATGTAGGACATTCTGTCCCACATCTGACCTATAATAAGCGTGGAAGTGTGGCCTGATTTGACACAACTGCTTAAATAGTGATGCCTTCCTTTACTCAACTGTATCTCTCTGTATACACTGTTGAATAAATGATGCCTTTTTTTTTTACTTAACTGTATCTCTCTGTATACACTGTTGAATAAATGATGCCTTTTTTTTTACTTAACTGTATCTCTCTGTATACACTGTTGAATAAATGATGCCTTTTTTTTACTTAACTGTATCTCTGTATGCTGAATAAGTGATGCCCATTTCAACAAAACTTTGTAACACTACTTCATCGGTTATTTCTAGGGTTCTATTTTCACTACTTTCATGAATGCAATATTTGAAAAATAAACACATTGAAAATAAGATAGATAAAGGAAATAAGTGGATGGATGTTGGTGTGTGATAATTAATGGATGGACAATGGTGTGTGATAATTAATGGATTGACATTGGTGTGTGATAATTAATGGATTGACATTGGTGTGTGATAATTAATGGGTGGACATTGGTGTGTGATAATTAATGGAAGGACATTGGTATGTGGTAATTAATGGATTGACATTGGTGTGTGATAATTGATAAATGGACATTGGTGTGTGATAATTAATGGATTGACATTGGTGTGTGATAATTAATGGATTGACATTGGTGTGTGATAATTAATGGAAGGACATTGGTATGTGGTAATTAATGGATTGACATTGGTGTGTGATAATTGATAAATGGACATTGGTGTGTGATAATTAATGGATTGACATTGGTGTGTGATAATTAATGGATTGACATTGGTGTGTGATAATTAATGGATGGACATTGGTGTGTGATAATTAATGGATGGACATTGGTGTGTGATAATTAATAGATGGACATTGGTGTGTGATAATTGATAGATGGACATTGGTGTGTGATAATTAATGGATTGACATTGATGTGTGATAATTAATGGATGGACATTGGTGTGTGATACTTAATGGGTGGACATTGGTGTGTGATAATTAATAGATGGACATTGGTGTGTGATAATTAATGGATTGACATTGGTGTGTGATAATTAATGGATGGACATTGGTGTGTGATAATTAATGGATGGACATTGCTGTGTGAACATATGACTGGATATTGATGGGTGTTAATTAATGACTGGACATTTGCTGATGTGGAGTACGATTATGGAGGGGCCTGGGATGGAGTATGGTTGTGTTGGGGACATTAAAATGCTGGGACATTCTGATATAAACACTGATGCTTTGTCAGTGAACATTGGTCAAAGTTGCCAGCATCTCTGTATCAGATTTTATTGTAGTTTAATTGTGTGAGGGTCCAAATGTAAGGGTAAAAAAGATAGAATTTCATATTGCTACTCTAATTGATGCAGATTTTTCTAAATTATATTCATATAAAATGTCAAGAGAAATTTATTTTCTTCCTGGAGTTTTTTATTGTATATGCCATATATATTTTTCTGAATTGTATACAAATAATAAATTGGCTTGGAGAGGATGGGGGTTATAACTGTTTATTGCCATTGTTTGAGAGGGAAGGTTAGAAATGTTCTCCATTCTTTTTATATGCACTTCATGCTTAACTGAGGGTACTGAAGCTGTTAAAAAACAATTTCGTCTTTGACTCTTGACTAAAAAAGTATCAAATTATCAGAACCAGGGTAGAGGTTGTCGTTTTGAATAGCAGAATCCCATAAAACAGCTTATTTATATCCAGGAGCAGTGGAAGTCTCCACTGGCACACCTCCCAGTGCATTAACAGAAGCTAGCTAATCTCATTGATACAAACAGACTTACCATGCAGACAGGATTTCAATAGAATTATAATATAATATTTGCTACTTCAAACACTCTAATTCCAATTTTATAGGAGCTAATGAAAATACTTTAGAGATTTCAGCAAAACCATCAGACTATAAAGATGATATCATGATGTATTTGAAAAAGATAAATTCTTGTTTGCTTTATCATATTACATGTGTATCAACAAGTTATTTTTCTTTTGAAATTTTAAAATCTTGATAGAGAAGTTGTTGATTTATCTTTAAAATTGCAAATTTGTAACCATAAGATAGTACTAAATGTTTGATATGGGTGATACACCAGATACACGAGATTTTTCACAGAAATGTTCAAAGTTCGGTAATGATAATGGAGATACAAAACTCGACAGCTTAAATATCTTCCTTTCATATAGCCTTATAATGAGGTTTGTTAACCCTTAAAAACTTATCATGTATTAAAATTCATCTGTTATTAACAAGTCCTTGTTTACAACACCTGTATTTACAGGTCATTGTTTAAAAACACCTGCATTTTAGATGTTATCATGTGAAAAAATACAAAAGAAACTTAAAATTTAATGGACAACTTCCTTTTACTTAAAGAGAATGTGTTTTACTTAATCAGCCAGCATACATAACAATGAAGGGGAGCCTATTCATCTGTCAGGTATTGGAGGAATCCTTACCTGTGAGATGGAGGAATCTTTACCTGTGAGATGGAGGGATCCTTACCTGTTAGTCTGTAAGGTGATGGAGGGATCCTTACCTGTGAGATGGAGGGATCCTTACCTGTTAGTCTGTAAGGTGATGGAGGGATCCTTACCTGTTAGTCTGTAGGGTGATGGAGGTATCCTTACCTGTTAGTCTATAAGGTGATGGAGGGATCCTTACCTGTTAGTCTGTAAGGTGATGGAGGAATCCTTACCTGTTAGTCTGTAGAGTGATGGAGGGATCCTTACCTGTTAGTCTGTAGGGTGATGGAGGGATCATTACCTGTTAGTCTGTAGGGTGATGGAGGGATCCTTACCTGTTAGTCTGTAGGGTGATGGAGGGATCCTTACCTGTTAGTCTGTAAGGTGATGGAGGAATCCTTACCTGTTAGTCTGTAGGGTGATGGAGGGATACTTACCTGTTAGTCTGTAGGGTGATGGAGGGATCATTACCTGTTAGTCTGTAGGGTGATGGAGGGATCCTTACCTGTTAGTCTGTAAGGTGATGGAGGGATCCTTACCTGTTAGTCTGTAGGATGATGGAGGGATCCTTACCTGTTAGGCTGTAGGGTTTTGGAGGGATCATTACCTGTGAGATGGAGGGATCCTTACCTGTTAGTCTATAGGGTGATGGAGGAATCCTTACCTGTGAGATGGAGGGATCCTTACCTGTTAGTCTGTAAGGTGATGGAGGGATCCTTACCTGTTAGTCTGTAGGGTGATGGAGGGATCCTTACCTGTTAGTCTGTAAGGTGATGGAGGGATCCTTACCTGTTAGTCTGTAAGGTGATGGAGGGATCCTTACCTGTGAGATGGAGGGATTCTTACCGGTTAGTCTGTAATGTGATGGAGGGATCCTTATCTGTGAGATGGAAGGATCATTACCTGTTAGTCTGTAAGGTGATGGAGGGATCCTTACCTGTTAGTCTGTAGAGTGATGGAGGGATCCTTACCTGTTAGTCTGTAAGGTGATGGAGGGATCCTTACCTGTTAGTCTGTAGGGTGATGGGGGGATCCTTACCTGTGAGATGGAGGGATCCTTACCTGTTAGTCTGTAAGGTGATGGAGGGATCCTTACCTGTTAGTCTGTAAGGTGATGGAGGGATCCTTACCTGTTAGTCTGTAAGGTGATGGAGGGATCCTTACCTGTGAGATGGAGGGATTCTTACCGGTTAGTCTGTTATGTGATGGAGGGATCCTTATCTGTGAGATGGAGGGATCATTACCTGTTAGTCTGTAAGGTGATGGAGGGATCCTTACCTGTTAGTCTGTAGGGTGATGGAGGGATCCTTACCTGTTAGTCTGTAGGGTGATGGAGGGATCCTTACCTGTTAGTCTGTAGGGTGATGGAGGGATCCTTACCTGTTAGTCTGTAAGGTGATGGAGGGATCCTGGCTTGAAGTCTCCACTATGGTAAAACAAATTTCCAAGCTAAAATTATGGTAATTAATACAAAAATGAAATTAAGGTATTTCCAAGGAAAACCAAATTCCATGATGTAATACTTACCAAAACTTTACGGAGTTCCACTCTACCCTCCCCTTTCCTTCTCTGCCTTGCTGTCCTTGTTTTGGGCACCATAAACGTTTTCATGGAAAGGAGATCACTCTATGTCTGTGTTAAAATAACCCATAAGACTGTAGGGAGGCCAGGATTTTTTAATCTTTAGTTTTTGGGCTACAAAGACAGGTGCAGGTACTGTATTTGCTTACTAAAGTTATCGTAAGTATTACATCATGAAATTGGTTTTACTTGAAAAAAACTTCAAATTTAACCCAATTCCTGTAGGTATTATTGGCTGATCAGATACACAGATAAAGATCCTGGCATTTTGGCGGTGACAGGTCTTTGGAAATATTAGTCCAAAGAACGTCAAATTGTGACATTCCTTAAAATGAATAACTGCAAGGAAGGGTGATTAGAATAAAGACCAACACTCCTTGTCTGGTGTAAACAATACTGTGTTTGATTCCAGCTTTAATTTGTTTGGTAATAGAAATAGGTTTTATATTCACTGAAAAAAAAAAGATATTTTAAACACATCCTTCCCCAAAGTTATGGAGATATTTAACCAACAAGCCTGTTGTTGTTATTGTTATAAATAGAGGTGCATGCCAAGTGATCGTTTATGATCCATCAAAATGTAGGGTGTATATACATTGTGTAGATGTAATGTGATGTGTACACCTGTTCTCACTACCTATACAGGATTCTTTCACATCATATACCGGTTTTATAGGTTCTCAACAATTAAATTTCATATTTAAATCATTATATTTTAGAAAGTACTTCATTAACATCCATAAGAGAAAAAAAATAAGCTGCCACTTAATGACTTAACTGCAGTACATATTTTGTACAACCATAAAAGTAATGGTCCAAATTATACAAGGAGTAAGTCATGAACACTATAGTTTATTCATGTCTGCAGTCATTAGTGAGAGACTAATTGTGCTACCTGTGAACCTGCAGATATTTCAAAAGAGTGTGTATGTAAATAGGTGGAATAAATGTTTTAATTGAGGGTCTGGCATTATAATTTTACCTGTGTAATAGAAAACTGGACATATTTATAATAAGAATGAACATCTGCAGGCCAGTAGAACATTTAGCTGATTGTAATGTGTGTTCTCATTACAACAATTATAAAATGCCTTGACTCTCTATTTTTATACTTCATGACAAACTTTCAGTTTAGTTGTTTTTTTTTCTAAATTTTGGAGATATTTTTTGTATAAAATTGATTAACGTCTTCTACTTTTGATGCTACTAAGTAAGATATGTTTGTTTTAAAATAGTTAGTTTTTGCCTGAAGCTTGATACAGCTGTAAAATTATCATTTTTGCATTTTTTTCATTCTAAATTTTTTTCTAGAGAGTGACTAAGATAATATCTTTCTTTACAATAAATGATATAGATGTAATGTAATAATTTTATATTGTTACATATGTACATATGTACCTGTAAAATTTACAACACACAGGATATATACATGTTTAAGTTAGGTATGATTTACTTTTACCTGAGTTTTTACCTGCCTGTGTACTAGCAGTGCCTGCTTTAGGGTGTCAGAAGCCTGTGTGGGGGTACGTAAGCCAGCAGTGTGGTGGTGGTGGAGCAGCGTCTCCTCAGTCAATGGTGTAGTATCATTAGCGGCAGGCAGAAGCCACTGGAGATGAAAGGATGCGATGGAGGGTATCCTGTTTATGTTTCGTATGACAGACTATCATTTTTACCTTCATTACAACATCATGGATACATATGTTACTCCCCAGTCATCTACCCTTATTACTCCTTCACATTTTAAATGATGTCATTGGAATAGATACGTTTCATTTTTTGTGTTTTTGTGTCGCTATTTATCTTCATGGCTTGACAAGCATGAAGCATTCAGAAAAGTCTATTTGTATTGTATGGATTTTAGAAAAATTTTTTGGTGAAAGTATTTGAATAGTGTGTTTTGTTTCACCTATAAGTGAGGATTGCCAGTGATATTCTACATTCCTGGATTAATTACGAAGCCGAAAATGAAGTTAAATATCTGGTTTTGTGTAGTATTGATGATGTGTGTTAGTGTGTCGGAAGGAAGGAGCCGTAGAGGGAGAAATAACAGATATCGTGGTTATGTACCTTACATATTGTCTCTATACGCTGACAAAGAAAATCATAAAACAACGACGTCTCGTGTTAGTGTAACGAGAAGTCCTAAGGAAGTTGCCATCAACGGTCAAAACTTCCGTCCAAAAGACCAACCTACCAGTCCTGTCACACAGCCTACCAAAAAGCCTAGTCTGGACTCTTGGTACCAAACACCTAAGCCTGTAAAAAAGGGAAAGATTGGGCCCAGTGTGAGGCCTATACTTGAGCTAACACAGGTGACAACAAGCAGTCCCAAGGTTTCAGTTACAACATCCAAAGCTAATCCCACTTGGCCTCCGGTCAGTTCTGTGATTGAACTGTCTGGGGCTGACCGGTCTGACCCTTGGAAACAGATCACAGGTAAATATTCACCATCATACGCATCATAAGTAAGATTGATGTTTATTATTGATTAAAATCAACTCTATTTTAATCATTTTGATATCATTTAATAACTAAACCACATTAGGTTTGTCGTCCAACATTTAGAATGTGTAAACTGACTGACAGAAAGCTTTGTTTGGTAACTTATCCTACAGGCACAAACTACTAAACATGTGTTGATGTTTGAGAATGAAAGACAATAAAAGGTGACATCACTCTAAACTAATAAACACCTAACTCATTCACCATCTGTAGGAAGTCATCAATAGTACATGTCGATGGGTACAAATTGTCTCGTGCACTGGTGCAGAAATGTGTGTTTGTCATTTCCTTTACAATAAAAGTTTACCATAAAAGTGATTTTAGAGTTTTAAGTGACTTTCAAACAGTTTGTTATGGTAGTTAGGTGTGAGATTGTCTTCCTTTTGTGCTACGGATCTTTGGCGATGTAATGAATTGACCACACATGGTGAAACAAAAAATGTGATGTCAAGTTTGGCTGTGGAAAACTCATCCATATTAATAATTCAATCTCTGAATGTGGTGTATACTGGCCACAGTTTACTTGAACATTTTTATTATGACAGCAACTGATTTTGTCTCTATTAATGTTAGATTGCCAGGTCTGCCTCGGATAGCTGTATGTACATTAGTAACCTTACGGAACTAAGGCTGCCGTGTGCATTGTCTTCATTCTACGATGACAGTTCTATATATTTAGAATTAACCAAATAATGGCAGCAGTTACAGCAGGAGTCAGGACACATGATCAGGGGAACATGGTCCTGGGAAGGGCCATTTGACAGCTCAGTAACCCTAGCCCTGACTAGGGTTTTGTCCAGCTGTCAAGTGAGCCTGTCATTATCATAACTTAGCCTTCTCAGTCCAAAACCCCCAATGATTTGCTGATTTCTTGATTTCAACTGATCACTTTGATGTTTTCAATTACACGAGACAGGAGTTGTGACAGAAGATTTGACTTGATCAAGTTTCAAAGAGGATACCTGGTGTTTGCTTTTAATGACACTGTTAAAACAATTAACAGCTATTAGTAGATAGGATTGCTGATTAAGTGTTTGACTCTTCAACATGTTTAATTTTCAAAGTTTTACTGCCAAGCTTTCTCTTTGAAAAAGAATATTTATCTTTAGATAAGATGTCTCTTGCTTCAGTTTGCTGATGCGGAAATTAATTATTCAGTTAAGATTGTACTCTGAAAGCATAAAACTCGGCTTAAAAGTTTGTAAATTTTGCAGGAATGATTCAGTTTGAATTACAGCTCATCTTAAATTTCCTGTTCGTTGTTGACTATCTCAATATAACATTGTTGATGTATTTTTTAGGTATTGATTTCAAACAATTGCTTGGAAAGCCGTAAAAAAACCTTTGAGTCACCAAAAATAATTCATTAGGAATTATTTCTTAAATTCATCAATTCAGGTTTTCATAAAAAGTAAGAAATAGAAGTATTAGCACTCATGGATATAAAGTAATTGGACATATTTAAATAAATATGAATTGATATTGTCTGATTGACAGTAGAGGGAAATACACATGTGTTACAGTTGACGCTAGAGGAAAATGTGAATTTGTAAGGGTTGAGAGTAAAAAAAATGTGGATTTGTAGGAGTTGAGAGTAAAAAAATTTGAATTTGTAAGGGTTGAGAGTAAAAAAAAATGTGAATTTGTAGGAGTTGAGAGTAAAAAAATTTGAATTTGTAAGGGTTGAGAGTAAAAAAAATGTGAATTTGTTGAGGTTGACAGGCGAGAAATGTGACTTTGATAGAATTGGCAGGACAAGAAAATGTGAATTAGTTGGGGTTTACTTGACAAAGAAACATGAATTTGCCTTAATTTATGGTATAAGATGTAAATTTATTACAAAATTTTTTTTTCAAAATATCAGATTTATATCTGCATTATCTTTATGATATAATAAAATTGTTATTAAATTTCAAAGTAGCTTTCAGAAGATCATTCTTTGTAGACTAGGTCAAAACTAACTGTTTAAAAGGTGGTAAATTTACAATAAAAAGATCTTGATTTTATTTTTAAAAGGGATTTTGAATAAAATTATGGCTTTTTTATTGTGCTGAAATTTTACTCATGAAAATGCTGATGTTTCAAAATGAATGAGAGATTTTATAAGTACTCTATGAACATACTCAATTTGTACACATTAGTTTAAAACTAATGTTACTTGTAGACCAAGGTAATGATGCTAAATGAGGAACATGTAATGTTGCATGTGTAGAACATTGTAGTACTTTGTAATAAACAATAGTATACATGTAATACATTTGGAATTATTATGTTAGATGTACTTCACGGTATATGTACTTGCACATGGAGACTTCCTTTGCTAAATATAAGGTAAATATGTACCAGATATAAATGGTTCTTTAAAAGACAGATCAAAGTGGCTTCATAAAGTTTTCATGCTATTTGATAACCTGACTGAAAAACAGTTATTGAATTTTTGAAGTTTCAATATGTGTACATTTTCCTTTTCAAAACTTGCTACCTAACGGTGTATATATCAGATGATGACAGCAGGTTGTCGGTATATGACTTCAGATCTTCTTACCCCTTACACTGAAGATGCATCCCAATCCTTACCTTGTAATGGTGAGACACCTGCCAATCTGTGCACTATAAAGTTGAGGTACATCCAAATCTTCACTCTGTAAATAAGAGATACCTGCAAATTCTGAACCTGTGAAGATGAGATGCATCTAAATGTTTACCCTGTACAGATAAAACACTTTCAAATATTTACCCGGTAAAGGTTACACTTCTAAATCCTTATCCTGTAAAGGCTAGACACTTAGAAACCCATACCCATTAAAGGTAGACACTTCCAAATCCATACCCTGTAAAGGTAGACGCTTCCAAATCCTTAAAGGTCCTGTAAAGGCACTAAACACTGTAAAGGTAGAACCCATACCCATTAAAGGTAGACACTTCTAAATCCATACCCTGTAAAGGTAGACACTTCTAAATCCATACCCTGTAAAGGTAGACACTTCTAAATCCATACCCTGTAAAGGTAGACACTTCTAAATCCATACCCTGTAAAGATAGATGCTTCTAAATCCATATCCTGTAAAGGTAGACACTTCTAAATCCTTATACTGTAAAGGTAGACACTTCTAAATCCATACCTTGTAAAGAAAAATCCTTATCTTTGTCATTCATTCATGTGCAGCTTACAAAGAATATAGTTGAGAAGGGAATAGGTCAGATTTATATAAATCTGTCACTGTCTTCATAAAAAGTTCTAGTTTGTCAAAACTTCAGATTGTGGCTAGCCCTTTAATGATCTGTGCATATTACAGATGAATAATGCAGTGCCTGTCTAATATGAATACTCTATACAATGTGTATTATAGCACCTGTCTCTACAGAGTACAGATATAATGTGTATTATAACACACTGTCTATACAGAACACTGATATATTGTGTATTGTAACACCTGTCTATACGGAACACTGATATATTGTGTATTGTAACACCTGTCTCTACAGTACACTGATATATTGTGTATTGTAACACCTGTCTATACAGAACATAGATACACTGTGTATTGTAACACCTGTCTATACAAAACATAGATACACTGTGTATTGTAACACCTGTCTATACAGAACACTGATATATTGTGTATTGTAACACCTGTATACAAAACACTGATATATTGTGTATTGTAACACCTGTCTATACAGAACACTGATATATTGTGTATTGTAACACCTGTCTATTCAGAATACTGATATATTGTGTATTGTAACACCTGTCTATACAGAACATAGATACACTGTGTATTGTAACACCTGTCTATACAGAACACTGATATATTGTGTATTGTAACACCTGTCTATACAGAACACTGATATATTGTGTATTGTAACACCTGTCTATTCAGAATACTGATATATTGTGTATTGTAACACCTGTCTATACAGAGCATAGATACACTGTGTATTGTAACACCTGTCTATACAGAACACTGATATATTGTGTATTACAATATCTTTCTCATCTGATTTTTACACATTGGGTTTGTTAAGTCTACTTTTTCATCAGAAGATAAGCTTCTGAACTATTTCAGCTTGAAAGATACTTTTCCCGTGACAACCTGCAATATCTATTTGCAGTGTGAAACACTATAGCAATTTGAGTTCATTTTCAATGGTTTGTGTATCACAAGTTGTATCTTGTATGTGAATGCTTTCCTTTTGTGCATTAAGCCATGAAAGTGTGTAATTTTGGAATCACCTTCACTTACTGACTAATATAGTGAGAGATCAAGCAGTTTGAAAATGAATGAAACTCTACCCTATTTTTTAGCCTGCATGTTATAAGGTGATATACAAAACTTGATGTATCATCATTTCTGAACAGGGAGAAAAAAATGGAGTATGTGCTATAAATATTTATATTTGATACAGGAATAAGAGATGATGAGTACCATACTTAGTTAGGGTATCTGTCACAGAAAACTTAGTTCAAACGATGTTTTATCAGGTACCTCCGAAACCCTCTTTATAATAAGATGTACCGGCATGTAAGCATACCTCAGTCATAGTGATCAAGAGAGGTGTTCATGCTGTCAGATTTACATGCAGCGAGCACTGCATTGTCCATCGAATGATCCTCATTCCTGTTTAACACACAAATGTCCAGCTGTGGCAGACGAGACCGAAGGAGTGTCAACAGCTATAGAAATGATGAAATGTGCAGTTTTTATGTGTAATTACAATAGAGGGATCTGCTTTAGATATAAAGAAAAGCGTTTTTATACTCCGAGGTTTTATGTTTTTATTATGTATTGCTCACATATTTAGAGGTTTAAGAGGTATACAGAATATGAATAACCTCACATATTCACTGCCAATCAAAATATTCCTTTAACTATAGATGTAGAATCTCCACACACTTAAGTTGTTGATAGATTCAGGTCAGGATTTAGGCCAAAGCACATGAAAAAGTGTGTCTCAATGTGAATTATCTGTCTAAATTGTTGTTTATGATGATTCCTAGTGTGCATCAAAATTGTCATGTCCATTTCTGAATCGTAAAGAGATTTGTTTATTAAAGAAAATGGATTGAAAAGTGGACATCATGGAGAGGCTATGACAAGTGATGGAAGACTCACCTAAAGTTGTCAGAAAGTTATCAAACTAAGGTTGGGATTTACGTAACATTCTGTAAGGAAACTGCCGTGTTATATATGATTATTAGTTGTGAAATTATGATTGACGATGATCCCTGGTTTTAGAACATTACCTTCCTGTTAGTTTATCCAGGTAAATGTTACTGTATACCTTGACATATTGCCATTACTCGTTGGAATCAGAGGAAAGGTCAAGGTTGATAATCATCATCAGAATGTTTGGTCACCATATTTGGGCTAGTAAGAATGGTTGTCATGGAAACGACTTGGCAATCTATGATCATATCGGGAATAAGACTACGAAAATTATCCAATAAAAAATTTGTTACATAACCATTATTTTAGAATCTACAATAAATAAGAACTGTCTGTGTGACTTTTTATGTGCACCATCATTGCAGAATTTGTGAGGTGAGGACTCGGGTGACCACTAATGACTTGGGTGACCACTAATGACTTGGATGACCACTAATGACTCGGGTGACCACTAATGACCGATAGGAGATAGAAGACAATCCTTAATTGTATGGGCTTTGACCTAATTTTATGACATATATAGAGTAGAAAAGGTTCGGAGAAATTGGGGAGGGGGGGAGGGTTGGTTTTGGAGGAGGGGGATGTGAGTCATAGAAAGGCATATACATTGAAGCACAGATTTCATCAAAATTTGTTGTGATTGAAATAGGTATTGATACACATCTATATTTAACCAATATATATTGTTGGAAATAGAGAAATATGTGCTGTTATTATTTAGTTACAATGACCAGTTGAAATGTAGCCTGAAATTGTAGTGAAATAGAACACAAAGATATTGATGATAAAAATCAGGTGAGAGTCCGGTGTGGAGTGTAGGCTAGTTAGTGTACAATACCGTACCACAACCAGCTTGACTCATTCATGTCTTACCTTTCATTAACGAAACATAAAAGAACAACTGAAGTGAAAGTTTCTTTCAACAAAAAAGTTGTGTTTTATCCCTGTTTAGGATCAATCTAACAGAATTTATGTGACACAAATGTGGCTGTCTTCAGCATATTTTCGAATAAACAAAAAAGATAATAATCGCTCTTGCTGTCACCTGTGTGCTAAAATTTTCACTGTTATTTTCGAAAATAATAAGTAAGAGTTGTAATGAAGCACGTATGTTTTACACAAAAGATGGTGACATACGTGTCAAAAAATGGTTTTTAATTGCACAAAATAACAAATTTCTGACTTGTATTCATACTGGAAGGCCATGGACCTGTCAAGTCTCACTCCTGGATGTACATTATGGTGGTTCATCCTATTCATATTTATAACCATAATTGTCAACTCTAATTATATCTGCTAAGCTGGTAGATTTTCCTGAAGTTCTCTCATATCTGTCTTCAAGTTGAAAAATTGAAAAAATAAAAGTATTGGTTCTACTGTTTAACTTTAACAAATTTTTTTTTATATCTTTCTAACATTATTAAATTAATGATATAATATTGATAAAACACTTCTATACCTGACATAAGGTTAACATCGTTGATGACAGTTAAATTAAAATCTGGTCAGAAATGGATATCACTGGGAAACATTCTTTATAGTGATGATACAAGGGAATTATTCTCCCAACGCTCCCTGGATATTGGTTAATTAAAATTCCTGGTGATGTATACCAATTTCTGACGAGGTATATGTATATATGTCGCTGTTCACTTTGTTTTTTTTTCTAGCTTCTACATGAACTTGACAGCTCAAAAACAATGATTGATATTTTGAGGAATAAAATGAATATTGTTTTACTGTGTGTCTGCTGAAGTACATAGATTGGGTATATTTATCGCGGTCTTATCTCCTACCCCGACATTATTGGTCTGTTTCTGAGGGATTAGTTGCTGTTTTACGGTCAGAAAGATTTTTTAAGAAGCAGACATTATTGTTTATGATTCAGTACATCAAGTAACCTCTTTATTGGTGCTTGAGGAAGACTATTGGTATAATAGTCTAGGAATACTCTACCTCCCTGTGATAAAGGACTGACTGGTACAGGCATTTTATGTATGAATAAATGAATTATCATATAAAATTGTAATGAATCTCAGTGGGATGATTAAGACATCATTTCCTGAACCTTATCTTACCATCAGCCACGATGTTTGTTGTCGACTCAATACTAAAAGCCTTTAAGCCTTGGAGACTAGATGCTGTGTTCGTAGTCCTTACAGCAAAACTATATTAACAAAATGCTTGTGTTGTGCTTACTAGGTTTGTCCTCCATTGAATTAAAGGGTTACAGTTCAAATTATATACTGCCTCAAAAACACCTGTTAAAGATGAACACTTTAAATCTACTTTTAGTCTGATAATATAGACAATGTTTGTAAGTGATGGCTGGTGTTGTCAGTGATGGCTGTAGGTGTTGTCAGTGATGGTTGTTGGTGTTGTCAGTGATGGCTGTAGGTGTTGTCAGTGATGGCTGTAGGTGTTGTCAGTGATGGATGTAGGTGTTGTCAGTGATGGCTGTAGGTGTTGTCAGTGATGGTTGTAGGTGTTGTCAGTGATGACTGTAGGTGTTGTAAGTGATGGCTGTAGGTGTTGTTAGTGATGGCTGTAGGTGTTGTCATTGATGGCAGTAGGTGTTGTCAGTGATGACTGTAGGTGTTGTCAGTGATGGCTGTAGGTGTTGTCAGTGATGGCTGTATGTGTTGTCAGGGATGACTGTAGGTGTTGTCAGTGATGGTTGTAGGTGTTGTCAGGGATGGCTGTATGTGTTGTCAGGGATGGCTGTAGGTGTTGTCAGTGATGGTTGTAGGTGTTGTAAGTGATGGCTGTAGGTGTTGTCAGTGATGGCTGTAGGTGTTGTAAGTGATGGCTGTAGGTGTTGTCAGTGATGGCTGTATGTGTTGTCAGTGATGGCTGTGGGTGTTGTAAGGTGTTGTCAGTGATGGCTGTAGGTGTTGTCAGTGATGGCTGTAGGTGTTGTAAGTGATGGCTGTAGGTGTTGTCAGTGATGGCTGTAGGTGTTGTCAGTGATGGTTGTAGGTGTTGTAAGTGATGGCTGTAGGTGTTGTCAGTGATGGCTGTAGGTGTTGTCAGTGATGGCTGTAGGTGTTGTCAGTGATGGATGTAGGTGTTGTCAGTGATGGATGTAGGTGTTGTCAGTGATGGTTGTAGGTGTTGTAAGTGATGGCTGTAGGTGTTGTAAGTGATGGCTGTAGGTGTTGTCAGTGATGGCTGTAGGTGTTGTCAGTGATGGATGTAGGTGTTGTAAGTGATGGTTATAGGTGCTTGAAGTGGTTGCAATAGATGGTGTGTTTATGTAAGGTTAAGTGGTTACTACAGTGTTTGATTACATTACAAGTGTGTCTAGAAGATAGATCAAAATCTTGTATAGCAACTAGGGTGTTAGTTAATCAGGTTCCTGACACTCCGACTGACTTCCATAGTTTACTTATAGAATTCTACATACCAATTGGATTACTTTGGTATTTCTACTGCTTAGGGTTCCTCTTATCATCTTCAAAACCTAGTGTTAGTATAAGTATATATAACCGCAGTGACAGGATGATACTTTAATACTGTAAGTATCCAGACTTCAGTATATAATGATGTACTCTAGGTAACATAGGTATTATGTCAATAATGTTGTAAGTCTAAAGAACCTGTCTGGCTTGATGTCCAACATCTTTCATAAAGAAGTGTCCTTTCTGCTGTTTAAAGTTTGAATCAACAAGTGGTAGCAGTATAATGAAGTTTTAATGTTGAAATGAAGTCCACCATACCACCGTAGTCTAATGTGAACCATTCCAGCATGGCACCGTAGTCTAATGTGCACCATTCCACCATACCACCGTAGTCTAATGTGAACCATTCCAGAATGGCACCGTAGTCTAATGTGAACCATTCCAGCATGGCACCGTAGTCTAATGTGAACCATTCCAGCACGGCACCGTAGTCTAATGTGAACCATTCCAGCACGGCACCGTAGTCTAATGTGAACCATTCCAGCATACCACTGTATGTCTCCAGCACGGCACCGTAATGTGAACCATTCCAGCATGGCACCGTAGTCTCCATTCCAGCATGGCACCGTAATGTGAACCATTCCAGCATGGCACCGTAGTCTGATGTGAACCATTCCAGCATGGCACCGTAGTCTAATGTGAACCATTCCAGCATGGCACCGTAGTCTCCCTAATGTGAACCATTCCAGCATGGCACCGTAGTCTAATGTGAACCATTCCAGCATGGCACCATAGTCTAAATGTGAACCATGCCAGCATGGCACCGTAGTCTAATGTGAACCATTCCACCATACCACTGTAGTCTCCCTAATGTGAACCATTCCAGCATACCACCATAGTCTAATGTGAACCATTCCACCATACCACTGTAGTCTCCCTAATGTGAACCATTCCAGCATACCACCGTAGTCTCCCTAATGACAACCATTCCACCATACCACCGTAGTCTTCCTAATGTCAACCATTCCACCATACCACCGTAGTCTTCCTAATGTCAACCATCCAGCATACCACCGTAGTCTCCCTAATGTGAACCATGCCAGCATACCACCGTAGTCTCCCTAATGTGAACCATTCCAGCATACCACCGTAGTCTCCCTAATGTCAACCATTCCAGCATACCACCGTAGTCTTCCTAATGTGAACCATCCAGCATACCACCGTAGTCTCCCTAATGTGAACCATTCCAGCATACCACCGTAGTCTCCCTAATGTCAACCATTCCAGCATACCACCGTAGTCTTCCTAATGTGAACCATCCAGCATACCACCGTAGTCTCCCTAATGTGAACCATTCCAGCATACCACCGTAGTCTTCCTAATGTGAACCATTCCAGCATACCACCGTAGTCTTCCTAATGTGAAGCATTCCAGCATAGCACTGTAGTCTAATGTGAACCATTCCAGCACAGCACCGTAGTCTTCCTAATGTGAACCATTCCACCATACCATCGTAGTCTTCCTAATGTAAACCATTCCAGCATAACACCATAATCTTCCTAATGTCAACCATTCCACCATACCACCGTAGTCTTCCTAATGTCAACCATTCCAGCATAACACCATAGTCTTCCTAATGTCAACCATTCTACCATACCACCGTAGTCTTCCTAATGTGAACCATTCCACCATACCACCGTAGTCTCCCTAATGTGAACCATTCCACCATACCACCGTAGTCTCCCTAATGTGAACCATTCCACCATACCACCGTAGTCTCCCTAATGTGAACCATTCCACCATACCACCATAGTCTTCCTAATGTCAACCATTCCACCATACCACCGTAGTCTTCCTAATGTCAACCATTCCACCATACCACCGTAGTCTTCCTAATGTCAACCATTCCACCATACCACCGTAGTCTCCCTAATGTGAACCATTCCACCATACCACCGTAGTCTCCCTAATGTGAACCATTCCACCATACCACCGTAGTCTCCCTAATGTGAACCATTCCACCATACCACCGTAGTCTCCCTAATGTGAACCATTCCAGCATACCACAGTAGTCTCCCTAATGTTAATCATTCCAGCATACCACCGTAGTCTCCCTAATGTGAACCATTCCACCATACCACCGTAGTCTCCCTAATGTGAACCATTCCACCATACCACTGTAGTCTCCCTAATGTGAACCATTCCACCATACCACCGTAGTCTCCCTAATGTGAACCATTCCACCATACCACCGTCTCCCTAATGTTTCCAGTATAATAGTCCCTAATGTGAACCATTCCACCATACCACCGTAGTCTCCCTAATGTGAACCATTCCACCATACCACCGTAGTCTTCCTAATGTGAACCATTCCACCATACCACCGTAGTCTCCCTAATGTCAACCATTCCAGCATACCACCGTAGTCTCCCTAATGTGAACCATTCCACCATACCACCGTAGTCTCCCTAATGTGAACCATTCCACCATACCACCGTAGTCTCCCTAATGTGAACCATTCCAGCATACCACCGTAGTCTCCCTAATGTCAACCATTCCACCATACCACCGTAGTCTCCCTAATGTGAACCATTCCACCATACCACCGTAGTCTCCCTAATGTCAACCATTCCACCATACCACCGTAGTCTCCCTAATGTCAACCATTCCACCATACCACCGTAGTCTCCCTAATGAGAACCATTCCACCATATCACTCTGTTGTTGAAGAGTTAGACTTTCTGGCCAATTCAGTGAAAATGAATATTGGTAATATTAGTAGATATATTTGGATAGAAAACAGGGAAGGGCATGTGACCTCATGAGGATAACTATCAAGTCTTCTTTCTACTGTAAGACAGATGTGATAAACAGACCAGCACCTTACATCAATATAAGGTCAGTTATTTCTCTGGTTATGGCAACTTCCCACAGAACAGGTCATCATTCATGTCTGTAGATTAGCCAGAAACTTGACAGTTTGGGAATTAAAAGTCAACATTCTCTGTGTTGGGTTATTGAGCTGAAAATTGATCACAGGACACTGTGTATTGGTGTAATGTAGTTATCATAAGTATCAATATTAGTGAAACCAAGTCACAGATTTACAGACTCAGCATCATACCACGAAGCTAGATTCTGCGATACTCTGTGATACTCTGCATGTCTCATACAGATGGAAATCCTTGAGTTAGGGTCCTTGCCTAGAAAATTATTGTCATTTATTCTTAGTTGGCATTAATGCCTAGAAAAGTTTTTAGATTTTTGTCTTTGGTATTAAAAATATTTCCAGAATTCTTAGACAAATGTTTTGTTGTATTTGTTTTTATTTGTTCTGATTGTTACTTTCAACCTTGAGTACATCTTAAACCACAAAAAGATAGTGATACCATCACCCTTAGTAGCAGAAATCTTAACCGAAAATGGTCCCTGAAAAGTCTTCGAAAAGTTCTTGAATTTGATTTCAAAAGTCTTGGGAAAGTCTCGATACACAATAGCATTAGGGAATCACAAATAGTGAAGCCTTAAAAAATTGTTTGTTTTAATTAATCACAGGATCTGGTTACCTTCTCCATGTAATCTATTACTTAATATATTTTACATGGTTATTAATATAAACCTACCACTATTTCAACAAACATAAGATTTTAATTTTTTAGAAATAGCTGTTTGATGTATGTGTCTAGAGAAAATCACCTCTGCCAAAATCATCTCCAAAACTTAAGTCACCACACCCTTTTTGAATTATAAATTTCACCAGTGAAAAAACTGAGCAGAACTTAAGAATTCCCTATCTAAAGTGTGCTGATGTATGGATTGGTTTGGATGTTATACTGGTCTGGGGGATGATTTCTCTCAGATAACTGGATGTATCTGGCCAGGATCTGACCTCGTAAATCCCAGAGAATGATGTAGTAATCTACTGATAAATGTCTGTCCCACGCCAGTAATGCTGGTGATTGTACAGGGTCCACACAGGGTTTTGGACAACTAAGGTTAAGAAGGCACATGTCATCAGGTAAAACAAACAGCAATCAGAGTAAATTTGATGAATAGGTATAAACACAGAGGTCTAATACCTGTCAATACTACAGAGACAACATGTCTAAGAGTTGACTGGTTGCAGATGTATAATTGTCATATCTACTATTCTTTTGACTGGTGTTTCATCTCAGCATGTTTTGGACACAACTGTTAAATAGGTACATATTACCACAGACTATTGGTACATGTTACCACAGACTTGGTACATGTTACCACAGACTACTGGTACATGATACCACAGACTATTGGTACATGTTACCACAGACTATTGGTACATGTTACCACAGACTTGGTATATGTTACCACAGACTACTGGTACATGTTACCACAGACTATTGGTACATGTTACCACAGACTATTGGTACATGTTACCACAGACTATTGGTACATGTTACCACAGACTATTAGTACATATTACCACAGACTATTGGTACATGTTACCACAGACTATTGGTACATGTTACCACAGACTATTGGTACAAGTTACCACAGACTATTGGTACATGTTACCACAGACTATTGGTACAAGTTACCACAGACTATTGGTACATGTTACCACAGACTATTGGTACATGTTACCACAGACTATTGGTACATGTTACCACAGACTATTATTACATGTTACCACAGACTATTGGTACATGTTACCACAGACTATTGGTACATGATGTCACATACTTGGTACATGTTGCCACACTTAATTCATTTTGCCACACATGGTACATGTTGCCACAATATTGGAACATGTTGCCACATTTGGTACATAGTACCATACTTGCTACATATTGTCACACTTAATTTATTTTGCAACACTTTGTACATTGTGTAGCATTTTGTACATGTTACCACACTACTGGTACATGGTGCCACACTTTGTATTGGTGCCACAATTATTATGTAGTACTACACCGGTTACATGTTGCCACACCGGTTATATGTTGCCACACTTTGTATATGTTGCCACACCTGCTACATGTTGCCACACTTGGTACATGGTGCCACACTTTGTATTGATGCCACACTTGGTACATGGTGCCAGTCTTAGGCCCTGATCACTGTATTAACCACACAATAGATATGGTAACAGACAAGCTAGGGAAACTTTGTATCACAGATACTACAGATTGATGAGCTCAGTTCTGTAGAAGTGAAAGCTGTGAAACCAAAAAGTGTGAAGTTTCTATGTAATCATACCTTATAGTCTCATTGTAAGTTGTGTTGGTTTATTGTAGAATCCTTCTTAGGACTTCATAGAAAATCACTGAGGGTCAGTCAACCAAATTGATATGATGAAAATATTAGCCATGTTTAGGATTAGAATCTACACAAAATGTTTTTTAAGAATTTCTTCTGTGTGGCTTCAAACACTACAAAGAAAACATCAAATCAATCCGCTTGATATCTGTTACACAAGAGCATTTTTTCAGCATGTTTTAAACAGGTTTGCAGTCAGAACTTTGAGGAGAAGGCATGTTGTGGTGGCTCTACTCTGTAACTGTATTGTTTTACAGTGTCATCTGAAACAAATTAGCTCCATTCTCGAGCTGTTATTGGTACCACAGGTCTCAGCTGCTCAGAGATGCTGATCACCATAAACCCAGAAAGCTAATGTAGCACGGGTCAGGGCTGTTTTACCTCCCACAGTAAAATAGAGCTTGAAAAACTTTCATGAATTGAAAAAAAATCTGTTATGTAGGTAAACCTAGAGATCATAGGGTTCTATGATTTGTCGAAATTCCTTCCTATATTCACTAATTCTGAAAATGTTACTGCCTGATCATGTTGGCAACTCTTGTCCCACCCACCCTGCTGGGCCTGTCTGCCTCCTGTCTGGTCTTTTTAGCTGCACTCATTTCTAACCCTAAGGCACCCAAAACACCTAGGCAGTACCTAGATCAAGGACAATGTCTACAATAGATTGTTACCCTGAGGCTACCTCAGCATACTTGTTACCCTGAGGCTGTGACAGCATGCTTGTTACCCTGAGGCCACCTCAGCCTACTTGTTACCCTGAGGCAGTGACAGCATGCTTGTTACCCTGTGGCCACCTCAGCATGCTTGTTACCCTGAGGCTACCTCAGCATACTTGTTACCCTGAGGCTGTGACAGCATGCTTGTTACCCTGAGGCCACCTCAGCATACTTGTTACCCTGAGGCTGTGACAGCATGCTTGTTACCCTGTGGCCACCTCAGCATGCTTGTTACCCTGAGGTTACCTCAGTCTACTTGTTACCCTGAGGCTACCTCAATGTACTTGTTACCCTGAGGCTACCTCAGCATGCTTGTTACCCTGAGGCTACCTCAGTCTACTTGTTACCCTGAGGTTACCTCAGTCTACTTGTTACCCTGAGGCTACCTCAGCATACTTGTTACCCTGAGGCTACCTCAGCATCCTTGTTACCGTGAGGTTACCTCAGTCTACTTGTTACCCTGAGGCTACCTCAGCATACTTGTTACCCTGAGGCTACCGCAGTGTACTTGTTACCCTGATGCTACCTCAGCATACTTGTTACCCTGAGGCTACCACAGCATACTTGTTACCCTGATGTTACCTCAGCATACTTGTTACCCTGAGGCTACCTCAGCGTACTTGTTACCCTGATGCTACCGCAGTGTACTTGTTACCCTGATGCTACCTCAGCATACTTGTTACCCTGAGGCTACCTCAGTGTACTTGTTACCCTGAGGCTACCTCAGTCTACTTGTTACCCTGAGGCTACCTCAGCATACTTGTTACCCTGATGCTACCTCAGCATGCTTGTTACCGTGAGGTTACCTCAGTCTACTTGTTACCCTGAGGCTACCTCAGCATACTTGTTACCCTGAGGCTACCGCAGTGTACTTGTTACCCTGATGCTACCTCAGCATACTTGTTACCCTGAGGCTACCACAGCATACTTGTTACCCTGATGTTACCTCAGCATACTTGTTACCCTGAGGCTACCTCAGCGTACTTGTTACCCTGATGCTACCTCAGTGTACTTGTTACCCTGATGCTACCTCAGCATACTTGTTACCCTGAGGCTACCACAGTATACTTGTTACCCTGATGCTACCTCAGCATGCTCGTTACCCTGAGGTTACCTCAGCATACTTGTTACCCTGAGGCTACCTCAGTATACTTGTTACCCTGAGGTTACCTCAGCATACTTGTTACCCTGAGGCTACCTCAGTATACTTGTTACCCTGAGGTTACCTCAGCGTACTTGTTACCCTGAGGCTACCTCAGTATACTTGTTACCCTGATGCTACCTCAGCATGCTCGTTACCCTGAGGTTACCTCAGCATACTTGTTACCCTGAGGCTACCTCAGCATACTTGTCACCCTGAGGCTACCCCAGCATACTTGTTACCCTGAGGCTACCTCAGTGTACTTGTTACCCTGATGCTACCTCAGCATGCTCGTTACCCTGAGGTTATCTCAGCATGCTTGTTACCCTGAGGCTACCTCAGCATACTTGTTACCCTGAGGATATCACAGCATGCTTTGATACCCTGAGGTTACCTCTGCATGCTTGTTACCCTGAGGTTACCTCTGCATGCTTGTTACCCTGAGGTTATCTCAGCATACATGTTACCCTGAGGTTTCCTCTGCATGGTTGTTACCCTGAGGTTATCTCAGCATACTTGTTACCCAGAGGCTACCTCAGCATACTTGTTACCCTGAGGTTATATCAGCATACTTGTTACCATGAGGTTATATCAGCATACTTGTTACCCAGAGGCTATATCAGCATACTTGTTACCCTGAGGTTATATCAGCATACTTGTTACCATGAGGCTACCTCAGTATACTTGTTACCCTGAGGTTATATCAGCATACTTGTTACCCAGAGGCTACCTCAGCATACTTGTTACCCTGAGGTTATATCAGCATACTTGTTACCATGAGGCTACCTCAGTATACTTGTTACCCTGAGGTTATATCAGCATACTTGTTACCCAGAGGCTACCTCAGCATACTTGTTACCCTGAGGTTATATCAGCATGCTTGTTACACTGAGGCTACCTCAGCATACTTGTTACCCTGAGGTTATAACAGCATGCTTGTTACCCTGATACTACCTCAGCATACTTGTTACCCTGAGGTTATAACAGCATGCTTGTTACCCTGAGGCTACCTCAGCATACTTGTTACCCTGAGGATATCACAGCATGCTTTGATACCCTGAGGTTACCTCTGCATGCTTGTTACCCTGAGGTTACCTCTGCATGCTTGTTACCCTGAGGTTATCTCAGCATACATGTTACCCTGAGGTTTCCTCTGCATGGTTGTTACCCTGAGGTTATCTCAGCATACTTGTTACCCAGAGGCTACCTCAGCATACTTGTTACCCTGAGGTTATATCAGCATACTTGTTACCATGAGGTTATATCAGCATACTTGTTACCCAGAGGCTATATCAGCATACTTGTTACCCTGAGGTTATATCAGCATACTTGTTACCATGAGGCTACCTCAGTATACTTGTTACCCTGAGGTTATATCAGCATACTTGTTACCCAGAGGCTACCTCAGCATACTTGTTACCCTGAGGTTATATCAGCATACTTGTTACCATGAGGCTACCTCAGTATACTTGTTACCCTGAGGTTATATCAGCATACTTGTTACCCAGAGGCTACCTCAGCATACTTGTTACCCTGAGGTTATATCAGCATGCTTGTTACACTGAGGCTACCTCAGCATACTTGTTACCCTGAGGTTATAACAGCATGCTTGTTACCCTGATACTACCTCAGCATACTTGTTACCCTGAGGTTATAACAGCATGCTTGTTACCCTGAGGCTACCTCAGCATACTTGTTACCCTGAGGTTATAACAGCATGCTTGTTACCCTGATACTACCTCAGCATGCTTGTTACCCTGAGGTTACCTCAGCATGCTTGTTACCCTGAAGCTGCCTCAGCATACTTGTTACCCTGAGGCTACCTCAGCATACTTGTTACCCTGAGGTTATAACAGCATGCTTGTTACCCTGAGGCTACCTCAGCATACTTGTTACCCTGAGGTTATAACAGCATGCTTGTTACCCTGATACTACCTCAGCATGCTTGTTACCCTGAGGTTACCTCAGCATACTTGTTACCCTGAGGCTACCTCAGCATACTTGTTACCCTGAGGTTATATCAGCATACTTGTTACCATGAGGCTACCTCAGCATGCTTGTTACCCTGAGGCTACCTCAGCATACTTGTTACCCTGAGGCTACCTCAGCATGCTTGTTACCGTGAAGCTGCCTCAGCATGCTTGTTACCCTAAGGCAATTTCAGCCTATGTGTTAATCCTTGATGTTCCAGGAATGATGTCATAGTCATCAGGACCAATAATTGAGCAGACAGGGACAAGTTGATACCTCATAGAAGCATGTGTTACCCCCAATTAAATTTGCACCATTCTGGAATCTGTTCCTGATGCTGAAGAATTATGTTGTAATTAATGAGTCCGCCTTGATGGCTATGACATTCCTGGGAGTTGTGTTTCTGATGCAATACGCCATTAGGAGAGATATACGGTGTCTCTAACATTACATTGTCTTTGACAGGTATTATATATTTTGAACCCCTGCCAATTTCTCTAATTGATTTCATTTTTCGTGGCAGAAATTCTGTTTTGTATTGTTTTTATTCCACTTCCTGACATTGTAACCGTATGCTGTTTATACCCCATCCTTCACTCTAAGACACGTGTTTATCAGCCTGCCTGGTTATTGTATTTTTCCCCTTCCTGTACCTTGGCCTCCCTCCATCATCATTATCCTGTTGTTCTGTTCCCTGGCTATGTTCTGCAGCTTTGACATTAATTTTGATGCAGCAGGGTTTGTCTTCAGTTTCCTGTATTGTTTTTGTTATTCTCTTATTATTTTTGTTTGTTGTTGATTGTGGTATACTGTTGATTTTTTAATAACACAAGTATCAACATCCTTTTGCAATCTTTACAATAGTTTGGTGCAGCCTTCTACACCGATATAATCTAACTCAAAGTCAAAGTACAGGATTTTAAGTCGTAGTTTGATGTTACTCGGCAGACTGAACACCATCCTAACAATAAAATTCCTTCAAAATAATTTATTTGGAGAAGTTAGGCATTCCTGTCTCGTAAACAATTTCTGTCTACCGGTGTAATTTTTGTACATTGAGTGAAAGGTTGTGATATTAAGTCACAGCTATTGGACATGAATGAAAACTCTACTGAAATTCTACTTTAACTTTTCTTTGATACAAGAAATCATTTTACAATATGTTGTATGGATGTATAAGGCAGCTTAAAACTAGAGTCGTATAAGGGAAGACTGGAGTGTGCAGTTGACATTCATTGGCAGGTATTCCATGTTTCAACAAATATTTAAATATCCATTTGTCAAGCATGCAAGGTTTGACATAGTTACAAATACAGGTATCAAATTAACCTTATTACACACACTTCAATATTGTGAACTAAAACCTTGAGTTACAATGTAGATATATATTACAATAATGACTCCTTGTAGAATCTATAAAAGATTTGTCCTAGTCTTGATATATAGGTGTTTTGTATTTAATTTTATCTCTGAGATTTCAGTACTTAAATACTTTGGGATGAAATGTTTGCATTTTTTAGGTATATTTAGGATAGTTAATGAGCCAATCTGAATTTAACCTTGTAACATATTAGTGTTCCATGCTATAGCTAACCATGCAACAGGTAAATGTTCCAGGTTATAGTTAACCTTGTAACAGGTTAGTGTTCCATGCTATAGTTAACCTTGTAACAGGTTAGTGTTCCATGCTATAGTTAACCTTGTAACAGGTTAGTGTTCCATGCTATAGTTAACCTTGTAACATGTTAGTGTTCCATGCTATAGTTAACCTTGTAACAGGTTAGTGCTCCATGCTATAGTTAACCATGTAACATATTAGTGTTCCATTCTATAGTTAACTATGTAACATGTTAGTGTTCCATGCTATAGTTAACCATGTAACAGGTAAATGTTCCAGGTTAAAGTTAACCTTGTAACATGTTAGTGTTCCATGCTATAGCTAACCATGCAACAGGTAAATGTTCCATGCTATAGTTAACCTTGTAACAGGTTAGTGTTCCATGCTATAGTTAACCTTGTAACATGTTAGTGTTCCATGCTATAGTTAACCTTGTAACATGTTAGTGTTCCATGCTATAGTTAACCTTGTAACAGGTTAGTGTTCTATACTATAGTTAACCATGTAACAGGTAAGTGTAACATGCAAGGTAGTGACACTATGTTGTAGGCATCATCCACAGTGTTTAACTTTACAGTTGTAGTATAGGCGAGCTCACCAGAGTTTGTATGGTAATTACACTGTGCTGTTAGTATTATCCACACTGTTTAATGGCAGTAAACGAAAACACTAATATCAGGATTGACATTAACTGGAATACCATGAAGTAGATTTTAATATAAAACATGACTTGGTTTTCTTACTACTTTGGTTTTGTCATCAGTTGCAAGTGGTTGCTAGGGAACACAAATGACTTGATCAGCATGCTGATGTAATGATAATGTACAGGTTTACTCCCTTTGCTAATTGATCATTGAATGTAGTTAGTCCCAATGGTATCTGTCCTCCAGGACCTCTCACAAAAAGCTTCCTGTTTTATGACACAGTAATGGCTCTATGTTGACTGTTGGGCAAAAGCTGAGAATCAGGTTATATCATTATCATATTACTGACAAAAATGGGCTATCTTTACCTCCAGATACCACACCATGGAATGTCTTTACCTCCAGATACCACACTGTGGGCTATCTTTACCTCCAGATACCACACCATGGAATGTCTTTACCTCCAGATACCACACTGTGGGCTATCTTTACCTCCAGATACCACACCATGGAATGTCTTTACCTCCAGATACCACACTGTGGGCTATCTTTACCTCCAGATACCACACTGTGGGCTATCTTTACCTCCAGATACCACACCATGGAATGTCTTTACCTCCAGATACCACACCGTGGACTATCTTTACCTCAAGATACCACACCATGGAATGTCTTTACCTCCAGATACCACAACGTGGGCTATCTTTACCTCAAGATACCACACCATGGAATGTCTTTACCTCCAGATACCACACCGTGGACTATCTTTACCTCAAGATACCACACTGTGGGTTGTCTTTACCTCCAGATACCACACTGTGGGCTATCTTTACCTCCAGATACCACACCATGGAATGTCTTTACCTCCAGATACCACACCGTGGACTATCTTTACCTCAAGATACCACACCATGGAATGTCTTTACCTCCAGATACCACACCGTGGGCTATCTTTACCTCAAGATACCACACCATGGAATGTCTTTACCTCCAGATACCACACCGTGGGCTATCTTTACCTCAAGATACCACACCATGGAATGTCTTTACCTCCAGATACCACACTGTGGGCTATCTTTACCTCCAGATACCACACGGTGGGATGTCTTTACCTCCAGATACCACACTGTGGGATGTCTTTACCTCCAGATACCACACTATGGGCTATCTTTACTTCAAGATACCACACCATGGAATGTCTTTACCTCCAGATACCACACCGTGGAATGTCTTTACCTCCAGATACCACACAGTAAGATGTCTTTACCTCCAGATACCACACTGTGGGATGTCTTTACCTCCAGATACCACACTGTGGGATGTCTTTACCTCCAGATACCCCACAGTGGGCTGTCTTTACCTCCAGATACAACACAGTGGGCTGTCTTTACCTCCAGATACCACACTGTGGGATTTCTTTACCTTGATACAATGACAGTGAGATAACATTAAAAATATCAAACCTCATAGTCACATGTCATCAAACAAATCAAAGCTGACAGTCACATGTAATCAAATACATCAAACCTCACAGTCACATGTCACCAAATGCATCAAACCTGAGAGGCACATGTCACCAAATACATCAAACCTGAGAGGCATATGTCACCAAATACATCAAACCTGAGAGGCATATGTCACCAAATACATCAAACCTGAGAGGCACATGTCATCAAATACATCAAACCTCACAGTCACATGTCACCAAATACATCAAACCTGAGAGGCATATGTCACCAAATACATCAAACCTCACAGTCATATGTCCCCAAATACATCAAACCTGGCCGTCATGTATCACCAAATACATAAAAGCGAAACATACGACACCCACACATCATCAAAGTGCATCATAATCTGAAACTTGAGTTTTTTTCTCTAGAAGGTAAAAAAACATTAAAGATACACAAGTGAACTTTGAAGGAAATTAAAGAGATAGTGTGTGTTACCTGTTGATAAAGGACACCATCGAAGGTGTTAGGTCATAAGGTAATATCAGATCTTATAACCTGGTATCTATCGGTACTGTACATCAAGGCTATATTACATACTCAGATAGGTATGATGTTACAGGTGTTAGTGGGACAGGTATGATGTTACAGGTGTTAAGGAGCTAGGTATGATATTACTACTAACCTTCATTCTAGATAATCATATTTGGGTTGTTTTTTCTGTCTTTGGCAGATAATCATCATAATTATTCACAGTGTTGTTCAATGTGTAAGGAATAATATCCTGTGAAGGCAGTGTATATATTTACACCAGACATTGTATCCAAATGTACATAAACTTATCTCTGTTTTACTGCAGTCTTAACAATTTGAACAGATTAAATAGATTGAATGTTGTATCCTTGACTGCTTTTGGGTATTTACTCCGGTATTTATGTTATTACAAGCAGTTTGCACTGATGAACGACATGCATTAAGTCATTGACATAATGACAAAATACAGAGTTGTGACCCTTTGTATACTTGTATGTCAAGTACAGGAAGTTAGGTTCAGGCACAAGGTGTACAGAGGTATTGACCTGTCACTGTTTATCAGGAGGTTGGATGTGTACAGAGGTATTGGTCTGTCACTGTTTATCAGGAGGTTGGAGGTGTACAGAGGTATTGGTGTGTCACTGTTTATCAGGAGGTTGGAGGTGTACAGAGGTATTGGTCTGTCACTGTTTATCAGGAGGTTGGAGGTGTACAGAGGTATTGGTCTGTCACTGTTTATCAGGAGGTTGGAGGTGTACAGAGGTATTGACCTGTCACTGTTTATCAGGAGGTTGGAGGTGTATAGAGGTATTGACCTGTCACTGTTTATCAGGAGGTTGGAGGTGTACAGAGGTATTGGTCTGTCACTGTTTATCAGGAGGTTGGAGGTGTACAGAGGTATTGGTCTGTCACTGTTTATCAGGGGGTTGGAGGTGTACAGAGGTATTGGTCTGTCACTGTTTATCAGGAGGTTGGATGTGTACAGAGGTATTGGTCTGTCACTGTTTATCAGGAGGTTGGAGGTGTACAGAGGTATTGACCTGTCACTGTTTATCAGGAGGTTGGAGGTGTATAGAGGTATTGATCTGTCACTGTTTATCAGGAGGTTGGAGGTGTACAGAGGTATTGGTCTGTCACTGTTTATCAGGAGGTTGGAGGTGTACAGAGGTATTGTGTCACTGTTTATCAGGAGGTTGGAGGTGTACAGAGGTATTGACCTGTCACTGTTTATCAGGAGGTTGGAGGTGTACAGAGGTATTGGTCTGTCACTGTTTATCAGGAGGTTGGAGGTGTACAGAGGTATTGGTCTGTCACTGTTTATCAGGAGGTTGGAGGTGTACAGAGGTATTGGTCTGTCACTGTTTATCAGGAGGTTGGAGATGTACAGAGGTATTGGTCTGTCACTGTTTATCAGGAGGTTGGATGTGTACAGAGGTTTTGGTCTGTCACTGTTTATCAGGAGGTTGGAGGTGTACAGAGGTATTGGTCTGTCACTGTTTATCAGGAGGTTGGAGGTGTACAGAGGTATTGGTCTGTCACTGTTTATCAGGAGGTTGGAGGTGTACAGAGGTATTGGTCTGTCACTGTTTATCAGGAGGTTGGATGTGTACAGAGGTATTGGTCTGTCACTGTTTATCAGGAGGTTGGAGGTGTACAGAGGTATTGACCTGTCACTGTTTATCAGGAGGTTGGAGGTGTACAGAGGTATTGGTCTGTCACTGTTTATCAGGAGGTTGGAGATGTGTATTGGTCTGTCACTGTTTATCAGGAGGTTGGAGGTGTACAGAGGTATTGGTCTGTCACTGTTTATCAGGAGGTTGGAGGTGTACAGAGGTATTGACCTGTCACTGTTTATCAGGAGGTTGGAGGTGTACAGAGGTATTGGTCTGTCACTGTTTATCAGGAGGTTGGAGATGTACAGAGGTATTGGTCTGTCACTGTTTATCAGGAGGTTGGAGGTGTACAGAGGTATTGGTCTGTCACTGTTTATCTGTGGACATGAGACTGCTCTGCCTGGGTTTTTGTTACTTTATAAGGACCTAGGGCAATAAAAATGTCACTGACCAGTCACGATCTTTAACTACAAAAAAATCCCATAACTATAAACTTTATTTATTTTACAACTACTGCATGGCAAGCTTTAAGGCTTATATTAATCACTTGTTCAGTTCCTATTGAAGCATGTGAGGAGTCTTACAGTGGGAGGAAACATGTGAATGAGATTGTGCCACTCGACTTTCAGAAAAATTCCTAGGTTCCTAAAGTTAGGCACATGTATCTGATTTAAGGTGTTTTTTCGTGTGAATTTTGGTGGTCTCAACGTTATAGACTTTAGACTTTGGCTACTGATACTAGCACATGGTATGGAATAGTGGAGATAGAATCAATTTTGTTGCTTGTTTCCACTTAAAATGAGTGGAGTGAATCATCTTGTTCTACTTGGACCAGGACTGTGGTGTGGTTAGGCTACCCAGTTTGATGCTAGTGAAACAGGATCTGTATACCATATATAAAGCTCAGGCATATTAACAGTCATTACTATTCTATTAGCATTCCATTGAGGAAATCTGACCTTCAGGAGAGATCATGGACTTAAAAGTCATAATTTAAATCAGTATTCAATTAAATTTGAAAAGATTCTCTTATAAGTAAAAAAAAAGGAGATATTTGATATTCATCAAAAGAATATATTGTGGGATGGGACAGATATGCCTACAACCCTCTCTTGTGTCCATGTATATTCATGATAACATTGGGTCAGTGGTCATGTACTGTCTTTAACAAAGGCGTAACACAGCTGTGACAGTTATGGACCTGCTACTGGTACGTTCGCCAAGGGCAAATGCTTTGATGACAAACAAGATATACACGCTTATAAAACATTTTCATAAAATAAAAATCTTCAGTACTTTTTTTATCTTGCCTAGAAAATGTATGTCTGTTTTTCAGTAATGATGGGTGACATTTTTGTCAGTCATATTTCAGATAGTATCAGTGTGAGACTTTTTTGAGATTTAAATACAAGTATCGTGATTTCAGGCCATAGTTACTGGTGGATATGCTGAAAGTATCATAATTTCGGGCCATTGTTACCGGTGAATATGCTGAAAGTATGAAAATTATACTTGTATGAAAGACTGGTGAGGAGGTTAAAATACCTTTTGTCCATTCAGGATAGAAAAAAAAAAATTTCACAATGAGTTTAAAGTGTAATGCTAGGAAAAACCTAGAAATTTCAATGTTTTGCCTTTATCAACTTCCAAATACAACAGACTGACTGTCATTGCACCACCCCATATAAAGACCTGTGGATACACATTGTAATGTACACAAAAAAATTGTTAAATTCTTCCTTGTCTTCAAATTTAGGTAAAAACCATACTATCAATAGGATAAGTACAGAAAGATAACACTTCCATTTCCGTCTTAAAAAAAAATAAAAATGAAGAATTTCAGTACAGTGAATAGTTTTATAATCAATAAAGGTTTTAAAAATATACGCTGTAAGGAAAGATAAGTAATTTGAAGTGTTTAAACCTATTATTCAATTGTTTTTTGTTCTGGACATATAGTGGTTTGATGTTCAGAATTCAATTGTCAATGTCATGATGATAAATTGTGCCTTCATAGCACACTATTATTATTAACTAATGATGATATTCTACACTCTGCCAACACTTTTGATCTATCACCAGTGGAAACACAAGTCAGCTTTGTCCAGGTGATAAAAAGGAGAAATTAAGGATAGGGGTTGAAAGGTCAGACTTGTTACTGCATCTATCCTCATTCTAACAAGAGTGTCACATTAAAGGGTCAACATGAAAGGTAGGCTGGGATTTGTTGTTACCTGTCAACCAGTAACTAGGGCAACCACCTCAACAACCTCACACTGGAGGTCATAGGTCAACATTGAAAGGTCGAAGGCCATCTGCCACTAGAGGAAGTTTGGTGATTTGTTTGTAGCAGCGGATGAACTTGTGACATTAAGTGTACATTTTTTACATGTTTATACACTATTGATACATCAAAATGGAATGCACATAGTAGAAAAGAGTATGAAGGATTGGACAAGAACTGTGATAAAATTTTGTCATAGAGCATCGGATATTATTGCTGAGTAACTGTTTACACTATTCTGAAGATGTGTTGTCTCATTGTCACTTACTTATTCACGGTATCCAAGTCTGGATTTATTAATTACATTGCATAGCTCTGTACATTTGATATTAATAACTTCAGAGAAACACCTGTATGCACAATTAAAGAATTCACTGTAGGCACTATATAAATTATGTCTTACTAAATTTCATGTTACCTGAGTCACTGTGAATCAGATCTTGCCTGAGTCACTTTATGAGTCAGATCTTACCTGAGTCACTGTGTGAGTTAGATGTTACCTGAGTCACTGTGTGAATCAGATCTTACCTGAGTCACTGTGTGACTTACATCTTACCCGAGTCACTGTGTGACTTACATCTTACCCGATTCACTATGTAAGTTAGATGTTACCGGAGTCACTGTGTATGTTAGATGTTACCGGAGTACTGTGTAAGTTAGATATTACCCGAGTCATTGTGTAAGTTAGATCTTACCTGAGTCACTGTGTAACTTACATCTTACCCGAGTCACTGTGTGAGTTAAGTCTTACCTGAGTCACTGTGTGACTTCCATCTTACCTGAGTCACTGTGTAAGTTAGATGTTACAGGAGTACTGTGTGACTTCCATCTTACCTGAGTCACTGTGTAAGTTAGATGTTACTCGAGTCACTGTGTAAGTTAGATGTTACCCGAGTCATTGTGTAAGTTAGATCTTACCTTAGTCACTGTGTGACTTCCATCTTACCCGAGTCACTGTGTGAGTTAAGTCTTACCCGGGTCACTGTGTAAGTTAGATGTTACCCGAGTCACTGTGTAAGTTAGATGTTACCAGAGTACATTGTAAGTTAGATATTAACTGAGTCACTGTGTAAGTTAGATCTTACCTGAATCACTGTGTAGTTAGATATTACCAGAGTACTGCGAGTTAAGTCTTACCTTAGTCATAACCAGACCTGAACTGAGTCAAAGACTGAATATTTTGCTGATGTCACTGGTGAAAATCAATTTACAAGATAATATTTCCACAAATTTAAGGATGAAAGTTTGACAGTGTGATATTTGCTAGTGAGTGTTACTGTTTGACAGTGTGATATTTGCAAGTGAGTGTTACTGTTTGACATTGTGGTATTTTGTAAGTGAGGTTTGATAGTTTGACAGTGTGATATTTGTTAGTGAGTGTTACTGTTTGACAGTGTGGTATTTTGTAAGTGAGGTTTGATAGTTTGACAGTGTGATATTTGTTAGTGAGTGTTACTGTTTGACAGTGTGGTATTTTGTAAGTGAGGTTTGATAGTTTGACAATGAGATATTTGTTAGTGAGTGTTACAGTTTGACAGTGTGGTATTTGCTAGTAAGTGTTACAGTTTAACAGTGTGATATTTGTTAGTGTGTGTTACTGTTTGACAGTGTGATATTTGCTAGTGAGTGTTACAGTTTAACAGTGTGGTATTTTATAAGTGAGGTTTGATATTTTGACAATGTGATATTTGTTAGTGAGTGTTACAGTTTGACATTGTGGTATTTTGTAAGTGAGGTTTGATAGTTTGACAATGAGATATTTGTTAGTGAGTGTTACAGTTTGACAGTGTGGTATTTTGTAAGTGAGGTTTGATAGTTTGACAATGTGATATTTGTTAGTGAGTGTTACAGTTTGACAGTGTGATATTTGCTAGTAAGTGTTACAGTTTAACAGTGTGATATTTGTTAGTGTGTGTTACTGTTTGACAGTGTGATATTTGTTAGTAAGTGTTACAGTTTGACATTGTGGTATTTTGTAAGTGAGGTTTGATAGTTTGACAATGAGATATTTGTTAGTGAGTGTTACAGTTTGACAGTGTGATATTTGCTAGTAAGTGTTACAGTTTAACAGTGTGATATTTGTTAGTGTGTGTTACTGTTTGACAGTGTGGTATTTGTTAGTGTGTGTTACTGTTTGACATTGTGTAAGTGAGGTTTGATAGTTTGACAATGAGATATTTGTTAGTGAGTGTTACAGTTTGACAGTGTGATATTTGCTGTAAGTGTTACAGTTTAACAGTGTGATATTTGTTAGTGTGTGTTACACAATGAGATATTTGTTAGTGAGTGTTACAGTTTGACAGTGTGATATTTGCTAGTAAGTGTTACAGTTTAACAGTGTGATATTTGTTAGTGTGTGTTACTGTTTGACAATGAGATATTTGTTAGTGAGTGTTACAGTTTGACAGTGTGATATTTGCTAGTAAGTGTTACAGTTTAACAGTGTGATATTTGTTAGTGTGTGTTACTGTTTGATAGTGTGGTATTTTGTAAGTGAGGTTTGATATTTTGACAATGTGATATTTGTTAGTGTGTGTTACTGTTTGACAGTGTGGTATTTGTTAGTGAGTGTTACAGTTTGACAGTGTGGTATTTTGTAAGTGAGGTTTGATAGTTTGACAATGTGATATTTGCTAGTGAGTGTTACTGTTTCACAGTGTGATATTTGTTAGTGTGTGTTACTGTTTGATAGTGTGGTATTTTATAAGTGAGGTTTGATAGTTTGACAGTGTGATATTTGTTAGTAAGTGTTACAGTTTGACATTGTGGTATTTTGTAAGTGAGGTTTGATAGTTTGACAATGTGATATTTGCTAGTGAGTGTTACTGTTTCACAGTGTGATATTTGTTAGTGTGTGTTACTGTTTGATAGTGTGGTATTTTATAAGTGAGGTTTGATAGTTTGACAGTGTGATATTTGTTAGTAAGTGTTACAGTTTGACATTGTGGTATTTTGTAAGTGAGGTTTGATAGTTTGACAATGTGATATTTGCTAGTGAGTGTTACTGTTTCACAGTGTGATATTTGTTAGTGTGTGTTACTGTTTGATAGTGTGGTATTTTATAAGTGAGGTTTGATAGTTTGACAGTGTGATATTTGCTAGTGAGTGTTACTGTTTCACAGTGTGATATTTGTTAGTGTGTGTTACTGTTTGATAGTGTGGTATTTTATAAGTGAGGTTTGATAGTTTGACAGTGTGATATTTGCTAGTGAGTGTTACTGTTTCACAGTGTGATATTTGTTAGTGTGTGTTACTGTTTGATAGTGTGGTATTTTATAAGTGAGGTTTGATAGTTTGACAGTGTGATATTTGCTAGTGAGTGTTACTGTTTCACAGTGTGATATTTGTTAGTGTGTGTTACTGTTTGATAGTGTGGTATTTTATAAGTGAGGTTTGATAGTTTGACAGTGTGATATTTGCTAGTGAGTGTTACTGTTTCACAGTGTGATATTTGTTAGTGTGTGTTACTGTTTGATAGTGTGGTATTTTATAAGTGAGGTTTGATAGTTTGACAATGTGTTATTTGTTAGTGTGGTTGATAGTTTGGTATTTGTTAGTTTTAAAGGTTGATATTGTAACATTGGAATGTGTTAGTGTTTTTTACAGTGTGATATTTGTTTGTGAGGTTAACAATTTGACTGTGGTATTTCTTGCCTGGCATGACAGTTTGACTGTGATATTTGTAATTGAGCATGGCTGTTTGATAGCAGATATTTGCTAGTGAGGTTGACAGTTTGAAAGTGATATTTGTTTGATAGCAGATATTTGCTAGTGAGGTTGACAGTTTGAAAGTGATATTTGTTTGATAGGAGATATTTGCTAGTGAGGTTGACAGTTTGAAGTGATATTTGTTAGTGAAGGTGACAATTTGACTGAGGTATTTGTTAGTGAGGTTGGAAATTCAACAGTGATAATTGTTAGTGAAGTTGACACTGTAGTACACAGAGGATGGTGTTGATGACACATAATTGTGACTAATTTGTCGCTAGTTGTATCTATAATGACAGGAAGCAAATATCTATGTATTTTACACTTGAGATTCATGTTTTGATGAAATTTACATTTGAAATGATAAGAGACACATATATTTTATCAGACATAATGCAAGCGATGCAGAAATGGGTTCTACATGAATAAACATCTTTTGAATCATGCCGTCACGCTTTTACAATAAATACTGTGCTGATTTATGAATTAAGATATTTAAGACATGGCTGAGATATCAGGTCATGCACCATGTAACCTTATCTTAGTACATCCTACAAGGAATGTATTTTACTTTGAGTTAATACAAGTAACTTACTTCAGATGAGTACTGATTACTGTAATAATTATCAGGGATGATCAAGTTGTCTCCCTTTGTCTTTCAAATATGAACTACAATAAAGTTGTAACAGAACAGAAGAGTACAGCAATTTTACATCAGTCATGGTAAGCAGAAAAGCATTCAAAAATCGTACATGGAATGGAAACAATTGATTTTAATTCATGAGGTCATCTTTGTTCAATTTTTTTTATGACACCATAATGAAATATCTGTGAATGAGTGGCATCATTTCATTGTCATTTCTTAACATCACATAAGTAATATAACATGAGTTCAATCCCTAAGTAACACAACCATCATGTGATATATATATGTATATATCTACTAAGATGAGTATGTATATATATATATCTACTAAGATGAGTATGTATATATATATATAAGATGAGTATATATATGTATATATCTACTAAGATGAGTATGTATATATATATATATCTACTAAGATGAGTATGTATATATATATATATCTACTAAGATGAGTATGTATATATATATATCTACTAAGATGAGTATGTATATATATATATCTACTAAGATGAGTATGTATATATATATATATATCTACTAAGATGAGTATGTATATATATATATATATCTACTAAGATGAGTATGTATATATATATATCTACTAAGATGAGTATGTATATATATATATCTACTAAGATGAGTATGTATATATATATCTACTAAGATGAGTATGTAAGTATGAAAGAAAGAAAGCCAAATAATTCTATTTCACAGGGAGGGATTGCAGGATTACCATGTTCTCAAATAGTATCAGTGGAGGGGAGACAACTCTGATAAGTTTAATGTGGCCATAAGAGAAACAGATTTATAGCTGAAAAAAGATGTAATATATTTACAATGTTTTGATTGATACATGTTTAAATAGAAATAAAATTGAACTAGTGACCTGACTTTTTAACAATAATTGTAATACATGACTGACATGGTGTTTATCACGTAGATTAGAAGGGAAGTAACTCTGTGATAACTAGAAACATATTAGAACAAAAAGTTTCAAGGGATGTTACTGAAGGATATAGGGAAATGACAGGCAGGTAAAATATCTTGCGGGACATAACCTAGTTGTTGAAGAATATGTCTGAACCTGAACTGACAACTGAAGAAACTTACTGAACCAGAACTGATGGTTGAAGTGTCTTACTGAACCAGAACTGGCAGTTGAAGTATCTTACTGAACCATAACTGATGGTTGAAGTGTCTTACTGAACCAGAACTGGCAGTTGAAGTATCTTACTGAACCAGAACTGGCAGTTGAAGTATCTTACTGAACCAGAACTGGCAGTTGAAGTATTTTACTGAACCAGAACTGGCAGTTGAAGTATTTTACTGAACCAGAATGAGCCATTGAAGTATCTTACTGAACCAGAATTGACAACTGAACCAGCAGTGGCATTTGAAGTATTATAGTATTAGAACTGGGTGTTGAAATATACAACTAAACATGAACTGGCTCATGGAAGGTTAATATCATGAGTGAACTGGTGAAATAGAGTTGATTCAACTAAAGTCAGAAATATTGCTATAAGAGAAGTTTTCCTATAAAATGTGTCTCTTGTTTCCACTGACAGTAGATGATATTACCAGTTTACACTACAGATGTAACATGATAAATAGCTATAAGTATACAGAAATCACCTGACACTGATCTCCGAATATTTAGGTTTATATAATGTTTTGTAACTCAAGAAGTAAGTTTAGCAGTTAACTTTCATTCAACTTTATAGTCAATGTAATTCAATATATAAACCAAGGATTGTATAAGATTCGGTGACAAATTAGTGGGTTGAGGGCACGGAGACTATATTTCTCAATATTTCATATAATGGTGGCCCCGACATATCCTGGAGATATTTACGGTACAATTTGGACTTGGAACAAGGCCCACGTATAGAGACCCTCAGTGACAGGAAGACAAATACAAGATGGATGGCCATCTAATTGTCATACTGACATCACCACAGGAATGGAGTTTACAGTCCACCAGGAATAGCACAGTTTTGTGTGATTTGAATTACAACATTTTAGTCTGAGCTTCAGTAGTAAAAGTCTCAGTGATTTACACAGTTAAAACTTCATGCTTTATTTACGACAAAACAACAAAGATTTATAATTAGTATAATGTTCATATGTAAATTGTACTTTTTGTTGTAGAAAGTCTATTTCTCTAGAGATAAAATTTACAACTAATGTATGAAGTTGTTATTGCCATGTAAAACAGTGATCTAGATAGAAAATAGCTAGATTAAGTGAGATGAGGACTTGGTCAGTATGATAAGTTAAAAAGATTTTAAACTGAATGTCTCAAAATTTTCTAATTTTTGGAAGTTATGCTTGAATTATTTGCATCTACATTTTAAAAAATTATCTGAAGATCGCCGGCAATAAAGCATCTGTCAATTTACATGATTCGAGTGAAGTTGACAGTTCTGGGCAAGGCCAAGTTAACATCACAGCTAGTATCCAGTATGTAAATGTAGTTTAGATAAGTCCTGGTGCCTTTTTTAGTCATCCCACATCAATTCCATGCCTTTGTAGTTAAAAGTACGCTTGAGTGATTTCCAAAGATAAATGGAGAAAATTTGCAATTATTTTTCATTTTAAGTTGCAATAATTTTTTTATCGCTACGGTAACCCATAAAAGGTCCTGTTGTGTTGGTCAGGAGGTATTGTGAAATATGGTGTCATCCCACTGAGAACATCAGCTGGATGTCATAACTATCTATAGTACAACTTAAAGATTGAAGATTGGTGTGTGTAAGGCATACGTTTGGCCCGGTCAGTTATCAGACAGTAAGGCAATGTCGTCAGGGTAGTCTCTTTAAATATAACTCAGGTATCGCCCAACAGGAACATAATCAGGCAAGCTGGTGATTCAGTCTTTATCTCTCTTGAAATCAGCATCAACTGTTTGTATAATAACTTCATCAGAAGGAATCAAGGAAGAAGAGTCGTACCACTGTTGGGGAGAGTTAGTTATATATGATGTACCACTGTTGGGGAGAGTTAGTTATATATGATGTACCACTGTTGGGGAGGGTCTGTTATATATGATGTACCACTGTTGGGGAGGGTCTGTTATATATGATGTACCACTGTTGGGGAGAGTCTGTTATATATGATGTACCACTGTTGGGGAGAGTCTGTTATATATGATGTACCACTGTTGGGGAGAGTCTGTTATATATGATGTACCACTGTTGGGGAGAGTCTGTTATATATGATGTACCACTGTTGGGGAGAGTCTGTTATATATGATGTACCACTGTTGGGGAGAGTTAGTTATATATGATGTACCACTGTTGGGGAGAGTCTGATATATATGATGTACCACTGTTGGGGAGAGTCTGTTATATATGATGTACCACTGTTGGGGAGAGTTAGTTATATATGATGTACCACTGTTGGGGAGAGTTAGTTATATATGATGTACCACTGTTGGAGAGAGTTAGTTATATATGATGTACCACTGTTGGGGAGAGTTAGTTATATATGATGTACCACTGTTGGGGAGAGTTAGTTATATATGATGTACCACTGTTGGGGAGAGTTAGTTATATATGATGTACCACTGTTGGGGAGGGTCTGTTATATATGATGTACCACTGTTGGGGAGAGTCTGTTATATATGATGTACCACTGTTGGGGAGAGTTAGTTATATATGATGTACCACTGTTGGGGAGAGTCTGTTATATATGATGTACCACTGTTGGGGAGAGTTAGTTATATATGATGTACCACTGTTGGGGAGAGTCTGTTATATATGATGTACCACTGTTGGGGAGAGTTAGTTATATATGATGTACCACTGTTGGGGAGAGTTAGTTATATATGATGTACCACTGTTGGGGAGAGTCTGTTATATATGATGTACCACTGTTGGGGAGAGTCTGTTATATATGATGTACCACTGTTGGGGAGAGTAAGTTATATATGATGTATATATGATGTACCACTGTTGGGGAGAGTCTGTTATATATGATGTACCACTGTTGGGGAGAGTCTGTTATATATGATGTACCACTGTTGGGGAGAGTCTGTTATATATGATGTACCACTGTTGGGGAGAGTCTGTTATATATGATGTACCACTGTTGGGGAGAGTTAGTTATATATGATGTACCACTGTTGGGGAGAGTCTGTTATATATGATGTACCACTGTTGGGGAGAGTCTGTTATATATGATATGAGAGTGTTATATATGATGTACCACTGTTGGGGAGAGTCTGTTATATATGATGTACCACTGTTGGGAAGAGTAAGTTATATATGATGTACCACTGTTGGGGAGAGTCTGTTATATATGATGTACCACTGTTGGGGAGAGTCCACTGTTTATATATGATGTACCACTGTTGGGGAGAGTCTGTTATATATGATGTACCACTGTTGGGGAGGGTCTGTTATATATGATGTACCACTGTTGGGGAGAGTCTGTTATATATGATGTACCACTGTTGGGGAGAGTTAGTTATATATGATGTACCACTGTTGGGGAGAGTCTGTTATATATGATGTACCACTGTTGGGGAGAGTCTGTTATATATGATGTACCACTGTTGGGGAGAGTCTGTTATATATGATGTACCACTGTTGGGGAGGGTCTGTTATATATGATGTACCACTGTTGGGGAGAGTCTGTTATATATGATGTACCACTGTTGGGGAGGGTCTGTTATATATGATGTACCACTGTTGGGGAGGGTCTGTTATATATGATGTACCACTGTTGGGGAGAGTCTGTTATATATGATGTACCACTGTTGGGGAGAGTCTGTTATATATGATGTACCACTGTTGGGGAGGGTCTGTTATATATGATGTACCACTGTTGGGGAGAGTCTGTTATATATGATGTACCACTGTTGGGGAGAGTCTGTTATATATGATGTACCACTGTTGGGGAGAGTCTGTTATATATGATGTACCACTGTTGGGGAGAGTCTGTTATATATGATGTACCACTGTTGGGGAGAGTCTGTTATATATGATGTACCACTGTTGGGGAGAGTCTGTTATATATGATGTACCACTGTTGGGGAGAGTCTGTTATATATGATGTACCACTGTTGGGGAGAGTCTGTTATATATGATGTACCACTGTTGGGGAGGGTCTGTTATATATGATGTACCACTGTTGGGGAGAGTCTGTTATATATGATGTACCACTGTTGGGGAGGGCCTGTTATATATGATGTACCACTGTTGGGGAGAGTCTGTTATATATGATGTACCACTGTTGGGGAGAGTCTGTTATATATGATGTACCACTGTTGGGGAGAGTCTGTTATATATGATGTACCACTGTTTCAGAGGGTTTATTAGGTAGATCCTGTCATAGATATTTTGCTACTGTACCAAAGGTTTTACAAAATATCACACAGCTGGTGAGGTAACAACATTAGTCTGAAATGAGCCATGTGCTGGTGCTACAAGACCGAGAACATTGAGAGCCAAAAAACAAATTTCATCTTCCCCATCTGCTTGAATTTATACTAGGGATACATGCTATTTAACACCTGTACACGTTGGGAATTAACTCATTTAGAACACCTGAGAGTAGCTCTGATATCCTACCGATCATCTCATCTTGACAATGGCTGATTAGATTAAGTAATTAGTAATCTCTAGCCTGGTAAGGTTCTGCTTTATTTAAAAGGTTACAAAGCCATTACATGTATTTTTCAGAACAGCTGATAATTCTAAGCACTCAAGAGCTGAAATTAGAGTTCACTGAAACTTGACCACTAATATATATAAAACTCATGGTGTTATCATTTTCGGGTTAAAATAGGACAAGCTTAATGTGATACATCTGAAATAATTTTTGCCATTTCTGGAAAGTGTATACATTTCATATGTTATTTCAGAGCCACTTTTGTTACATTGAATATGAACATAAAAACCTTCAGTTGGATAGGTATGCCCTATCCACTACCCATTTTAGCTTACATAAACTTAACTCAGTTTTTATGTATCTCATCATTGATCAGTAGGGGAAGATTTAATGTGTAGCAACACTATAACGATGTGACAACTCACAACACAACATCCATGTTAGTGTCATATAGAGAAAAAAACACTTGTGTAATTTATAATTTGTAAAGATGAGTTATGATATCATTAAGGGTTTTACCCTCAGTCCAAGGGTTATCTAATTTATCACAATTTTTAGGAAATAGTATGTGTCATGAATATGTCAGATTACTGAATTGGTTAAAAAAATTCTATTAACTGTATCGTAAAATCCTCAACATCTTTATGTGAAAGTCATCCGCTGTAAAATGGTCTTCATGAGAAATATCTATACTCCGGTTTTATTAAATGTCTGAAATCATATGCCAATATTTTGATTATATCTGAAGCCAACCACAATATGCTGTTGTTGAAGTATGTGAATGTTAGTTAGATACTAAGGTTTCTTTTCATCTCACACCACAGCTAGGGGTTCCACTGTCATCAGAGTGAGTGCAGAAGGGTAAGGGTTTCAACTCTCAACACAGCTTTAGGACAGGGAGATGTTTCCCCTCTCTGTACAACAAGGGGTCAGGAGGATATTTCCCACACTCACTATACCTAGGGGTCAGGAGGATATTTCCCACACTCACTATACCTAGGGGACAGAGGGATATTTCCCACACTCACTATACCTAGGGGACAGAGGGATATTTCCCACACTCACTATACCTAGGGGACAGAGGGATATTTCCCACACTCACTGTACCTAGGGGACAGAGGGATATTTCCCACACTCACTATACCTAGGGGACAGAGGGATATTTCCCACACTCACTATACCTAGGGGACAGAGGGATATTTCCCACACTCACTATACCTAGGGGACAGAGGGATATTTCCCACACTCACTGTACCTAGGGGACAGAGGGATATTTCCCACACTCACTGTACCTAGGGGACAGAGGATATTTCCCACACTCACTATACCTAGGGGACAGAGGGATATTTCCCACACTCACTATACCTAGGGGACAGAGGGATATTTCCCACACTCACTGTACCTAGGGGACAGAGGATATTTCCCACACTCACCTTACCTAGGGGACAGAGGGATATTTCCCAACTTCACTATAGCTAGGGGACAGAGGGATATTTCCCACATTCACTATATATAGCTCACAAGGAAGATTGAGCATCCCTCTTCTCTGTACTACAGACTTCAACACTATATCAGCTATGATACATAATAGAATTAAACATCGGCAGTTTATATATACCATCTACATGTTACTGCAGTATGCTTCCGGATCCTTTTGGAAAGATTTAATTGAAGATGCCAGTTTACATTAATCACCTTAATATTGGTTTATATCACTGACAATATTCTCTGCCAGTACACTGACTCTATTACACACAAGTTTACTTGGTACTATTAAGCAGTGTAGGTGGAATTCCTACATTTTGATGAAGCCTTGTGTAATGAGATATTTAGGATGAAATCACTGGAAGCTGGAACAGATATTCTGATATTGTTCCAATAGAATAATACTGTACAATGTAACACACTATAATAAAAAAAACTTGATTTTTGGATAAAAAAACTTTTTCAACTTTTATAAATCCATCTCTAGGATGTCTCCATTTTCTCCCATTTTTGTGAACTGGTATACATGTATATCGTTACATACCATCATTAAAGGTTATTAGTTTTATATTGAAGACATACATGTGTTAGGTTTTACCTATAGTATCTTTCGCTACAGGAATTGGATGACCAGGCCAGACTTGTTTATATATTTGATGACCAGGCCAGACTTGTTTATATATTAGATAACCAGGCCAGACTTGTTTATATATTTGATGACCAGGCCAGACTTGTTTATATATTTGATGACCAGGCCAGACTTGTTTATATATTTGATGACCAGGCCAGACTTGTTTATATATTTGATAACCAGGCCAGACTTGTTTATATATTTGATGACCAGGCCAGACTTGTTTATGAATTTGATGACCAGGCCAGACTTGTTTATTAATTGGATGACCAGGCCAGACTTGTTTATATATTAACTGACAAGGCCAGACTTGTTTATATATTTGATGACCGGGCCAGACTTGTTTATATATTTGATGACCAGGCCAGACTTGTTTATGAATTGGATGACCAGGCTAGAATTGTTTATATATTTGATGACCAGGCCAGACTTGTTTATATATTTGATGACCAGGCCAGACTTGTTTATATATTTGATGACCAGGCCAGACTTGTTTATTAATTGGATGACCAGGCCAGACTTGTTTATATATTAACTGACAAGGCCAGACTTGTTTATATATTTGATGACCGGGCCAGACTTGTTTATATATTTGATGACCAGGCCAGACTTGTTTATGAATTGGATGACCAGGCTAGAATTGTTTATATATTTGATGACCAGGCCAGACTTGTTTATATATTTGATAACCAGGCCAGACTTGTTTATATATTTGTTGACCAGGCCAGACTTGTTTATGAATTGGATGACCAGGCCAGACTTGTTTATATATTTGATGACCAGGCCAGACTTGTTTATATATTTGATGACCAGGCCAGACTTGTTTATATATTAACTGACAAGGCCAGACTTGTTTATATCTTTGATAACCAGGCCAGACTTGTTTATATATTTGATGACCAGGCCAGACTTGTTTATATATTTGATAACCAGGCCAGACTTGTTTATGAATTTGTTGACCATGCCAGACTTGTTTATGAATTGGATGACCAGGCCAGACTTGTTTATATATTTGATGACCAGGCCAGACTTGTTTATGAATTGGATGACCAGGCTAGAATTGTTTATATATTAACCGACAAGGCCAGACTTGTTTATATATTTGATAACCAGGCCAGACTTGTTTATATATTTGATAACCAGGCCAGACTTGTTTATATATTTGATGACCAGGCCAGACTTGTTTAGATATTTGATAACCAGGCCAGACTTGTTTATATATTTGATAACCAGGCCAGACTTGTTTAGATATTTGATAACCAGGCCAGACTTGTTTATATATTTGATAACCAGGCCAGACTTGTTTATATATTTGATAACCAGGCCAGACTTGTTTATATATTTGATAACCAGGCCAGACTTGTTTATGAATTGGATGACCAGGCCAGACTTGTTTATATATTTGATAACCAGGCCAGACTTGTTTATATATTTGATAACCAGGCCAGACTTGTTTATATATTTGATGACCAGGCCAGACTTGTTTATATATTTGATAACCAGGCCAGACTTGTTTATATATTTGATAACCAGGCCAGACTTGTTTATATATTTGATGACCAGGCCAGACTTGTTTATGAATTTGATGATTAAATCTCTTTTTCATAAAGGAAAGATACCTACATTACTACTGAACATAGACATCATCACATATTGTGGTCATTTGCATGCTTTGTAAAAGTGAGGTTTTGAAATATGATAAATAATCCATTTCATGCATTTGACTTTACAACATAGAACAATTTCTGTAGGTGAATATAATCAGTTTCTGTCTCAATTAAATAATTACTCATAGAAGATTTGAACAGAAGGTGCTGACTCATTGATTGGGGGCCGACCTACTTAAAATATGACCTTTTGATCATTTTAAGAGTGGTCATTTGGGTCAAGTGTCTTCCTAAATACTGACCAAGGGTCAGGGATGCCCTACTTTGAAGGATTACAGGGATTTGAGAACACTTGAATGACTGGACTTGTTGAAGGAGATAGTCAACCAATTGGAACGTTTATCCTGTATCAATTTGGATCTGTTTTTGGGTAAACATCCTGACTCCCTCATACCTTATCAACATAATAGATATTTTCACCTAATTAACAGTACAGTGATCATGAGTTCTCGGATCTTAATTGAGGGTCTACCTTATTCAAACTTCTAAATACTTGTTTGGATTCTATAAACTCTCATAACCTTTCACAGATATTGAAATAAAAGTGGCATGGTGCAATCAATAGCTTGAATATTGAACGAGAATCATCTAAAGGCTTGATATTTCACCACACACTATCTTCTGAATTTCAATTAAAATGTTGATATGTAAACACTGTCATATAAAGCAATGATCTTAAGTATGCCAAGTACAATACTGACATATATTCATGATCACAACATTATGAGATTTATGTGTGATAATACTAGAAGATCCAAAAGTTGTGACGCGAGACCCAGGAGTGAGTTGCCAACCCATAAAACAAAGGATGTAGGAATGACAATGAACCGTGATAATATTAGTGTAACGTCCACAATTCACCTGTACTGCACTGAAGTCGTGATGGAGATCTGATCTGGTGTACTGTTAATGTCACCTTTCAAGACCAGAAGGACTGTCTGATTAGAAGCTGGGGCAGTGACAGAAATATTATATGTTAGAAAATGTAACCTGATAAGAATTTTAACTACTGCAAATGAATCAGAATGTTAAAGAATTAATTCTGGCAATAAACAATAATTTTAAATGTCAAACTATTTAGTTACAGATTCAGTATACCCATCTAAAATGATAATGATGACCAATTACAGTGGTAACTGTTTCAGATTGACCGTACCTAGTTGTTTGTCTCCAGTACAAAGGCCGACTATCACCAGCTTTTCTGGCCATGAACAATTATAGTTTAATTTCATTGGCACCACATGATGATAAAGTTCTATTTGTGGTAAACAAAGTTTTTGTGGCATTATTATGATGGTAAGGATAGATTGGCTTCCACACGGCTGCTCTCGTCTCCCTAACTAGCTGAGACCCCAAATTTAACAGTATAACCGAGACCCTTCACAGTAATTTCCCAGAGTTAAACCAAAGCCCTGAAGCAGTACTTCCCTTTAGTTAAACTGAGGCCTGAAACTGTACTTTCCTAAGTTAAACTGTTTTTATTGTCCTTATCTCATTTCATCTACAGACATAATGTATGCACGAGTACTAGATGTTTTTATGACTGGCTCATTGTGATAGACTCGTGATAGGCTTGTCTGTCTAGGGAAAATTCTCACAGATGATGTTGATGTCTATAAGTTGTTGATTATTGAGCTGTTATATAAAGATGAGATCTTAGAGACCCTTGTGACAGTTTGATGAAGTATACAGATTTCCTGTACTTTACACGTTTCGTTTAAAATAAATGACCATCGTATTTCCGACTGTTAATATCATTTAAGTACTTAAAGTAGGATTAGTGAGGGTTGTTTGGTGTAATAGGCAATGTGTATTTACATTGATGTATTTAGAAAGATCCCAACAATTCAATCGTTTTCTTTCTGTATAAATAATGTTTTGAAATGGCAGTATTCTTAAATTTATGGTCTTTCGTTTTTTGTATGACTGTATATGAAACTTGATGAGCTACATTGTATAATAGAAGTGGTTCAAATTCAGAACTTATGGTTATTTAGAAGACACTCCTTCCATGAGAATGTTGCACTCATCTGTTACACCCCATACCAAAACTTTTCTCACAAGCAACACATGTACTGCCCACATGAGAATGAAGTTGAGAAACTCATGAACAGCTCTATTGCATGTTAAAATATGGACTAAGTGAGAACCTTATGTGAACATAGGAAATTTATGTGTGACGTGTAATTGTTATCTGTCTGAACCAATCTTTCTCCCAGCAGTTGTAACTGGGTTCTTGTGAGATTCTCATGAACTACACGTTGGAAAGCTTGTTCGCTACAGATTGTTTTATATGAAAGTTTTAAAAAATGTTGAAGAATCTACTATCAGGATACTGTAGGATATCGATCAGAGGTTAAATGTAAACCTTTTCTCAAATTTTTCTGGTGAATCAACAATTCCATTTGATGTGGGAATTGATGTGTAGATCTGTTGGCTGCCATGTCTATTGCAGGGAGAGAGCTATGAAGGACACTACCTGAGTGGCTGAGATCCTACTGACTGACAGTGTGTAGGTGTTTAGTGAACACACTCTGTTTATTGATCACCTGTAAATCAGTTTATAAAGATTCCTCCTGTTGTTACCTATCTTTATTTAGGCCATACATTCAATCTAACCACACAAAAACTGACACATTTCTGGCTGGCTGTTCACACCATTCTTTTTAAATGTGCCAATCTCCCTGTTTACATTCCAATGAAGTTCTTCATTTAAAATTTCTATCCAGGGTTTGAGAAAGGAGAATGTCCAAGCTCTTACAACACAGCTATCTACCCGCACACCATAGGTCAATGACTGCTGGGAATTGAAATCTTTTACATGGAATTTGGTCATGTTAAACGTGTACTTACATCACCTGTGATCACATTTGTTAACTTTGTACCACTTTATTGTAAAAATCTGACAAATTTTCAAACAATTGATTTATTCATTGTGTTGTTAATTGCAAAATATTTCAGGAATTTTAGTAAAGCTCATAAATCTGTTGTCACAGAATATCCTTCCAAATGAAGGATAGCACATTGTTTGACCTATATCTGGCACTTCTTTCACTCAGATAACTGCCACTGTGACCTCCATGAAACTCGATGACAAGATAAAGTGTTGAATGAGTTCTTCCTCCATGATTAATACTTATTAATGTCATTTGATAACATTTATGATTCCTTGTGTGAGGTTTAACACACTGATTTGTTTCTTCCGCAACAAAAGATATCATAGGTCAAGTTTTTTATTCAACCTGGTCTAAAATATAAAACAGTTTTTTTAGAAGGCAGAATGAATGCCCTTGACAAAGTTTGTCAAGGTCAGGACGAATATACGTTGTAGCTCTACAGGAAATCATAAAATTTTGACTTCAGTAACTCAAGTGTTACACGAGAATTAGTTAAAAGTATCAAATTTGATTATGAGCAATGATGTCTGCAAACTTTTAGTCTTTTACCCTCCATCCCTTGTAAGGTAAGGAAACCTCGACAGTAAGAGTACATCTAATACTGACTTTCCACCTGAAGGACATAGCCTAGCTATAGTTGCTTTCAACAGGTTAGTTAATGGGTAGGACATCAGGTCTAGAAAAATGGATAGTGAACAGTTCCAGGGATATCACAGCCCCAAATTGTTTTATTAGATAATGAAATCTGTCTCTAAATCTCCCTTAAACTTGAAATAATACTTTTTGAATGGACATTCTGTGTACTGGACAATAACAGATGTATTATATGCCTGCTTGTTGACCATTGGTCATTAGGATTTTCTGAATGTGGACTCAAAGTAGAAAGACCTTGACCAGTCATCTAATGGGTGGGTCACAATGTACGGATGTGAACACTTGACCAATAAAGAACTGAGTATTGATAGATTACTTGTATGTGGAGTTTGATATGGAAATTTAGTGAATGTAGTTGACCTCCCTCAGGGGACAAAATCCAATGTAAACTCTTGACAGTATTAACAGTTGAAAGGAAGTTTAGTTAGGAAGTGATTGAGACAAGCATTGTTTTGCCATTAATGGTGGAACAGCTTTCATTGTCTTAATTCTCTCTATTGGTTTAGGTCACAAGGTCAGGTATTGAAGGGGGGCACTTTTAACTCTACATTCATGGATTATTTTGTTGAGAGTTAATATCCTGTCCAGCGGAAGCTTTCCAGATATGGACATATTGAACCTTAAATGACAGGACCACCAGCCACCTGTTGTTGGGGAGAGGGTGGGGTGGGGGGGGCAACACCACAGAAAGGAAGACAATATCACTGCAAGGGAAAACACCACAGCAAGGATGACAACTCCACAGCAAGGGAGACAACACTACAGCAAGAGAGGCAACATCACAGCAAGGGAGGTAACATCACAGAAAGGAAGACAATATCACTGCAAGGGAGAACACCACAGCAAGGATGACAACTCCACAGCAAGGGAGACAACACTACAGCAAGAGAGGCAACATCACAGCAAGGGAGGTAACATCACAGAAAGGAAGACAATATCACTGCAATTGGGAAAACACCACAACAAAGGAGACAACTCCACAACAAAGGAGACAACTCCACAACAAAGGAGACAACTCCACAGCAAGGGAGACAACACTACAGCAAGGGAGGTAACATCACAGAAAGGAAGACAATATCACTGCAAGGGAGAACACCACATCAAGGATGACAACTCCACAGCAAGGGTGACAACACTACAGCAAGGGAGGTAACATCACAGAAAGGAAGACAATATCACTGCAAGGGAAAACACCACAGCAAGGATGACAACTCCACAGCAATGGTGACAACACTACAGCAAGGGAGGTAACATCACAGCAAGGGAGGTAACATCACAGAAAGGAGGTAACATCACAGCAAGGGTGACAACACTACAGCAAGGGAGGTAACATCACAGCAAGGGTGACAACACTACAGTTTGGTTGACAACACAGCATGAGTGACAACACTACAGCAAGGGTGGTGACATCACAGCAAGGGAGGTAACATCACAGTACCGGAGGTAACATCACAGAAAGGAAGACAATATCACAGAAGGAAGGCATTACTACCGCAATGAAGAGAACACCAAAGCAAGGGAGACATCACAGCAACAGGAAAACACTACAGCAAGGGAGGCGACACCATAGCAAGGGAGGCAATACCACAGTGAGAGGGAAAAACCACAGCAAGGGAGGCAACACCACAGCATGGGAGACAACTCAAAGCGAAGAGGCAAAACCGATGAAAGGGAGACAACACAACAGCAAGGACGCAACACCAAATCAAGGGAGAAAACACCAAATCAAAGGAGACAACACCAATGCAAGAGAGCCAACACCAAGGATATCGCACTTGCTGCTCGCTTTTGATGACATCATATCAGAGATTGAATGTGGGTGTAATGTCATTCAAGGGCTTGCTGTATAGTTTGAAAATGTATATATATTTAAGATATGTTTGAGCTTTATAAAATCTTAACAAATAATCTCCCTTTAACATGTTCAGCCTGCTGGATTGTAACAACATGCTATTCTAGTTCAGTATTTCATATTTATGTATCTAACAAAAAGACTGCATACCATTGAGGTAATTAGTATGCTGAAAGTTAGGAATAAAAATACACATTGACTTAATTTGTCATTGGGCCTGTAAAAAGCACTACATAAATTTTCTTTATATCATAGTGCTTGTTATCTGTACATAGTTGTGACAGCCCTCAGTGCGGTCTGCATACTCTTTGAAATGCAGCAAAATGAACTGTAAGACACTAACACTACAATTATATACTCATCTAGGGAAAGTAAAGGCACATGGCTAGGGAATATTTATTATGTACAGGCTCATGGAAAGAAATGGAATTTAGGCACACAGCTAGGCTGATGTTATAAAACATTTTCATGTACAATTGAAAATTCATTCAGATAAATATTTATCAAAGAATGTTTGTGCAATTTATGTTAGTTTTTTTTTTTTTCATTTATTCTTTGTTTATATAATTATTGTCAATTGTCAGCTTTATCATTACACTTTTTAGTTTTTGTTAGATGCAATGTTTTAAACCATTTTTTTATATAATCAATATTTTTTATAGTATGTAGGTATATAAAAAAAACATGAAAGTTCTCCTGACGTTTTCAGGCACAACCTTCATAATGGTGATAGAGCATTTGAGATTTACTATTAATAATAAAGTCGAGTTTCCCTATAAGTAAATTTTATACGTTCTAGTCTACATTACATAGAATGAATGTATTTACCAAATTAATTTACATAGAATGTGACCATGTATTTCTCATATCTGCGACAAAAGATGGTCTGTTATTTGCCAAAACACAGAATTTAACCCATTAATCCAGCTTGTGTGACATGACTGCATTCTCTTAATTCCAACTTATAATACAGAGAATGAATCCCTTTAGTAAAAAAAAAAGTGCATCTCGTCAATTCCTGCTTGTGTTATATTGAAAGCATCCCTTTAATTTTAACTTATAATACACAGAGTGTATCCCCTTAATTCTCTCTAATAATGCAGGAAATGCATCTCTTTAATTCCTGCTTGTGTTACGTCAAATGCATCCCTTTAATTAGGTCATCTGACCTGAAGGGTCATGATGACCTATTGACATTGTGCTTCATCTGTTGTGGTCCGCGGAGCACTGTCTGCTGTGCGCTGTGTGTAAACTTTTGACATTTCAAACTTCATCTCAAAATCCACCAGTGGTATTAAGTTTAAACTTGCATGAAATGATCCTGAGATGGTCCTGACCAATTGTTATTTTTGGGGTATGTTTGAAATCCAAGATGGCCACCATTGCCACCATCTTGAAAAGACATATTTTAAACTTATCCAGTTTCACAAATTGGTGGGATTATTTGGGAAAGGTATAGCCAACAATTTGTTGTTATTTTTCGACATTTTCAAAACTTCAATATAGCTGTCAGGGAGGCCATTTTGTAACATGATTGCACAGTCATGGTTTTCCTGTGCAACACCTATTTCAATCTTCTCCACAAGTTTCACAAGTTTGATTGAGCTGTAGTTTTACTGTCAGAAAATAGATAACACTTACAGTTACCTACCTCTCACCAAAACTACCAACTGCATCATGGAAAACAGCTTCTTAGTAAGATTTCATTCAGAGTATAAAAAAAACCCCTTCTCCTTGCTGACAGTGTTTGTAGTCAGATAACTATTCAGGCCCATGGGCCTCTTGTTTCCACTAACAATACACAGAATGCATCCCCTTAATTTCAACTAATAATGCAGCAAATGCATTTATTTAGTAAAGAGAATACATCCCTTTAATTCCTGCTTGTGTTACGTTGAATGCATCCCTTTAGTTACTACTCACAACAAGATTCAGTGTAAGTAATATGTAGTGTTAAGATATATGACAATAAATACTTTATAGACCCTACCAAGGATAGTTAATAGTGCCATACCATTACATATACATTACCAGCGTTTTGTCCAACTCCTGATGTTATCAGAGACTATGTATACTGGTGGAGGGCAGCACCTCTTACTTTTATGGGGATCCCTATAGTATTTACACACAGAAGAAATGTTTCTTTATGTGTCTATTATGTTGCATAATAAAACAGGAAAAGGTTGTTAGAATCAGGTGTGTGGTTGTCATGGACGATCTTCCATGAGCTTCCATTTCATATGAGATTGAGTAAGAATATAAAATGAAAAAGAGTTTCATAAATCTCATATTATACGGAAAGGAATGTGAGATTCTGTTTATCATGTATTTCTTCAATATTTTGTAAGCAATTACAAAAACAGTTATATTACAATGATGGAACATCTAACTTTGTAACTCTATTTCTGAATATTTCTTTCACTTATGATAACATAATGCATATATGACACAACAAAGTTCCATTGTGTCAAAATGGAAATAATTGGACTCACCAGCCAATCAGATATCCACTGGGCATTATTACACATGTGGTCATAACAAAATCTATATTACAGCTGCTTTTACACAGATAACTGGGTAGTTTTGTGATCAAGTTACATATAACTTCATCATATAGTCATTGTAGCGACAGGCGAAATATTCAACTATATATAGTCATCAATATCTGACACAGCTTCTCTACTGTTAATAAGTTATAACAATTCCTAATAATTTTCACAAGTATATAAAAAATAACAAAACAAAGTCATAGATTGGTTAGGAAGGAATCTATTCAAGAACAAGCCTTATGGTGTGAACCTGCTCTGAGGTATGAAGATTGAGAGATGATTTGAGACAATTCCGCTGCTTCATGTGTACTCATGCAGGTATTTCTTGTTAGGTCGTAACAGGTATAACATGGTACTAGTCAGATGAAATGGGAGCAGAGTAGTGAATGGTGGTGACAGTTAGTGACCACAACTGAATCTTTTGTCCAGTTCCCCTCTATTGTCCACCATTATTGGACACTGGCTGGAGGCGGTAGGAAACCGCCATCTGTGAACTAGACTGGCTCCTGTCTCTGAATATCAGAATCATAAATAACATTGGGCTTTATAATTTTGGTCTCTCAGATATGTCTGACCCTAAGTTTCAAACTAGGGGAAGATAAGCTGTTGTAATAATTTAGACGAGCAATTCTGTACGAAAACAAGGGGATGGTAGCAAGTAGTGATGTGATTGTGCCGGGATGGTAGCCAGTAGTGATGTGATTGTGCCGGGATGGTAGCCAGTAGTGATGTGATTGTGCCGTATGTGGTGGGAGATATTTATTGCTCTGATAGTAGTCAGACTTTTAGTTAATACATCTGTCTGGGTCATTTAGGACATTCATAACCCACATTAAACATTCCCAATTACTGTGCATTGTACAAGTCACTAATACAATTAATTTGCTGAAATGACCTATGCGAGTGATTGATGTAGGAGATCCATGAATACTCAAACATATTTCACTTCATATCCTTGTGATCTCAAATAAGCTGATTCCAGAGCCCCAAGTATCAATTCATACAGCTAGGTTGACTAGAACTTTTAAAGATAGAATAGAATGGCTTGTCATTTTTATAGAAGGATACGTATTCATGTCAGCTGATTATGTGAATAACTGACCAGATTTATTGAGTGGAAGATAATGCTAAAGATAGTTGAAATTTCAGTTCATAGATTTATTGTAAAAGATTATTTTTTCTCACAATCATTTGAGGCTTTACCATAAGCACTATGCAAAAAAATGAATTTATCAAATAAGTCATGAAACCTACTGTAGTTTTCTCAGTTAAATTTTTTTCAAGGTAACATGAACTTCTCATTTTCATCACACTCTTGAAAATAAGGAAAATCGACTTCACAGTTGTCAGGAATGGTATGAACACAGTAGAACATGGGAAATAATCTTAGTATTTCCATATGGAAAATGTTTGATAGATGGACTGAAGATAGAGATGGCAAGCGCTGTGAAGATCTTGAATATCCGACTACAGCATCACACCATATGTAAATCTTCAATGTCACATCCAATGAAGGTTGTACTAATAATTTGGACACAAAAGAGCAATTTTATACAAAGAACATCTGTACATGTTAGGTAGAATACTGCTACAGAGTATCACAAACACTGTTTTCTGCAATAAGAAATCCCTATGACAAGAAAACTTAAGAGAAAGGGCATTGGCCGGGGGTAAAACTGTTTTGACTATACTGCCTGTGATCTGGGACTACAGAACACCTCCACACCTGGAAGAATTATCTACAATCTTTGAAGATGTTGCAGTCTTTACAAAACACATAATTTACTAACCCTGCAAGTAATAATAAAATTGTGCTGTTGATGTTTTTCATGGAAAACAGACATCGGTCAGATGTTTGATGATAAATTAATTGGTCACTTGAGCCTATAAGATTTATCTCGGGTATACAGAGTTTTACACAAATATCACCAATATCAGCTCTCAGTGGGTAGTTCAACCCTGTCACAGCAATACTTAATACCATGCATAATGTTGAGGGATTATATTGGATTTAAATATATTCATTTTAGTCTGATAAAACAGGTGGACAAAATAGATTTTACCTGTGTATATAACTGACCCACCCGACAGAGTGACCAAAGCCTTGGGTGCCATGATGACCTCTGTTGACTGAGGTCAGTCTAGTTAAGCTGATACATGATCCAGGTGGATTAGATGTAAACATTTGTCTCTTATATAATCTGAATTGACTGAGTTAAGTACCCTTAACAGAATTGAAAGTATGGTAGAGTGAACGGCTGGCATAAGACCCTGTTTACCTAGCCCAGACCCCAGTCCACTATAAGTACCACCTGGGTTAAATAACACTGTGTGTACATATTTGAAATCCTTGATCAACAAATTGTGAGAGGAACAAGATATTAAGTCATGTTTATTGTCAAAAGAGATTGAAGCTGATTGAAATTGTTGATCAGTTTGTGACAGCTATGTCACCAAACCCTGTGACAGGATAACAGAAATGATTGTGGAATCTCATCATGTCCGCCACAATAAGTTGTCTGCCATGATGGTCAATTGACATTGCTTATTTTGTTCATTTACCAAATCAAATCAACATATATACTTAATTCTGTGTTGGTTAAGAATATGGAAAGTTAATACACTGAGGTTGACTTACAAGCACCATACTGACCGATGAACTTTGAACTGGTATTGACTCCATTTCAGTAACTGTAGACATTGTTAGAGACCCTGCGCCCTCGGATCCACTAAAGAGTACTTCATTTACCTGAAAACTCTAATCACCACTGATCAATATTTCAACTTGTCTTAAAAATTATCAAGATAAGATAGATGTCTTAACATTCAAGTTGTCATATCTTAAAGTTCAGGAAAGGTTAGTAATCTGATGATACTAATGCTGAAGATCAGAACAGAAACTGGCCTAGAGATTCAGGAATTAATTTGAAATCATGACAATCACTATTAGAAAAGAAATAAAATGACTAAGCGCAGAAACTGGTGAGAAATACCAAACAGAAAGTAAAACATCGCATCAACTATACCACACACTAAATCGTGATAACTGATACTATCCTTTATATTACAAACATTGAACTGCATTGTACAAGATCAGGTTTATTATAGCAATTATGTCATGAAATTTTACAGGTAATGACTTACCTGTCCCTGGCAATTCTTTAGGCCCTACACTTATCTATAATGTCATAAGGTGAAGGACAGACTCTTTTTTAGTATTTTAGGGGTACATTCAATAAAAAATTACCCTGTTGATAGAGGTCAGACCAAAGAACCTACTCAATAGTGATGCTTTAGATTTTGGTGATTGAAAAAAGAATAAACTTATAGAGCATATTAGCTAGTATTACATTTATTATGAATTCTCACTGTCTACCAATGTACCTTCTTTTGTTTTACCATTCTCCACCTTTCTATAACACTTTTCTAATTCATCTGGATTCTCTGTTTCTGATTACCCCTACCTCACTCTATTTCTTTCACACTTCCTCCTCATTTCCTTCTCTTCTCACACAATGTATTTTGTCATTTTCTGTGAGTATTAGCTTCTCTGTGGTACAGTTGTATCTGTTTTTGTTTGTGAGCCTCTCACTGTTACATCCGCTTTTGTGTCCAAGCCTCTTTGTGTTACATCTGTGTAAACCTGCCTATGTTACATCTGATTTTGTGTGAACCTGCCTATGTTACATCTGTATTTGTGTGAACCTGCCTATGTTACATCTGTATTTGTGTGAACCTGTCTGTGTTACATCTGCATTTGTGTGAACCTGTTTGTGTTACATCTGTATTTGGGTGAACCTGCCTGTGTTACATCTGTTTTTGTGTGAACCTGCCTGTGTTACATCTGTTTTTGTGAGAACCTGTCTGTGTTACATCTGTTTTTGTGTGAACTTGCCTGTGTTACATCTGTATTTGTGTGAATTTGCCTGTGTTACATCTGTTTTTGTGTGAACTTGCCTATGTTACATCTGTTTTTGTGTGAACCTGCCTGTGTTACATCTGTTTTTGTGTGAATTTGCCTGTGTTACATCTGTTTTTGTGAGAACCTGTCTGTGTTACATCTGTTTTTGTGTGAACTGTGTTACCTGTGTTTCATCTGTTTTTGTGTGTGCCTGTGTTACATCTGTTTTTGTGTGAATTTGCCTGTGTTACATCTGTATTTGTGTGAACTTGCCTATGTTACATCTGTTTTTGTGTGAACCTGCCTGTGTTACATCTGTTTTTGTGTGAATTTGCCTGTGTTACATCTGTTTTTGTGAGAACCTTTCTGTGTTACATCTGTTTTTGTGTGAACTTGCCTGTGTTTCATCTGTTTTTGTGTGAACTTGCCTGTGTTACATCTGTTTTTGTGTGAATTTGCCTGTGTTACATCTGTATTTGTGTGAACTTGCCTGTGTTACATCTGTTTTTGTGTGAACCTGCCTGTGTTACATCTGTTTGTGTGAGAACCTGTCTGTGTTACATGTTTTTGTGTGAACTTGCCTGTGTTACATCTGTATTTGTGTGAACTTGCCTGTGTTACATCTGTTTTTGTGAGAACCTTTCTGTGTTACATCTGTTTTTGTGTGAACTTGCCTGTGTTACATCTGTATTTGTGTGAACTTGCCTGTGTTAGAGATTCACAGTGTTACATCTATTGCTCTTTCTGTGTTTGTGTGAACCTCTCTGTATTACATCTGTTTTTGTGTGTGAGCTTTTCAGTGTTGTATTTTTTGTGGGTGTGAGTCTCTCTGTTGTGTGTGAGCCTCTCAGTATTACATCTGTTTGTGTGTAAGCCTCTATGTGTTACATCTGTTTGTGTGTAAGCCTCTATGTGTTACTTCTGTTTGTGTGTAAGCCTCTCGGTTTAACATCTGTGTTTGTGTGAGCCTGATCATGTTTTGTCTGTGTGTGTGAAGTCAGCTGTTTAAAGAGATTCAGGTTACAGGTAAATATTTCAGTGAAATAGAAGAAAGGAAAAAAAAAAAAGAAAGAAACTCTTTACAAAAGAATTTATCCTTTCCAGATTTAGTGTATAAATTACACAGGTGTATACATGTGATATGCATGTGTTTGTTAGTGTATCTGGTGACTTCATTGATAATGTCATAGGGCAGAAATCGCGTGCAGATTTCATATACAGCCTTTTGTGTAGCACCAGATGACAGAGACCTCCAGTCAGCTGTGGTTGTGAGAAAGTGATCATGAATGAAATATCTGAATGAGTTTTTGATAAAGTGAAAAGCAAACGAATATTATGTGGTTCAGAATAAAAATAAAGTTCTGGTGGTTTGTGCCTTCACAGGAAAATTTGTGAATGAAACGGGTTTGAATTCACTAGATTGAATGAAAATAACTTTACGCTATTCTGATAAAGTTATTCACCATTTCACAACTGATAACGTAGATAACATTTCATTACTTGTAAATCAGAATCATTTCACTCTTGCTTGAAGATTACTAAATAAATTATGTTTTATTTGATGAATGTTTTTTTTTTCAGTATGCATAATTGAAAATTACATATACACAACTGATGATTATATGAAGTAAACTACTAATAACTAACTGATTCATGAAAATGAAATATACCACTGATTAGTGAATGAGATATACCACTGATTAGTGAATGAGATATACCACTGATTAGTGAATGAGATATATCACTGATTAGTGAATGAGATATACCACTGATTAGTGAATGAGATATACCACTGATTAGTGAATGAGATATATCACTGATTAGTGAATGAGATATACCACTGATTAGTGAATGAGATATACCACTGATTAATGAATGAGATATACCACTGATTAGTGAATGAGATATATCACTGATTAGTGAATGAGATATACCACTGATTAGTGAATGAGATATACCACTGATTAATGAATGAGATATACCACTGATTAGTGAATGAGATATACCACTGATTAGTGAATGAGATATACCACTGATTAATGAATGAGATATACCACTGATTAGTGAATGAGATATACCACTGATTAGTGAATGAGATATACCACTGATTAGTGAATGAGATATACCACTGATTAGTGAATGAGATATACCACTGATTAGTGAATGAGATATACCACTGATTAGTGAATGAGATATACCACTGATTAGTGAATGAGATATACCACTGATTAGTGAATGAGATATACCACTGATTAGTGAATGAGATATACCACTGATTAATGAATGAGATATACCACTGATTAGTGAATGAGATATACCACTGATTAGTGAATGAGATTACCAATGATTAGTGAAAGGGACTTGACAGATTAATCCATTTTCAGTGGTAATGCCTCCCAGCTGTGACATAAAGACCTATGATAGTGACACACAATAGGGTTCTGCCTTTCTGTCCACTGTCCCTTTACAGTCATTGTTAGTGAGAACCCATATCTATCACTGATCCTTAATGGGTTCTCCAGGTAGATATCAACATTTTACGATGGTGTGGTCACTGTTGTAAATAACACAACCTGTATGTATTTATAATTTAAATGTATACCTATGATATGTAGACCTACACCCTATCAGAGAGGCACCGTGCTTATACAGCTCTAGGTCCGGTATAGATAGCAGCCCAGCGGTACACCTACACCGCTGTCCTCAGTCGTTCACAGGGAACGAGGGTGTGCACGTGTATAGCGTGAATACACGCGGTTTGTGTTGCAAAGTGAAGAGTGCATAACATCAGAGAGAGTTTGTGAAGGATTACACATTTTGAACAAACTTTCATGATAAGTGTACAAGGAATTCTATTGTTGGATATTTAAAAATCTTGAAATTGAAGATTTTCCTTGAAATAATTTATGAGGGAAATTGACATGATTTTATGTGACCAATGAGTGTGTAAGAGATTATACATGGATTAGTGTACCTGGTGATTCAGTCACACGATTTGTCGGGTGATTTATACACACGAACATTAGTATTGTTAGGCGAGATAAAGTTGAGAAGTTTCCATAACTTAATAGATTATAAGACAATCAAATATAATGACAACAAACTTCTGATATTTCTTTTTCTCCCAAATTGTGCCGATTTAGATCTTTTTACAGTAATAATTTAAATAGTCGACCATGACAAAGTTGTGTGTCTTCCCCACATTGTTTGTGGTGCTCTTGATTGATATGACCAGCGTGATTCTTACTTCAGCACAGGATAGTCGGTGTGGATTAAAGAAAGACAGAGGACCTTGTTATGAATTTGGAGCTAAGTGGTATTATGACTCTGTCCGGAAGGATTGTTATCAGTTTTGGTATGGTGGATGTGATGGAAATTCAAACCGATTTGAATCTCGAGAGGACTGCCAGACTGAATGTTCAGGATACACAGGGGCCGTTGGTGGGACAGGTTGGTTTGGCATGACCTGCTTATATACCTTGCCTTGCTCCGTTGGTGGCTTACCTTCCAGCAGCTGAATCCTACTTGATGCTTAGTTTGCTTGGTTGATAACAGTGATAATCATCTGTTTTACATGATTTGTTGTAGGAAAGATGCTGAATTTTCGCTAGTAAACTCCAACACTTCATGCCTCCCTATTTGGGGGAGACCATTGCTTTTGCACATGCATTGCATGCTCCTTGACATGCTGGCTTCTCATTAGGTGACTCACTTGAAGGCATGTACAAGGCCTTGTAGTGATCTGATTAATGGTATTCACCCGTTGAAAAGCTTTTGCTTGAGTTTTCGTGTATCAACAGCTTACATGTTTGCTCCATAATACAGGTGTATAGAGTCCCAGTGACTAACTACAGTACACATCAATTATAAATGTCAAGGTCAGGGAAGCTTTCTTACTTCACATATTTTTATAATATTGTAGAAAAAATTCTTATTTTCAGTTTTTACCCTTCGATCATGATTGGATCCTCAGAAGATTACATGAAGCAAGGTTTGATGATGTTGATATCATCTACATCTTACTGACCTTCAGCTGGATGTGTTTAATCATTGAAATAATTTTTTCAGACAAAATTTATTTGAGACTGTTTGTCTGTTACATAATAACCATTATAGCATAGTAGCCACATGATATCGCTTAACAAAATCATAAAAAATACATTCACAGGTGAGACTGATCAGAGAGGAAAGATTCTGTAATTTAATTCTTGTAATGGCTATAGATGCATCCATGAGGCTTTTGCAGAATCAGTTTGATCGTTTTTTCTGTTTTTAGTGAAGACTAATTTATAAATGTTGTACACTTGTATGTAATTTACTGCTATAGCAGTGATTGCTATGATATCTATGGAATTGGGCGTCCATTTTTCCTATATCCTTTATATTCCATCTTGATTTGTTTTCTGAAGAATAGTTTTTGCAAAACCTTAAGATATCATACTGTGTCTACTTCACTTGTGCTGTAGACTTTCTATAGTATAATTACCATACTGTACCTCCCCTAGTGTTATAGACTCCCACTAGTCTAGTTACAATACCTCTCCTAGTGTTGTAGACTCCCTCTAGTCTAGTTACCATACTGTACCTCCCCTAGTGTTGTAGACTCCCTCTAGTCTAGTTACAATACCTCTCCTAGTGTTGTAGACTCCCTCTAGTCTAGTTACAATACCTCTCCTAGTGTTGTAGACTCCCTCTAGTCTAGTTACCATAGTGTACCTCTCCTAGTGTTGTAGACTCCACCTAGTCTAGTTACAATACCTCTCCTAATGTTGTAGACTCCCTCTAGTCTAGTTACCATACTCTACCTCTCCTAGTGTTGTAGACTCCCTCTAGTCTAGTTACAATACCTCTCCTAGTGTTGTAGACTCCCACTAGTCTAGTTACAATACCTCTCCTAGTGTTGTAGACTCCTCTAGTCTAGTTACCATACCTCCTAGTGTTGTAGACTCCCTCTAGTCTAGTTACCATACCTCTCCTAATGTTGTAGACTCCCTCTAGTCTAGTTACCATACTGTACCTCTCCTAGTGTTGTAGACTCCCACTAGTCTAGTTACAATACCTCTCCTAGTGTTGTAGACTCCCTCTAGTCTAGTTACCATACTGTACCTCCCCTAGTGTTATAGACTCCCACTAGTCTAGTTACAATACCTCTCCTAGTGTTGTAGACTCCCTCTTGTCTAGTTACCATACTGTACCTCTCCTAGTGTTGTAGACTCCCTCTAGTCTAGTTACCATACCTCCTAGTGTTGTAGACTCCCTCTAGTCTAGTTACCATACTGTACCTCCCCTAGTGTTATAGACTCCCACTAGTCTAGTTACAATACCTCTCCTAGTGTTATAAACTCCCTCTAGTCTGGTTACAATACCTCTCCTAGTGTTGTAGACTCCTCTAATCTAGTAACTATACCTCTCCTAGTGTTATAGACTCCCTCTAGTCTGGTTACAATACCTCTCCTAGTGTTATAAACTCCCTCTAGTCTGGTTACAATACCTCTCCTAGTGTTGTAGACTCCTCTAATCTAGTAACTATACCTCTTCTAGTGTTGTAGACTCCACCTAGTCTAGTTACTATACCTCTCCTAGTGTTGTAGACTCCCTCTAGTCTAGGTACCATAGTGTACCTCCTCTAGTGTTGTAGACTCCCTCTAGTCTAGTTACCATAGTGTACCTCTCTCCTAGTGTTGTAGACTCCACCTAGTCTAGTTACAATACCTCTCCTAGTGTTGTAGACTCCCTCTAGTCTAGTTACAATACCTCTCCTAGTGTTGTAGACTCCCTCTAGTCTAGGTACCATAGTGTACCTCCTCTAGTGTTGTAGACTCCCTCTAGTCTAGTTACCATAGTGTACCTCTCTCCTAGTGTTGTAGACTCCACCTAGTCTAGTTACAATACCTCTCCTAGTGTTGTAGACTCCCTCTAGTCTAGTTACAATACCTCTCCTTGTGTTGTAGACTCCCTCTAGTCTAGGTACAATACCTCTCCTACCTAGTGTTGTAGACTCCCTCTAGTCTAGGTACCATAGTGTACCTCTCCTAGTGTTGTAGACTCCCTCTAGTCTAGTTACCATACTGTACATCTCTTAGTGTTGTAGACTCCCTCTAGTCTAGTTACTATACCTCTCCTAGTGTTGTAGACTCCCTCTAGTATAGTTACTATACCTCTCCTAGTGTTGTAGACTCCCTCTAGTCTAGTTACCATACTGTACATCTCTTAGTGTTGTAGACTCCCTCTAGTCTAGTTACCATACTGTACATCTCTTAGTGTTGTAGACTCCCTCTAGTCTAGTTACTATACCTCTGCTAGTGTTGTAGACTCCCTCTAGTATAGTTACTATACCTCTCCTAGTGTTGTAGACTCCCTCTAGTCTAGTTACCATACTGTACATCTCTTAGTGTTGTAGACTCCCTCTAGTCTAGTTACCATAGTGTACCTCTCCTAGTGTTGTAGACTCCCTCTAGTCTAGTTACCATACTGTACATCTCCTAGTGTTGTAGACTCCCTCTAGTCTAGTTACCATACTGTACATCTCTTAGTGTTGTAGATTCCCTCTAGTCTAGTTACTATACCTCTCCTAGTGTTGTAGACTCCCTCTAGTATAGTTACCATACTGTACATCTCTTAGTGTTGTAGACTCCCTCTAGTCTAGTTACCATTGTGTACCTCCCCTAGTGTTGTAGACTCCCTCAAGTCTAGTTACCATACTATACCTCTCCTAGTGTTGTAGACTCCCTCTAGTCTAGTTACTATACCTCTCCTAGTGTTGTAGACTCCCTCTAATCTAGTTACCATAGTGTACCTCTCCTAGTGTTGTAGACTCCCTCTAGTCTAGTTACCATACTATACCTCTCCTAGTGTTGTAGACTCCCTCTAGTCTAGTTACTATACCTCTCCTAGTGTTGTAGACTCCATCTAATCTAGTTACCATAGTGTACCTCTCCTAGTGTTGTAGACTCCCTCTAGTCTAGTTACCATACTGTACCTCTCCTAGTATTGTAGACTCCCTCTAGTCTAGTTACTATACCTCTCCTAGTGTTGTAGACTCCCTCTAATCTAGTTACCATACCTCCTAGTGTTGTAGACTCCCTCTAATCTAGTTACCATAGTGTACCTCTCCTAGTGTTGTAGACTCCCTCTAGTCTAGTTACCATACTGTACCTCTCCTAGTGTTGTAGACTCCCTCTAGTCTAGTTACTATACCTCTCCTAGTGTTGTAGACTCCCTCTAATCTAGTTACCATAGTGTACCTCTCTCCTAGTGTTGTAGACTCCCTCTAGTCTAGTTACTATACCTCTCCTAGTGTTGTAGACTCCCTCTAATCTAGTCACTGTACTTTGGATATCCTAATATTGAAGGCTTCCTCTAATCTATTTTTAAATGAAAAGGCTGAATATGTGTTTAGGTTTAGAAATAATTTGTCAATGACCATTTCAGAAAGTGATATCTTGAAATGTTATCAGTTTAGTTATCAAATCACTTGATATGCTTTTCCTATATTTTATTGGCCCATTGAACTTAATGAGGGTTTAACCCCTAATGCTTCCTCTCTGTGTAAGTAGTTGAGGTAATAGGTGACCTTTTGTACAGTGTATATTTTGGCCTTGGTAAGCTGACTGGTAATGAATAGTGATATACCTCTTATTGAGGAAAGACTGTAGGAATTGTCAGGATTCCACACAATTACCTAACCAACAGTACAATAGACATTGTCTGCTACATAGCACACACCTCTTCCCTAGCATTACAAACATGATGTTATGTAATAATAATTATGTGACCTTTGACCCATGTAAACTTTAGCCTCAGTACCTCACTTTTGCATAGTTATGTTTGACCTATGACCTTTGTTCCTTGTTTATGGAATGATAGTAGCATTATATGTGTCTGGTCTGGTGAGAAATAACATATAGGTTTTGAAGGGGTCTGGTTTATAATTATGCGAGTTTATCAAATGGTATGAAGTGTAAGGTGTGATGTACACTGTCACTGTTTAATCTAGTGCCAAACCTCTTTGTTAATACAAATGGCATAATCAAGTCTTCAGTAATTAAATTTCCTACCACATGTGAGGAAACTGGTGTTAACAATACACATTTTTGTATTGATATGTGAAAACCAGGTAAATATCACACCCCTAAATTGCTGTAGATGTTTTTAAGAGCCAAAAAAGCTGTTGTAGTTCTTGGTTTCATAGACCTGTTAATGAGAACGCTTGCCCTGTAAAGTATACAATACATTCCCTGTCACATTCTCACTTTGTGTTGTACAACTAAAGGTGTGCATGCTCCCTAGAAGTTTGGCTAGTAGGCACAAATGAAAGTTTAAATAAATGTGTTTAACTGCACCATGTTAGGCAAATTGAATGGCAGCGTTTGATGGATTAGTAATTTCAAGTCTGTATCAGCATAATAAATTCAGGTTAGTCTGTCCTAATACAAATAACTGTACAAATAGAACAGGTTTCAATGAAATTGAGTGCACAGAAGAAATCACTCCCTAAATTGTCTTGTCTAAGAAAAAAAAAAAAGAAATTAGAAATTAAAAATAAAATTGTGTCACTGTCACAACAACGACCTGGTTTTACCTACAATATCACTTGACATTTACCGGTAAAGCAAACATAATTGAACTGCTGGAATATTGATTTTATTGTAGGTGATATAGGACAAGTTGAGTCACTCTACAGCAGGTTTATCTTGCATGTGTATTTCTGTGGGTAGAAATAAGAAAATATATCTTTATGCTGATATAAATTTTATTTATAAAGAATGAGACAATTGATGAAAGGTTTCATGGCTTCACCAGAAACTTCAATATTAAAACTTGCTTTGCTATAACTTGGGCCTTTTATAAAGCCTTGATCCAAGATCCTGTAATGTTTGACAGAGAGTTGATCTTAGACCCCAGGGCCTTTGACAAAGCCTTGATCTTAGACCCCAGGGCATTTGACAAAGACTTGATCTGTGATCCCAGGCTTTTGACCTAGAGTTGATCTGAGATTCTGGGGGTTGGGGAAGGAGATGGAGCAAGAATTGAACTGTATTGAAAAATAAAGCATTGTTAACCAGATCTTACTCTTTTTACATATGCATTAACACTTTCTGATATCCCTTGTATGATAAATGACCTCTGTTACCAACGTCCTCTTTATCAACACCAATACAAAACACTGGTCCATCCTTAACTGACTTCCAAATGATACTGTTTTTATAACTATCAGAATGGCTCTTATTACATTAGGAAACTTAAAGTTTAGACCTTGTTCTCAAATTTCCTCGATTGGAAATATTTTATCGTTGTCTGAATATTTGAAAACACTAAATTTAGGTCAGTCAAAACATAAATGAAGTTGACAAGTTGTAAAGAGTAAATATGATAGTATACATATGGGGTAGGTCTGTTTACTTTGTAAATTTGTTGAGAAGAGAAATTGAATTGTGAATTAAAGGTAACTGGAGAGTACCTGAAAGATTGGTATAGAAAATAGAACCTGATAAAGGAGATTTACACTAATGACTGGAGTTGGATATACTGGCAGACATCCTACGGGGTATTGTCACATAATCATGTGATTTACACAATTTATGCAGGACATGCCTCGTAATTTATCAGCTTTATAGGTAAACTGATGATTAATATGTTCAAATTAAGTTCTTTCATCAGTCTCCAACTGGCAGGCCCATAGAATTGTTACCTGGGTCTACAGCATTCCACTTTGTCTATCTGTTCACTGCTGACAGCAGTCTACAGCATTTTATCTTGTCTGTCCATCTGTCCTCTATCTGTTCACTGCTGACAGCAGTCTACAGCATTTTATCTTGTCTGTCCATCTGTCCTCTATCTGTTCACTGCTGACAGCAGTCTACAGCATTTTATCTTGTCTGTCCATCTGTCCTCTTATGACAGGGTGCTACAGCCTTGCACCATTTCAGACTATCTGTTCACTACTGACAGGGTTCTTAAGCATTCATACTTAGACTTTCTATCAGTTTCACTAGAGATAAGTGTCTATGGCATTTTGCTTTGTCTGTCTGTCTCTTCACTTATGAAAGGGTACTACAGTCTTGTAACATTTCTGTCTCTCTGTTAACAACTAACAGGGTTCTATGGCATATTAATTTGTCAGTCCATCTATCTGCTACTGACGAAGCTCGTCATTATTATACCAAATCTGTTTACTACTGACAGGGTTCTACATCATTGTATGTTGTCTGTCCATCTGTCCTTTACTGACAGGGTTCTACATCATTGTATGTTGTCTGTCCATCTGTCCTTCACTGACAGGGTTCTACAACATTGTATGTTGTCTGTCCATCTGTCCTTTACTGACAGGGTTCTACAGCATTGTATGTTGTCTGTCCATCTTTCCTTCACTGACAGGGTTCTATAACATTGTATGTTGGCTGTCCATTTGCCCACTACTGACAAAGTTCTACAGCACTGCATGTTGTTTGTCCATCTGTCCACACTTACTGGACCTAGATATAGATGGAGCTATTTAAATTAGTTTCTTGTAGTGATAAAATTACCTAGAAGTACATTTCAGTGGGACTTGCAGGGTTTTGATCAAAGCATAGGGAAATTGCTGATCCATTCATTTTCAATAATTAGATTCATGTTAAGGCTTTAGAAATAGTTAATCACACACCTTAATTCTTTGTAAGTTGTCAGGCGTTCCTGAAAGTTTAATAGCCACAATAAAACTTGTATCAAAGTAATATAGAAATGGTCGTTAATATTCCATTATCGCCGTTGTGCTTGTGTGTAGGAGAGTCAGGAGATATGTTGTCTGTCGTATCTGTAGTTCCAACAGCTCGTTTGTGTTTTTGCTTTTATTACTGAAATCGTGTTTGTTTCTCTAAGACATTTTTTGATACTGTTAACGTTTTTTGATGGATTTACCATTGATGTGATGTTTGTGATTTTGTAGAATGGCTTCTCAAAGGTCAGCCTCACCTTATGGCCAACTCATTAAAATAGTTGGGGGAGATTTGATCTAGAGATGAAGTAGAATATGAGTCCTCCCGGGTGTTTTTTTCTAACACTGCCGAACAACATTCACATTATTTCAGCAGGCCATGAAATAGTATTGACTGAGACGAGGTTTCAATGGGAACAGCCTCCCAAATTATGTTCAGTTTACATCATTCAAGTTCATGGGAGAAAAAGTTCTTTTCAACTTCATTGATTGTATGTAAGAAAAACAAGTAATATAAAACCATGTTAGGGAAAATGTTTCTAGTTAAAGTCCAAATGGAATTCACATCAAATATTGCTCACTTAGAAATTGAAAAATGTAAGCTAATGTTATTTAATAGGAGTGTCATGTTATTGAACAAGTTTAGGAAATTTATTTGATGCCATTTTGTCATCCTGCTAAAGACATTGTGGAGGACATTACAATAACTAGCTGGTGTCATGATGGAAGAGTTTAGAAATGGTATCTAACTACATGATAGATATGTTGAGGTTGTGAAGCTACCCACCCTATTGACACCATGAGGTTGTGAAGCTGGGTATAATATTAAGATTAAATCAATGTTTTAACATATTGTTGGTAAGACAGTAATTGTCATGTGTACTTTAACAGGAGGTCTTTTAACTAAAGGGTATTCCTGTTTTAGATTGAAAAGATTCCTGTTTTCAGTTTGATGTTTTATAAATATATTTATGTCTACCTAGTAGAAGGGTGATGGGGCCACAGCAGTATTACTTTAAATCTTCAAAAGACCTCACTAATAGTGCAGAATATTTTATTGTTAAAAATCTTTTTAAGCGGAGTTGTATTCCTCGAGACATGAGTTTGAGATGACATAGTGAGTAGGTCAGAAGTATCACCAGCTGTACCATTATAAGTCATATCCTCCTTCACATCAAAATAGGTTTTATGCTGTAACAAAGTCACGGTAAATCAGAACTTTCTGAGCGTCTGTTGAAAATGTTGATTACAGATATATGATACACAGGAATATTGGTATTTCAAAAAGCAAATTAGTAATGGAGTGATGTTTGATTTATTTCTACAAAACTGCAGCGTTTTAATCCTAAAACATTTAGATTTGTTCCTGATAGAAATTCAGAATTTCTAGAACTTACTTTAGAATATTATAAGTTGGATGAAGAAACGGATTCAGGCACCAGTGTGTATTGGTTAACCAAACTCTCTCAGGGTTTCCAAACAATTCCTCTATGTTATGATGTACAGTGATACGGATGGTCACAATCTGTCCATTTAGAATTGTCAGGTCGAACCGAACTGGAGCCTAACTCAACAAATTTGATAATTATTGCTTTATAACAGGGTGACTGCTATGTGGGCGTGTAAATTATCAGTCAGAAATTATGGTAGGGGTCACAGTAAATACAATGTTTACTGCAGATTATTGTTTCCATCAGTCTAATATAACAGAAACAGGAGTCTATATATACTTAACACTGCTGTGTGCCCTCTTCAGACATAATAACCAGTATATGTCATACAGACAAGAGATATGGCATATAACATAAGGGTGGAATTGGCAAAATCCAATTGTTTGTGTTGTATCGGCAGTTTTGTATTGAAGTTGTCTTTCCACATCAGAAGCATTTTTGGAAGCTATGATATTAAATTCATGTTTCACCATACAATATATGTAGGTAAATGAGTTTGAAAGGTCTCCTCAGGGAATTGTCCCTATATGCTATAACAGTAGGTGAATCAAGACCGGTGCCTATGGAATCTGTAGCTTACACTGCATTTGTTGAAGTAAATACACTGTAAAAAGGAAATAAAATAAAATGAAAATGATTTGAAAAGGAAATAAATGAAGTGTTAGTGTGAACAGAAAGCTCTGTTTTTATCAAAAACATTATAGAGATATATATATATATTTTTCCTGGAACAGCAACGATCACATTCATTTTATGTTTCTTGTAAAGTTTGAGGAAATTTACATGTAGACTGTGTAAGTCATAGTATTTCTACATAGGTGTATACCTGGTATTTTTAGAATATTAACCACCCGCCCTTTTATCAATGCATAAATATGCAATATCTTAAAAGGTCTATATAGACTTAATGTACCTGGGCTTACAGGTGTAAAATCAGGTCTCCTTAAGTGTGTCACGTACCTTTTTATAAACCTTGTAAAAGGAAGATTTCTTTGTTTACTGATGACCTCAATACTACAAAGATCCAAGGCAAATAATCAACTGCCGACACCCAGTCTACATTGTACAAGTATTCAACTGTTTAAACCCAATCTACAGTATAACAGTATTCCACTGTCTACACCCAGGCTACAGTATAACAGTATTCCACTGTCTACACCCAGGCTACAGTATAACAGTATTCCACTGTCTACACTCAGGCTACAGTGTAACAGTATTCCACTGTCTACACCCAGGCTACAGTATAACAGTATTCCACTGTCTACACCCAGGCTACAGTGTAACAGTATTCCAGTATTCCACTGTCTACACCCAGGCTACAGTGTAACAGTATTCCACTGTGTAACAGTACACCCAGGCTACAGTGTAACAGTATTCCACTACACCCAGTCTACACCCAGGCTACAGTGTAACAGTATTCCACTACTGTCTACACCCAGGCTACAGTGTAACAGTATTCAGTACTGTCTACACCCAGGCTACAGTGTATTCCACTGTCTACACCCAGGCTACAGTGTAACAGTATTCCACTGTCTACACCCAGGCTACAGTGTAACAGTATTCCACTGTCTACACCCAGGCTACAGTATAACAGTATTCCACTGTCTACACCCAGGCTACAGTATAACAGTATTCCACTGTCTACACCCAGGCTACAGTATAACAGTATTCCACTGTCTACACCCAGGCTACAGTGTAACAGTAACAGCTGTCTACAGGCTACAGTGTAACAGTATTCCACTGTCTACACCCAGGCTACAGTATAACAGTATTCCACTGTCTACACCCAGGCTACAGTATAACAGTATTCCACTGTCTACACCCAGGCTACAGTATAACAGTATTCCACTGGCTACACCCAGGCTACAGTAACAGTCTATTCCACCCACTGTCTACACCCAGGCTACAGTATAACAGTATTCCACTGTCTACACCCAGGCTACAGTATAACAGTATTCCACTGTCTACACCCAGGCTACAGTGTAACAGTATTCCACTGTCTACACCCCACTGTCTACACCCAGGCTACAGTATAACAGTATTCCACTGTCTACACCCAGGCTACAGTATAACAGTATTCCACTGTCTACACCCAGGCTACAGTATAACAGTATTCCACTGTCTACACCCAGGCTACAGTGTAACAGTATTCCACTGTCTACACCCAGGCTACAGTATAACAGTATTCCACTGTCTACACCCAGGCTACAGTGTAATGTAACAGTATTCCACTGTCTACACCCAGGCTACAGTATAACAGTATTCCACTGTCTACACCCAGGCTACAGTGTAACAGTATTCCACTGTCTACACCCAGGCTACAGTGTAACAGTATTCCACTGTCTACACCTAGGCTACAGTATAACAGTATTCCACTGTCTATACCCAGGCTACAGTGTAACAGTATTCCACTGTATTCCACCCAGGCTACAGTGTAACAGTATTCCACTGTCTACACCCAGGCTACAGTATAACAGTATTCCACTGTCTACACCCAGGCTACAGTGTAACAGTATTCCACTGTCTACACCCAGGCTACAGTGTAACAGTATTCCACTGTCTACACCCAGGCTACAGTGTAACAGTATTCCACTGTCTACACCCAGGCTACAGTGTAACAGTATTCCACTGTCTACACCCAGGCTACAGTGTAACAGTATTCCACTGTCTACACCCAGGCTACAGTGTAACAGTATTCCACTGTCTACACCCAGGCTACAGTGTAACAGTATTCCACTGTCTACACCCAGGCTACAGTATAACAGTATTACACTGTCTACTGTCTCCACTGTCTACACCCAGGCTACAGTGTAACAGTATTCTACTGTCTACACCCAGGCTACAGTGTAACAGTATTCCACTGTCTACACCCAGGCTACAGTATAACAGTATTCCACTGTCTACACCCAGGCTACAGTATAACAGTATTCCACTGTCTACACCCAGGCTACAGTGTAATGTAACAGTATTCCACTGTCTACACCCAGGCTACAGTGTAACAGTATTCCACTGTCTACACCCAGGCTACAGTGTAGCAGTATTCCACTGTCTACACTATGTATAAAATTTGACAGTATTTCACTATGGATAAAGTTTTTCACCGTCGTTTGTAGCTGTAGTCCACTGTATACACTCAGTGAAGCCAAGAATACTTTCAATATTCGGTGTTGGTGTTGTGAGGTCAAACCATAAGGTTGCACTAAATGTTAAATGTTAGTCTTCATATTTCAATTAATGTCAGGATTCACAGTAGTAAAGAGACCTTTTATAGTTTAAGTTGTACTACTCATTTTATAGATCACTTAGTAGAAAATTATATTATAGGGTGTGTTAAACTTCTAGTGAGTGCCCTCTTCTAATGATTTGTTTGTTAAGCCACCAATATGGAAGCTGTCATAGAAGTTAAGTCAACATTTGAAAATTCATTCAAGGGAAAATACTGGGATGAAGAAACAGGATGTTTTTTTTTCTCGAAAGTTTCACTTGATGTGTGATGTTATTGCAGTTGGAGAACTTTTACAGTGAGTTGAATTACAACACAAAGTTGTGGTGAGTTACGAGTTCCAGATAAGGGAGGTAATTTACTAATGTTTAGTGAATGCTGAAGCTACTATATCATGATTTGACAGCTTCCTGTACCATTAGTGCTGAAACAAATTAAAAAGTTGTGTAAAACAATATGTGTCTGACTTCCAAAGACAAGAGATAAAGCTTGGGGCTGTGTGGTAATAGTGACAGGTTAGGGTGTCCAATAATTGTAGGTTTGGGGTAATTCCAGCTGTCACACTAGATGATAAGGCTTTCCCATCATAATCTGCTGATGTTTCATTGTTTTGTTCCCCACTAAATTCCTCTGTAGATTCTGCAGATTTGCTGGGCAACAAGATCTACATTAACTACTTCGACATAATTTACAAAAAATGTTACAAAAAATGTCACTATTGTAGAGCTATGCATGCTGATGTGATGTTCACACAAACTCCACAGTACAATATTGCAGCACTGATGGTGATGCTGATCACAGAGATAGATCTGACTCGTTGTCCTGTAGGAGGTTGCTGCTTGTTAACTGGCTTATGATGTAGATAAGATACTTTAGCCTCTGAATTGGAAATAAAATGGTTTCCTTGTTGAGTAGATTATGAGGAAGATGAAATTCTTCCTAGGTTGTCAGATGTTAAGCGGACTACAGCTGCCAAACCTTATTGCTGCTCTGATCGGGAAGAGATTCTTTCCGCCACCTCTGCATCGTGTTGTTGCACTGATTATGATAAGATTTCGACCCTTCAGTCTTTATCAATAAAATCTGATCCAGCTGCTGCACCAGTGCTTTCCGATGTGGCATGGCAAGCCCCATAACAGTTGTCAACAAGCTGGTCGATGACAAGTGTAAAAGTGGATGGTACTGAGTGAAAACACATGTATTCTGATGGTTTTGTTTCCTGTGAATTGAACATGAACTAACAGTGATACAGAATGTAAGGACAAAAAGCTAGCTTTTAGTTCATTATGTAGAAAACCTTGACAGGCAATCCTCACACATTTACAGCAAGGTTGATTCACCAACAGTCAAGAAACATTCTAGCATTAATGAAATTATTTCAAGGGGGGAATTAGCTAAGATAATTGCCTGAAGGTCAAGGTCACTGTCTAAATGTTCCCTGTATTAACATATCATATTGGTATCATACAGTTGTAACAAAGATACCATACGTGTAATATACATGGAATGTATAGTGAAGTCCTCTTTCATTAAAAAAGAGAAGAGAGGAAGGATAATGGAAAAAATGCTGACATCTTGTGCGGCATTTCTGACCATGTTCCTGTCTCGTCAAACATGTGTTAAACCATATCTATGTCTATAGAACTAATGTAACAGAACATCCATTACATTGTTACAATACGATTGGCTGGAAAACCAGTCGTAATTGACAGGAAGTGAGAGTGACCCCTGAAATGGCGTTCATGTTATGATAAATCTATGTTATAACAAATAATGCCATTTTCATAAGGGGAGATCACTAGAAAATTAAGTAGTTCTGGTCATTATTGATTCATAAACCTGACATGCTTATTGTGTCCTAATCTTAACACATGTACAGTGTTTAGAGTAGGAGGTAGATCCTCTTTGATATTGATGGTTACAATTATATTTTAAACAGCTAAATTACCTGGTGGTGCATGGAAATCACAACAAACATTTAAAGAAAAACAGGTATCTGGAGACAGGAAGGTTATGGAGCTTTGATTGGTTGACATTACTGGTGCACAACCTCATTCCCTGTTACCTTCAGTCCTACCATAAGGTCTACATAGAGACAGGACAGGAATGTCAGTGATACCTCTGGTACACACCCTAGTTCCCTGTTACCTCTAGTCCAGTATCACTAAGTCTCTATAGAGACAGGACAGGAATGTCAGTGATGCTTCTGGTACACACCCTAGTTCCCTGTTACCTCTAGTCCTACCATTAGGTCTCTATAGAGACAGGACAGGAATGTCAGTGATACCTCTGGTACACACCCTAGTTCCCTGTTACCTCTAGTCCAGTATCACTAAGTCTCTATAGAGACAGGACAGGAATGTCAGTGATACTTCTGGTACACACCCTAGTTCCCTGTTACCTCTAGTCCAGTATCACTAAGTCTCTATAGAGACAGGACATGAGTGTCAGTGATACCTCTGGTACACACCCTAGTTCCCTGTTACCTCTAGTCCAGTACCACTAGGTCTCTATAGAGACAGGACATGAGTGTCAGTGATACCTCTGGTACACACCCTAGTTCCCTGTTACCTCTAGTCCAGTATCACTATAGAGACAGGACATGAGTGTCAGTGATACCTCTGGTACACACCCTAGTTCCCTGTTACCTCTAGTCCAGGACAGGAATGTCAGTGATACCTCTGGTACACACCCTAGTTCCCTGTTACCTCTAGTCCAGTATCACTATAGAGACAGGACATGAGTGTCAGTAATACCTCTGGTACACACCCTAGTTCCCTGTTACCTCTAGTCCAGTACCACTAGGTCTCTATAGAGACAGGACATGAGTGTCAGTAATACCTCTGGTACACACCCTAGTTCCCTGTTACCTCTAGTCCAATATCACTATAGAGACAGGACATGAGTGTCAGTGATACCTCTGGTACACACCCTAGTTCCCTGTTACCTCTAGTCCAGTACCACTAGGTCTCTATAGAGACAGGACAGGAATGTCAGTGATACCTCTGGTACACACCCTAGTTCCCTGTTACCTCTAGTCCAGTACCACTAGGTCTCTATAGAGACAGGACATGAGTGTCAGTGATACCTCTGGTACACACCCTAGTTCCCTGTTACCCCTAGTCCAGTACCACTAGGCCTCTATAGAGACAGGACAGGAATGTCAGTGATAATTCTGTGAAAACTAGTGTTTTGTGTTGGTCAGTTATTGCTTTCCTGTTGGTAAGGTCAGTGGTAGAGTTTGACTCACTAGTGTAATATTATAGTGTTAAAATCAGAAAGAGACGGAAAAAAACAGTCCTGTAATGTTTGTTAAGTTTGTCATTTCCTCTTTCATATTGACTTAATTTCACTGAAAAATGATTTGTAGTTTAAACAAGTCGTTTGTTTTGCATTGTGAATAGGAAGATTAGAGTTGTAATTAGTTGTAAGACGGAAAGAGAAATTGAGATAGACACAGATATGATAATGTGTTCATTATTGCTTACTCTCTACTCACGGTACTTATATCACACCTACATGTATAAAACAAACAGCTGTTGATTCAGCCAACAAAACAGCATGTCTTCTACTAGCGTGAGAGAGATAAAAAAAAAGGGTGTTGTTCATTTGGAACAATATGCATGTAGATGTACATTGTCGACATGCTGATGTCCTGTTGATGGGCGAGAAGTATGATATCCGGTGTTGATGAGTATAATATCCATGCAGGAGAAATTGGCTGTACCACTTACTACATTCAGGGAGAGATACACTGTCAATCAAGGTTCCTGTGTGTAAATGTTGTAGAAGTGTACAAACATGTTTTTTATTGCTAAGCAGTTCATGTCTTGGCAGTACTATCAGACTGATATTTAGCAAAGGATGGAGATCTACCAGAGCTGTCGTTCAGTATCAAAGGACACACCTGTTGTTGTCTGGGGTCTTCTGGTATCACTATAACAGTATGTTGTTGTCTGGGGTCTTCTGGTATCACTATGACAGTATGTTGTTGTCTGGGGTCTTCTGGTATCACTATAACAGTATGTTGTTGTCTGGGGTCTTCTGGTATCACTATATAACAGTATGTTGTTGTCTGGAGTCTTCTGGTATCACTATGACAGTATGTTGTTGTCTGGGGTCTTCTGGTATCACTATGACAGTATGTTGTTGTCTGGGGTCTTCTGGTATCACTATGACAGTATGTTGTTGTCTGTGGTCTTCTGGTATCACTATAACAGTATGTTGTTTTCTGGAGTCTTCTGGTATCACTATAACAGTATGTTGTTGTCTGGGGTCTTCTGGTATCACTATAACAGTATGTTGTTGTCTGGGGTCTTCTGATATCACTATGACAGTATGTTGTTGTCTGGGGTCTTCTGGTATCACTATGACAGTATGTTGTTGTCTGGGGTCTTCTGGTATCACTATAACAGTATGTTCTTGTCTGGGATCTTCTGGTATCTCTATAACAGTATGTTGTTGTCTGGGGTCTTCTGGTATCACTATGACAGTATGTTGTTGTCTGGGGTCTTCTGGTATCACTATGACAGTATGTTGTTGTCTGGGGTCTTCTGGTATCACTATAACAGTATGTTGTTGTCTGGGGTCTTCTGGTATCACTATAACAGTATGTTGTTGTCTGGGGTCTTCTGGTATCACTATAACATTATGTTGTTGTCTGGGGTCTTCTGGTATCACTATAACAGTATGTTGTTGTCTGGGGTCTTCTGGTATCACTATAACATTATGTTGTTGTCTGGGGTCTTCTGGTATCACTATAACAGTATGTTGTTGTCTGGGGTCTTCTGGTATCACTATAACAGTATGTTGTTTTCTGGGGTCTTCTGGTATCACTATAACAGTATGTTGTTGTCTGGGGTCTTCTGGTATCACTATAACAGTATGTTGTTGTCTGAGGTCTTCTGATATCACTATAACAATATAATACATATGGTAGAAAATTATGATATAGTCATATTGTCACAATGGTCACAAAATATTGACTTCACAAATGATTAAAAGTCAATATTGACCTTGCAAAACCTTATCCTAAGATTATTCTTAGAGGTCACATGATATTGGCCCTACAAATTCCCAAGGTCAAAAGATATCCTCAGAGGTCACATGATATTGGTCTCACCAGATTCTCAATGCCAGGTCACAAGATACCCTGAGAGGTCACATGATATTGGTCTCACCAGATTCTCAACGCCAGGTCACAAGATACCCTGAGAGGTCACATGATATTGACTTTACCGATTCTCAGGGAAGTAAGATGTCCTCAAAGCTCAAAATCTGTTTTCCAAACCAAATGTTCAAGGTCAAAATAATTTCTCAAAGGTCACATGACGTTGAGGGCGTAGATGTTGACTGTAGGAATTCTCAAACATTCAACAACATTGACTTGCAAATGGTCATGTTTAGAGTGACAACAGCAACCCACAAAGTGAGTATTTAAAAAGACAAATGACTTTATAAATCTATAGAACAGTTGTTGTAACATCTTACACGCTACAATGATAATACAAGGATGGTATGGTCTGAGTTGGAATGCCAGGAAGACATTAGGTACTGCGTATAAACAGAGTACAACAGTACCACTCATTAGAACAGTGTTTAGTTTATAAAGTTCTCCTTCATTGCTCTTGTCATAAGGGTGATGCATGTGAAAAACATGTTAGAAAATATTTGTATACTAATGGTACAGTTGATGTGACCAGCAGGGAAGCAATATCTACTGTGTCGGCACAAACCCTTTCCCATTATATTAGACAAGCAGGTATAACCAAATGCTGTGTTGACATAATGTAATTTAGAGGCAACTTTGTATCCTTTTAGTGATTGTACACATTTTTATTGGAACCCTTCACTTCTGGTTGTGTTATAAGAACATCTATTCTACTACCATCTTGTAATTGTATTATTGTCACTTTCTCTTCAGAGCTTTATAGCTGTAATGGATTATCAAAAGTTTACCAGGTTACCAGCTATTTCATTTTAATTGGATCCATTTGGTAAGGGAGTTGGGTTTTTCTGAATCCTCTTGGTGGGGGCATTAGGGTTCCTCTGGATCTACTTAGTGAGGTATAGGTTTCTCTGGGTCCTTTTGATGAGGGAGTTGGGATTCTCTGGATCTACTTGGTGAGGTATAGGTTTCTCTGGGTCCTTTTGATGAGGGAGTTGGGATTCTCTGGATCTAATTGGTGAGGTATAGGTTTCTCTGGGTCCTTTTGATGAGGGAGTTGTGTTCCTCTGGAACAGGTATAGGTTTCTCTGGGTCCTTTTGATGAGGGAGTTGTATTCTCTGTCTACTTGGTCTATTTTCTCTGGGTCCTTTTGATGAGGGAGTTGGGATCCTCTGGATCTACTTAGTGAGGTATAGGTTTCTCTGGGTCCTTTTGATGAGGGAGTTGGGATTCTCTGGATCTACTTGGTGAGGTATAGGTTTCTCTGGGTCCTTTTGATGAGGGAGTTGGGATTCTCTGGATCTACTTAGTGAGGTATAGGTTTCTCTGGGTCCTTTTGATGAGGGAGTTGGGATTCTCTGGATCTACTTAGTGAGGTATAGGTTTCTCTGGGTCCTTTTGATGAGGGAGTTGGGATTCTCTGGATCTACTTGGTGAGGTATGGGTTTCTCTGGGTCCTTTTGATGAGGGAGTTGGGATTCTCTGGATCTACTTGGTGAGGTATAGGTTTCTCTGGGTCCTTTTGATGAGGGAGTTGAGTTTCTCTGGGTCTACTTGGTAAAGGAGTTGGGTTTCTCTGACTATAGGCATATACCAACAATTTGCTACATTACTATTTTGAAATCATCATCCTGGACTTGGCAGGAATATCCAGATGGCCACCATTACTTCCACTTTACAATTAAAGCCTCAAAGTCCTATCTTTCCTACCATTTAATTGAACACCAGTTTTAAAGCCTGTCAGTTCCTTTCCTGCCTAGTAATAAATAAGGTTAATTGTTTCAAAACTTCAAAAGTCAAGTTAAATTTGATTATAGATTGATGAATACGTAATAGTGTTGAGTTGAACAGTAACTATAATTTGATTGTGATTTTGTCGTGAAACATTCAAAACACACCCTTTCTCTGTGTCATGGTTAAAGTATCAAGCCATATATGGTGCTATAGTGTTAATGGGTTTTGTTCAGCAAATTGATACATGGACTAATAGTGACAGTATGTTTGGGAATTACCAGGTTTTGCCACCCATTTGTAAGCTGAATGTTCTGTCAGTAGATGTGAGTAACAATGTTATATAGCTTACCACAGTAGCTCTATTATCCTAGGCTAACTAAATGTTGGAACCTACTTGGGTAAACCTATAATTATTATAACTGGTGTACAATGCCAAACAGCTAATGTAGAATCCATTTGTTTGTGGGCCTCCAGGTCACCTTGAGGCCAGTCACTATAACAGGTGACTATGTCCTTGGCCACTCTAAGGCTATAGGTTCTATCACAGATGACCAAGGCCCCAATCACACTGGAGTCAGGCCACATAACTGGTGACTATGGCCTTGGCCACACTAAGTCAACATATAGGTAGCTGGGTCCTTGGCCACACTGAGGCCAGGAACTTTGGCCCTGCTCTCTGATGCCAGGCCCTGTTATAGGCCATGGCCACGATGGCGTCCGGCCCTGTAATAGGTAACTATAGTCCTGACCACACTGGCTAAACTGAGGCTGGGTCATGTAAAAGGTCATTGTATATCTAATGTACTTTTATATCTATTAGTACATCAGTTATTTTAGTAGTTGCACCAAAAGTGCTCTTTTGTTTGTAGACAGGAATTTTCAAAGGTACATTTCAGTTCTCTTTGATGTTTGAAACTTAGTTTTTGCAACTTTTTAAAATTTCTGATAGCTAACATCCTGTGGTGACACCGAGTGTATAATTCTGGAGGACAAGTGTAAGTGCCTGTAAAATTGTTCCCCTCATCGCACAGTTCATATTATCTTCAGTGTCGACATTTAGATGCTGCAAAACTGCTGAAATGTCAGACCTCCAAAATTGCTTGCTCTTAATTTTTAGATGATTCACTCCTACAAATGCCAAGTAAAATTGAATTTTCTGTAATTTTAAAAGTCTTACTCTTGAACGAGCAAATTACTAAAAACATTTAAAGTTAATGGAGATGTTGATGGACAGGATATAAATACACCTCCTACAGCACAACCGCTTTGGGTAGAGATTTTTTAGTGTTGACATTTATAGCTGGAGACTCTCACTATCCATCAGGTTATCAGATTCAGCATCAAACTGGACAGTTTCAGCTGATTTCATTGATAATTAGAGCATGATGCTTGCCCAGAATTTAGCACTGCTTTAGTTTGACCTTGAACTAAGTCTGTGACTGAATTAAATTGAGACAGTGTTGTATCACACTGAGACAAGGGATAGTAGCTGTTTATTTCATACCAAGATTTACTGTTATTTGGTGAGCAGCCAGATGAACCCTAGGGAGCTTGCTGTGAGGGATCTGATTTACTTAGAGTTTTTTTTTCCATTTCTAATTACCATAACCTTTCAAAATTTACCAGTATACACCTGGCTACTTTCATTATCCCCGAGCTCCAGTCTTTCCCTTCCATTCAGTTTGTGGATTGTACATTCTGTTACTATAGGATAAGTAAATGAACAGACATATAGGTAAAATAGTATAGGTGTACTGACTACAAAGTCAGACTGGAGGAGTGCGATAGGAGAGGTGATTGTTAATGGAATTATAAAAGTAACCAATTATATACTACTGTGTGTATTATACAGACTTAGGACAGGACTATCTGTCTCACTTCAGCAAGCAGCTGCAAATCGTTCAGCTTATATCCTGCAACTTCATGTTATCCTTTTGTTTTCCATTGCTGTCAGAAATCTTCTTCGATGTTTTCTCTACCAACACATTGAATTAAACAAGCACTATGAGTAATGATGTAAATGATAAAGAATGTGCAGATTCTAACATCTGACTGTAGGTAGTGGGGAAGCACTGATCTCTCTGATCACATTAAAGGCTTGTGTTTTATTTACTGGTTTAACTTGTATATCATACTCACAATCATTAAAATGGTACTCACTTATGATTTAAATTTTGATATTTTACAAAACTTATAAACTTATAAATGTTAAAAGTTTATATATATTTAACTACGTGCCTGAATGGTTTTATAAAAATATAAGTAAAAACAGCTATTTTTTTTGTACCATAGCTGTTCTATAAGATTGTTCTGTTTTCTTAATACTCAGACATGCAGGTCAATTACTGTTGGCTGTACCAAGTTTGTGAAGAAAATCACTTGAGAATTACACTTAATTATCTCGGGGTAATCCTCGTACACAATACATGTACAAGTTGTTGCTTTCATGTGCTTATGAAGTGGGAAATATGCTATAATGGATAGAAAGTAAACAAACTTAGCGGCTCTCAGACAAGTTATAAGGCATCTTCTTCCCACTCTCTGCTTGCCTGGTTTTCATCATGTCTGCGTATTTATCATTTAACAGAATTAGGGTGATAATTTTCAGTCATGATTCTGCATGATTATCCAAACTGGGTGAATAAATTATCAGAAGCAGTACAGACTGAATAGTGGGGACAGGGTATACATGTTCTGTCTATCCTCTGTAGTACAGACTGTGTAGTGGGGACAGGGAAGTCTGAGGGAATAGTACAGACTTTGTAGTGGGGACATGGAAGTCTGAGGGAATAGCACAGACTTTGTAGTGGGGACAGGGAAGTCCGAGGGAATAGTACAGACTTTGTAGTGGGGACAGGGAAGTCCGAGGGAATAGTACAGACTTTGTAGTGGGGACAGGGTATATATGTTCTGTCTATCCTCTGTAGTACAGACTGGGTAGTGGGGACAGGGAAGTCTGAGGGAATAGTACAGACTTTGTAGTGGGGACAGGGAAGGCTGAGGGAATAGTGCAGCAGACTGTGTAGTGGGGACAGGGAGTTTTGAGGGAATAGTACAGACTGTGTAGTGGGGACAGGGGGTTCTGAGGGAATAGTACAGACTGTGAAGTGGGGACAGGGTATACATGTTCTGTCTACCCTCTGTAGTACAGACTGGGTAGTGGGGACAGAGTTCTGAGGGAATAGTACAGACTGGGTAATGGGGACAGGGAAGGCTGTGGGAATAGTACAGACTGTGTAGAGGGGACAGGGAAGTCTGAGGGAATAGTACATGTTCTGTCTATCCTCTGTAGGACAGACTGTGTAGTGGGGACAGGGAGTTCTGAGGGAATAGTACAGACTGTGTAGTAGGGACAGGGAAGGCTGAGGGAATAGTACAGACTGTGTAGTGGGGACAGGGAGTTCTGAGGGAATAGTGCAGACTTTGTAGTGGGGACAGGGAGTTCTGAGGGAATAGTACAGACGGTGTAGTGGGGACAGGGAAGGCTGAGGGAAAAGTACAGACTTTGTAGTGGGGACAGGGAAGGCTGAGGGAATAGTACAGACTGTGTATAGGGGACAGGGAAGTCTGAGGGAATGGTACATGTTCTGTCTATCCTCTGTAGTACAGACTGTGTATAGGGGACAGGGAAGTCTGAGGGAATGGTACATGTTCTGTCTATCCTCTGTAGTACAGACTGTGTAGTGGGGACAGGGAAGGCTGAGGGAATAGTACAGACTGGGTAGTGGGGACAGGGAAGGCTGAGGGAATAGTACAGACTGTGTAGTGGGGACAGGGAAGGCTGAGGGAATAGTACAGACTGTATAGTGGGGACAGGGAAGGCTGAGGGAATAGTACAGACTTTGTAGTGGGGACAGGGAAGGCTGAGGGAATAGTACAGACTGTGTATAGGGGACAGGGAAGTCTGAGGGAATGGTACATGTTCTGTCTATCCTCTGTAGTACAGACTGTGTAGTGGGGACAGGGAAGGCTGAGGGAATAGTACAGGCTGTATAGTGGGGACAGGGAAGTCTCAGGGAATAGTATACTCTGTAGTGGGGATGGAGTTCCGAGGGAATAGTACAGACTGTATAGTGGGGACAGGGAAGGCTGAGGCAATAGTACAGACTGTGTAGTGGGGACAGGGAAGGCTGAGGGAATAGTACAGACTGTATAGTGGGGACAGGGAAGGCTGAGGCAATAGTACAGACTGTGTAGTGGGGACAGGGAAGGCTGAGGGAATAGTACAGACTGTATAGTGGGGACAGGGAAGGCTGAGGCAATAGTACAGACAGTGTTTAGGGGACAGGGAAGTCTGAGGGAATAGTACAGACTGTGTAGTGGGGACAGGGAAGGCTGAGGCAATAGTACAGACGGTGTAGTGGGGACAGGGAAGTCTGAGGGTAGGTTACCAGTCTGTAACACACTACAGTTGGTTGGTATTTGAAGTATGTTGAATTTTAAGTATTTTGTTTTCTATTCTATTGATATTGTTTAAGTTAAGTCTCACACAGTTCTGGAAATTATTTACTGATCAGATGGTTGTAGTGTGTAATTGTTGAGTTTGATGTAAGCAGTATTTCTGACTATGGAAATGGTATACAAACATGAAGAAGGGTGGGGACATTCCCAGGTTACTATCCAATATACACACTTGGGAGCTGTGGGTGTGGAGGTCAATCTTTGTTTGAAGTGTACAGGTCAATATGTCACAGAGACCTTTATATAGCTTTTCATGTACCAAGGTCCTCAATAGTTTGATAAGTCTTATATTATCATAAGAATGTGATTACTCATACCTTATCTGTATCTCTTCTTTAAGAAATGTAATTGAAGATACTGTCTTGTTGGAGCAGTACTGGGAAAACTTATAGTCTGCCCCGACACAAGTAGGTAGCTCTTGATCCACACTAGGGAACTTAAGTAAACAACATTAACAGAATCTGTCCACATGCCCAGAGGACAGTCAATAGACTCTGTGTCCACACATCCCACAGAGGACAGCCAACAGACCCTGTGTCCACACGTCCCACAGAGGACAGCCAATAGACATTGGGACGTGTAGCCCATACACAGTGTCCACACTACCAAGAGGACCCCTGTAGCCTGTAAAATATGTGTCCACACTACCAAGAGGACCCCTGTAGCCTGTACACTGTGTGTCCCCACTACCAAGAGGACCCCTGTAGCCCATATACTGTGTGTCCACACTACCAAGGGGACCCTTGTAGCCCATACACTGTGTGTCCACACTACCAAGAGGACCCCTGTAGCCCGTATACTGTGTGTCCACACTTCCAAGGGGACCCCTGTAGCCCATACACTGTGTGTCCACACATCTTTTAATATCAAATAGACTTCCCAAATACATCACAAATGACCTCGGCAGCTTCAGTGAATAATGTGGCAACAAGTCACTTTTATTTTGAATTCATTTAGAATTTTTTGCACTAATTGGCATTTGGATTTTGACAGTTTATAAATCATTTCACAGTGAATTGCATCAGTAACTCTATCTTTCAGTACGTTGGTTATCTGAAGATGATAGTTTTTGTTTAGTAATCTAATATTGAATATGATTGAGTGTCTCTTTAAGTGACACCCTCCTATCTATCACTTATAAGTGGTGATCAAAGGAAATGATAGAGGGTGATAGGCTATGATCTACTCACAGAATCATGCTGTTTTTGAGGAGATTGTGACCAGATTTTGGAGTGACAACTAAGATAAACTCCAGCCAAGATCAGAGGCAGCGCCTGATAATTAGATATCCTAATGTAACACCAGGTTGGGGTGTTGGCTGACCCAGTCCAACACAAGGGTGAGTTTTTGGCTGACCCAGTGTAACACCAAGGTTGACTGACCCATTGAGATTGAGTAAAACAGAGCTAGAAGAAAGGGCCTTGTGTTATTACTGTTGATTATTATGGTATAGCACCATTGTAGAAGGGGCACCTATCCTTTTCCCCAATCCATCAGTGAATCATTGTAAAACTGACATCACTTTGACACATCTATAAATAATTCAATTAACCTGTAATTTAGGCATCAGAGTGGTGTTATTCTTAGCTTTTTGATTCAGGACAAAGCTATTTTTAAATGATTGTATAAAGATGACATTTGTGTATAATGTTGTGATTTGAAATAAATTTCTTGTTCAAGATTGTCTGTAAAGATATTTTTTTGACCGTTTATTAATGTATTCTTACATCTATAAGAGTAGAGTAGGGTCAACAAGTGTCTTAGAAGGCATAGTAGAGTCTTCAAGGGTAAAGTAGGGTTAATAAGTATCTATAAGGGTAAAGAAGGATATACAAGTGTCTACAAAAGTATAATAGGGTCTACAAGTGTCTATAAAGGTATTGTAGGGTCTACAAGTGTCTATAAAGGTATTGTAGGGTCTACAAGTGATTATGAAGGTATTGTAGGGTTTACAAGTGATTATGTAGGTATTGTAGGGTCTAGTAGTGCCTACAAAGGTATTGTAGGGTATAATGCCTACAAGGTTGTTGTAGGGTCTATGAGTGTCCAAGAGGATGTATTAAGGTCTACAATTTTAAGTGTCTATGAGGGTATTGTAGTGTCTACAAGTGTCTTCAAGGGTAAAGTATGGTCTACAAGTATACTATTAAAGTACGGTCTGCAAGTATATGGGTAAAGTAGGGTCTGCAAGTATACGGGTAAAGTGGGGTCTACAAGTATACATAAGGTTACAGTAGGATCTATTATATCCACAAGTGTAGGGTAGCGTCTTTAATTGTATATGATGGTATTTGTAGTACTTACAAGTATCTACGAGCATATTGTTTATCATGAGTGTATATTAGAGCTTGATGCTGTTGTCAAAAGCGGCATAGTAGAGTCTGCATTGTCACAAGAATACAGGAGGTTTTATAACACTCAAAAAGTAAGATCTTAGATTATCCATGACAGCAAAGTAGGGCTTCCAACATCCTGAAAATATGGGAGGGCCTCCAAATTCCTGAGAAAATGGAAGGGTCTCCAAGTTCCTAAGAATATTGGAGGGCTGACAATGTTTCTATAGTATGGTAAGGCCTGTCTCTAGGAAATGGAGTGAGGGGAGGGGGTGGTTACAATGTTTCTATAGTATGGTAAGGTCTGTCTCTAGGAAATAGAGGGCTTACAATGTTTCTATAGTATGGTAAGGCCTGTCTCTAGGAAATGGAGGGATTGGGGTGGGGTTACAATGTTTCTATAGTATGGTAAGGCCTGTCTCTAGGGAGTTGGGGATTACAATGTTTCTATAGTATGGTAAGGCCTGTCTCTAGGGAGTTGGGGATTACAATGTTTCTATAGTATGGTAAGGCCTGTCTTTAAAATAATGAAGGTCTTACAAGTTAACAAAATTTAAAACCAGCTGATATGGAGGTTTAACTTACAATTGAACCTACCCATGTAGTCAACAACTAAAGCTTTTGTCAGGATTCAAATCATTTTATATCATATTTCCCCTAATCCTGCCTGTGATTTCCCTACCATGTCTCCAGGTTTCAATGTAACTTGATAGGGAGTTGGTAGCTAAACAGGTAACAAGAGCGATATACCTGTTGTGGCCCAGGGTGATTCCAGACAGTGTGATATTGCATAAGTTTATTAAATCACCTACTTCTAACACGTGTCTGTTTATCAAAGTCATCTAGGAAAATCTCCCTGACAGTGTACATACAGAAAGATTGAATTGGGCAAATATGTAACAACTGGTCTACATTGTAAATCTTAGGTTAATGGTAGGCCCCTGACACAGTGGCCATTTTGACATCCCATTTCTTTTCTTCCATTTATATTAAGTTTTTAGAGATTTCACAGGTATACTGATGCATTATCAGCACTATTGTTGTAAAGTCTGTATAAACAGCAAAAAGGGCTTTCCAAATGTCATAGATAATGTAGGAAAACTGTCACAGGTAAAGTCTACACAGGCTTATCATGGCTACGTTGCGGAGTTAATCTTATCCATTCTAACATCTCTCGTTTGTTAGCTGACGTCAATCTTGCAGAAAATTGGTTTTGTTGTTCATTTGTAGATAAAGTTAAATTAAATATAGTTTTCTGCATGTACGAGTTTATTTTACTTTATCAGACGGTTGTGACTGATTTATGACCAGGGATAGAATGGTGCTATTCATGGCCATTTTGTGTGTTTAAAACTGAAGGGATATGAAGAGTTGGAGATGCCATAGTGATTATAGAGGGGGGAGATCACTACACAGCCCAATGATAATGGCTGTCTTGTAGAGGATTGTCTGAATCATCACTAAGGTGTCACACCAACACAAACCTCTTTGATGAAATAAATATGATAATATAATAGAGAAGTGATTCAGAATACTTGTCATTCCTATTGAAGAAATCATCCAAATTCTCAAGTTTGGTGAGTGAAGTGTGTCCTGAACGAAATTGGATGATGATGCAGTAACCTCCCTCACACTGTGCAGTCATTAGAACACTTAAGTTAAGGTACTTAATGTAGGCGACAATCCGTGTTGTTTAGTGCAACTGTAGATTTATACTTTCTCTCCCTTGTGAAATTTTATCTGTGCTAAGTCTCCAATATTGCGGATAGATCCTGACAGCTTCTTTTCTGCATGCTTCTTATACAGGGCTTCTAAATCTGAAGATTTGTTCTGTTTTCATATATATCAGAAGCATTGTTAAGTACCTCTCTCATACTCCTGAAAATGTTGGTTTAGTGAATATCTGGTATATTAACTAAGGTGTATAGCGTGGTCAGTTAAGGTCCTGTTGAATGTCTCTAGTACCCTGTGAGAGGATGCCCTTCCATTTAGAAACCAATACTGCCCACAAGTGACACAAATAGTAGGAGTCAGTATCTGTTTTGATATCATTACCTGGTATCTGATTGTTGTTAAAGTTTAGTACCCTTGATATGGTCTGATGTTTTCATTACTATTGAGGCCTTCGGGGTGATCTTTAACCCCTACAATGATAGGGGATTAGTGTGTCTCGACTGGTCAGTTTTGTCCAGAGCTATGTCTCCAGACTTTTTTGCTTTTCTAGGCACCTTTGTATCTTTACTGATCCAGGAATCAGTCATAAATAAGTAGTCCATCCAGATTTTAGAGGATGAAGACGGGGGCAGTATGAGGCTGTGGAGCTATACAGTGTCCACTTTCTGGTTGGCTGGTCAGTGATTAGGGGTGATACAGCCCTAGGATATTGATCCATCAAGTACAATCGCAGCCAGACTTTATATTCATTTTATGATTACAGCCATAAAATCTCCACCTTGCAATCAGACCTTTGTACAAAGTAGCAATTTATGGGAGAAAGCCCACACACAAAAATAGGGAGTGACCTTTACGAACCCTTCATCAAAAGCTCTAGAGGTTTTTTGGAGAGGAACATACACATTGACTGCTGGCGGAGTAGACCAGGTCATTATTGGGTACAATCTGGTAACTACAAGTGATTAGGGCTGGTCAGTGGTCTGACAGCCATGGAGTCCTACCCTTTATTGTTGTGGTCAGTTATTCAAAGATAAAATCAGTTGACCACATCAGCTGAGAACAAATTACTTATATCAATATTATCTGGTGAGTAAACACAGGGTTGGCATCTTAGGGCAAAAACAAACAAGTGTGTGTAAGTGTGATCCTATAGAGAATTACAGGGGGATATTGTGTGGCTAACAACTTCTAAGATATTCACCCAGGACAGAAGCTGTCTAAGACCACAAACACTGACATACAGTATACTCTGTCTACACTGGTCATCATCTTTACTCAATCATGGTAAACATATCTAATTTGATTGTCTTGTTAAATAATGGTCCCATATATCCTTCTTAAAAACTGGTATATATTTCTAACAATGAAATAATTTAGAGACCCATGTGACCTGTTTCTTTGACCCTTTAGAGCCAACGATCCATGTCTAATATTACTGACCAGGTATCTTGGGGACTCCTTGACCAATGGTGTTCCATCCACTCCCTAGGTATGCTTTCTATGTAAAGTACAAATTTGTAAATACCATTATCATTGCATGTAAAACAGCGAGATCTAGCAAATTTATTTTACTATTGAAACATATTTTTTTCTGATGACCTCTGGTTGACCAGTATGTTACAGCCACTGTATGCATGATTGCTAATTATCATTGTGGAATAACTATGGTGACCGACTTTCAAGTTTCACCTCAGTACAGTAACACTCTAGGTGGTTATTATGACGTATTATCTCCTCCACCACAAAAATACATTCCCTGACGTCATAATGTACTCTTTCAGATCTGAGGAAAGATAAATCAGCTTAAGTGTTTTACAAATGATGTCCCAATGTGAACCAGTAGGTTAAGGGGTGCTTACACGGCCAATCAGCACCTTACACTTATTACTGTGAGCAGACTCTGGACATGCAGGGCTCCCACTGAAAGCCCCAGTCCGGATAATTACATACCCAGGACTACTGAACCCTTTAATCCCCTGTTGCAACATTATGCAGCCCCAGTAAGTAGTTGGCCCCCTTGGTGACCAGATCAACATGTTGGGGTTTGTACTAGGGTTTCTAGTCACTGTGATATTAGCCGCCTCATCTGCTCAGGATAATACAACACATGAAACTAGTAAGTAATGTATGTATAGATAGTTATCACTAAGTCAGTGTTGTGTGTAAATATCTGTGGTATATATGTTACAGCTAATTATAAGGATAAGATGCCGTTACACACACCAAAGTACAATCATTACAGGATTTCCTAAATTACACGGTGGCAGTCTTTTTATTCCATTTCTAAAACTTTTTTTGAGTGAGTACAAGACAGATTTCACGTTTTGCTGGGTTACAATACACCCACATATTTTCCTTGTCTGAAACACCAATCGTCTGGTTAGGTATTCTGTCTGCCAAAACTTGTAAAATTATTTCACATATTTCAAAACTCTGACCATGTCTTTTGTTGTCTTATTCTTCTTGTCCTTTTTTCAACCTTCTTGTAACTTTTGGCATTTTAAACCCTGACAAATGGATAATGTGTTCAGTGTTATGAAGAACATTTATCCTCTTTTTTAAGGTATATGTTGAAAAAACATTGGATAGGAACAGAAATACAATTTTCTGTTAAAACACATTCTTTTCCTTACTGGTCTTTCTGTTGCTCTATGTGCTTTGTGTATCAGATTGGTATCTGTTGGTTGGAGTTTACCACTTTCTGAATAATTTACAAACTACCACTAATATGTAGTAAAGATAAGCTAATCCCAGTAAGACATTCCTTAACTGGTACATTTTTCTTACCAAACTATTATTTACCAGCTATTAATCATATTTAGAATAATATTGCTCTTACATAACATTTGATGTAAATATTTTTATCTTGTCTTCAACAACACGGTAGTGACATCAACCAGCCAGCTACTAGTTCAGTAATTTGGTGGAAATACTTATTGCACATGTTCTAGTGTATATATCCAAAATATTTCAGGCTATTCTCACCAGTTCTAAATAGGTCTGTCTAAATCAAAATCATATTAACAGTTTAATTCCGTTATCTATGTTTCTGTACAAATGGTACAAACTTTCCTTTTGTGGGATGAGTCAGTGGGATTTTGCAAGCCTTTGTTTAAAATGGTTGAAATTACTTTTTATTATGATAAAAAAGGGATATTACTTTTGTATTTACATTGTTATCTCTATGGGAAAATGTTCCTGAATGTATCAGGACTATTCTGTAATCAAATACAGTATTGTTTTATACTGTGATTGTTTTAAAGGTCTGACAGAAATGGTAATTTCTTCCCAAAACTTGCTTCATTATTGAATTTGATAACAGGTAATTTGATTTTAAGGATTTTTTTTTTGTATTTGTAGTCTGTGGTATGTTGTACATGTTCCTTTTACATGCTATAATGTGACACTTGATCCTCTCAGAAAGAGAATCGTTTGTGAACTGTTTCACTGTTATAAATTACAACAAACTACAATGTACAAAACAGTATCAATAGCATTCATGTTTCAGATATGCAAAAAGAGGTTAGAAACACAGCAATATCTTTGGTACCTAAGACAGAACACAATCACATTCTGGAGACACCAATTTATAGAAATGATTCATTTTTGTAAACTAGTAAGAACAGTAACTCTACATCAAAGGATGCAGTGAATTGGATGCAGTTGGCGATAATTGTCACCGATTATGACCCTTGTCTGATACGTTTCCTGACAATCACAAATGTACTTAGGAGAAATAGTGACTCTGAGGCTAGATAAAATATCTATGTAACTGACATTTGTAGAGAAACATCTAGGGCAGAGGATTTAGTACGTAGGTGGGCCAGTTACTGGGCGTATATTGTGATCATGTCACCTTAATTTCAGGGTTGTAGGGTATATACTGGGGTGTGGAGAGTTGTGTGTGATGGCAGGGTTGTAGGGTATATACTGGGGTGTGGAGAGTTGTGTGTGATGTCAGGGTTATTTGGAATATACTGGGGTGTGGAGAATTGTGTGTTATGTCAGGGTTATTTGGAATATACTGGGGTGTGGAGAATTGTGTGTCATGTCAGGGTTATAGGGAATATACTTGGGTGTGGAGAATTGCGTGTGATGTCAGGGTTATTTGGAATATACTGGGGTGTGGAGAATTGTGTGTCATGTCAGGGTTATAAGGAATATACTTGGGTGTGGAGAGTTGTGTGTCATGTCAGGGTTGTAGGGTATATGCTAGGGTGTGGAGAGTTGTGTGTGATGTGGGTCAGGTTGCTTTCCTTAATCACAAGGTATGGTTACCAACAACCCTGACATCACACACAACTCTATAATACAGAAAGAATTTTTATGGTTTTATTTTCTTGAAATACCATGCCTAGATAGTACCCCCCAAAAAATGTTTTTTCTTCTTATAAAGTGGAGGTGTCTGTAGATTCCTTTTTATCATTGTTGGCCTTGATTTTGCTGATCACAAGGGGACCAGCATTTTTAACAGGAATGTTGTAGTTCACTGTAATGTTCATCTGTTTCTAATTTTTGTTGACTGAACCTGCTGTGATACTGTATCATTCAGTGATGGATTCCTGGTGTTCTGCAGTATCCTGTCTCCATGGGTACAAGTCCACAGTCAGTATTTCATAAGATAGTGATTTTGTGTCAAATTGCCTCATGTTATTCTAAGACAATGAGGGCTCTCTATCTGGTCACTGTCTTTACTGCCAGTAAAGGACTCGCCTGGCCAGGGAGGTTTTCATTGATGGGTTTGACCGGTTGGACCAGAGTTATTTACTCGTGAAATGTACATGGACCTACTGGTCTTCTTTTGCTTTCTGATCTGCCTGGACTAGAACTTTTGAGGCTTGTCTTCATATTTTGGCGTCTGTGTTGATTTGTGCCTGAAATGTTATATTTAAACAGCCATATATGATAAATCCAAGGTATTATTTTCATGGCCATAAGTATACAGATTTATCAGCTCCAGGTTTCAGATATTTCGTTATAATTACTGATTTTTGACATTCCCAAGTTATTTCTTTGCTAGATGTCACATAATCCTCAGGTAGATTTTGTATCTTGTCAACCAGGACTTAAAAAATCTGAATGTTACTGACCAAGCCTTGTTCTTCCTTTTTGTATTACTGATTTAGCTCTAGCTGAAAATTTCTAGTGCTTCTAAATTGATTCCTTCATTTATCATCATTTGTAACCCAGTTGTTGTATAGTAATAACCAGGCTACTGAAATTTGATATTGAACTCTGTTTAAACAGTTAATAGGTGAAACATTTTGCTGGGAGGGATAGCATTATCTGTGATTGTTATTAACTTCAACTGATCTCTTTCAAAGTTCATTGTGCAAGCCTTTGGTGAACTAAAATGAAAATTTTGTGACAAGTTTCATGAATCACATATCAAATAAAAAAAAGTGTCCGATCTTTTTTATCACACGATTAAACTGTTCTGGCAGATATTGTTTGAAAAAAAGACACTTTTATGTCACACTTGAAGTCATGCCTGCTCTGTATTTCTAAGGTCTCCATTGTTATGTCACAAAGTCATCTTAGAATGTGTGATGTCATTTTGTTATCTAAAATGATGCCACAATAAGCTTTATTACACTGTATAATACACAAAAAATATGACATGAGTATATTCACAGAATAACAACATAATCATGAGATAAATTTCTCTAAGACATAGGAAGGATGGAGATTGTTCTTCTCTATGGTGTTGCTTAAAATATTGTTTTATATAATATTAGAATCTTACATATCTTTAATGTATATCATAAACATTACTTCACTAAAAAAGCAATAAGTTGTTGTGACCACGCTTATTACCCTGTAAGTGACCACGCTTATTACCCTGTAAGTGACCATGCTTATTACCCTGTAAGTGACCATGCTTATTACCCTGTAAGTGACCATGCTTATACCCTGTAAGTGACCACGCTTATTACCCTGTAAGTGACCACGCTTATTACCCTGTAAGTGACCATGCTTATTACCCTGTAAGTGACCATGCTTATTACCCTGTAAGTGACCACGCTTATTACCCTGTAAGTGACCATGCTTATTACCCTGTAAGTGACCACGCTTATTACCCTGTAAGTGACCATGCTTATTACCCTGTAAGTGACCATGCTTATTACCCTGTAAGTGACCACACTTATTACCCTGTAAGCGACCACGCTTATTACCCTGTAAGTGACCACACTTATTACCCTGTAAGTGACCATGCTTATTACCCTGTAAGTGACCACACTTATTACCCTGTAAGCGACCACGCTTATTACCCTGTAAGTGACCACGCTTATTACCCTGTAAGTGACCATGCTTATACCCTGTAAGTGACCATGCTTATTACCCTGTAAGTGACCACGCTTATTACCCTGTAAGTGACCATGCTTATTACCCTGTAAGTGACCATGCTTATACCCTGTAAGTGACCATGCTTATTACCCTGTAAGTGACCATGCTTATTACCCTGTAAGTGACCACACTTATTACCCTGTAAGTGACCGTGCTTATACCCTGTAAGTGACCACGCTTATTACCCTGTAAGTGACCATGCTTATTACCCTGTAAGTGACCACACTTATTACCCTGTAAGTGACCACGCTTATTACCCTGTAAGTGACCATGCTTATACCCTGTAAGTGACCATGCTTATACCCTGTAAGTGACCATGCTTATTACCCTGTAAGTGACCATGCTTATACCCTGTAAGTGACCACGCTTATTACCCTGTAAGTGACCACGCTTATTACCCTGTAAGTGACCACGCTTATTACCCTGTAAGTGACCACGCTTATTACCCTGTAAGTGACCATGCTTATACCCTGTAAGTGACCACGCTTATTACCCTGTAAGCGACCATGCTTATACCCTGTAAGCGACCACGCTTATTACCCTGTAAGTGACCATGCTTATACCCTGTAAGTGACCATGCTTATACCCTGTAAGTGACCATGCTTATTACCCTGTAAGTGACCATGCTTATTACCCTGTAAGCGACCATGCTTATACCCTGTAAGCGACCACGCTTATTACCCTGTAAGTGACCATGCTTATACCCTGTAAGTGACCATGCTTATTACCCTGTAAGCGACCATGCTTATACCCTGTAAGCGACCATGCTTATACCCTGTAAGCGACCACGCTTATTACCCTGTAAGTGACCACACTTATTACCCTGTAAGTGACCACACTTATTACCCTGTAAGCGACCATGCTTATTACCCTGTAAGTGACCACACTTATTACCCTGTAAGTGACCACACTTATTACCCTGTAAGTGACCACGCTTATTACCCTGTAAGTGACCACACTTATTACCCTGTAAGTGACCACACTTATTACCCTGTAAGTGACCATGCTTATACCCGGTAAATTTTGTGACATTGCTTATTGGTTTGACTTTACCTGTGTTTTGTTGCATGCATTTGCAGAAGTCGTTGTTGAGCCCGATAAGCCCATTCTCGTTGGTGGATGTGCAGGAACACGTTATGGATGTTGTGAGGACGGATTAACATCAGCTCTGGGAGAAAGCAGACAAGGCTGTCCTGAAAATGAACCAGTTCTGGTTGGTGGATGTGCAGGAACACGTTATGGATGTTGTGAGGATGGATTAACTTCAGCTCTGGGAGAAAGCAGACAAGGCTGTCCTGAAAATGAACCAGTTCTGGTTGGTGGATGTGCAGGAACACGTTATGGATGTTGTGAGGATGGATTAACTTCAGCTCTGGGAGAAAGCAGACAAGGCTGTCCTGAAAATGAACCAGTTTTTGTTGGTGGATGTGCAGGAACACGTTATGGATGTTGTGAGGATGGATTAACTTCAGCTCTGGGTGAAAGCAGACAAGGCTGTCCTGAAAATGAACCAGTTTTTGTTGGTGGATGTGCAGGAACACGTTATGGATGTTGTGAGGATGGATTAACATCAGCTCTAGGAGAAAGCAGACAAGGCTGTCCTGAAAATGAACCAGTTTTTGTTGGTGGATGTGCAGGAACACGTTATGGATGTTGTGAGGATGGATTAACTTCAGCTCTGGGAGAAAGCAGACAAGGCTGTCCTGAAAATGAACCAGTTTTTGTTGGTGGATGTGCAGGAACACGTTATGGCTGCTGTGAGGATGGTGTTACATCTGCCCTTGGAGAAAACAGATATGGATGCCCTGAAGCAGCAAAACCACAACCTCTATTACCATCTGCAATACTGGAAGAATGCAGTGAAACCCGCTTTGGCTGTTGTGCTGATGGTCTTACATCAGCTCGTGGGGAGAACAGATATGGTTGTCCGGAGACCCTTATAACTTCAGGTGGGTAACATATTTGGTCATTAAATATATCCTCCTGTGGATATAGATGTTTATATGGTAAAAGTAGACTTTATTAGGTCCACAGGCAAATGTAACATTATATAAAGAGAAAATTTCAAAGTAATAACTTAAAATCCCCATGGCCACTCATGTTCAAAATTCAGACCGAACCCTTTTTACTGAAAGACTCCTTGGGCTGGAATTTTTTTTCTCTCTCTGTTTGTCTACATATGCAACACACTGACTTCTGTGGAAAATTCTTCTGGTGATTTGCAAAAGAGAAAGTGATGAAAGCCAAGAGCTCTGTTGCTATCTGTTGTTAACCCAATGGCTCTGCTACCAATTGTGTACACCTATACACTACCAAGCATCTTACTTCCCTTGTCTTTTTGCTGACTGTTATTGTATTGGCTCCAACTTTGTAATGTATTATGTATGTCTCATATGATTTTTCCATGTTTAAACTCATACAGATATGTGGTTATGCTATCACAAATTGAGCTGCAGCGTTTGCAAAGTGATGGCCAAATAAGTGAAGCATGACCTTTGTGTTTTTGCAAGGTTGCAATGGACTTGATGTTTTCTTGCTTTACAACTTCATTACAGGAATAATTCTGATGATGTTTCTGACAGAGTTTCAGTAAGTTCTTATAAAATGTACTTTAGGAACAGAACAGGTGTAATAGTATAGGTACAAAACAGGTGTTATACTGTAGGTACTGTACAGATGTTATACTGTAGGTATAGAACAGGTGTAATACTGTAGGATGAGTGTTATACTGTAGGTATAGAACAGGTGATATACTGTAGGTATGGGTGTTATACTGTAGGTACAGAACAGGTGTTATACTGTAAATACAGAACAGATGTTATACTATAGGTATAGAACAGATGTTATATTGTAGGTACAGAACAGGTGTTATACTGTACAGTTGTTATATTGTAGGTACAGAACAGGTGTTATACTGTACATGTGTTATACTGTAGGTACAGAACAGGTGTTATACTGTACATGTGTTATACTGTAGGTATAGAACAGGTGTTATACTGTAGGTACTGAACAGATGTTATACTGTAGGTACAGAACTGGTGTTATACTGTAGGTACAGAACAGATGTTATACTGTAGGTACAGAACATGTGTTATACTGTAAGTACAGAACATGTGTTATACTGTAAATTCAGAACAGATGTTATACTATAGGTATAGAACAGATGTTATATTGTAGGTACAGAACATGTGTTATACTGTAAGTACAGAACAGGTGTTATACTGTAAATACAGAACAGATGTTTTACTGTAGGAACAGAACAGGTGTTATACTGTAGGTACAGAACAGGTGTTATACTGTAGGTACAGAACAGGTGTTATCCTGTAGGTAGCGAACAGGTGTTATACTGTAGGTACAGAATATGTGTTATACTGTAGGTACAGGTGTTATACTGTAGGTACAAAACAGGTGTTATACTGTAGGTACAAAACAGGTGTTATACTGTAGGTACATTTGTTATACTGTAGGTACAGAACAGGTGTTATACTGTAGGTACAGAACAGGTGTTTTACTGTAGGTACATTTGTTATACTGTAGGTACAGAACAGATGTTATACTGTTGGTACATGTGTTATACTGTAGGTACAGAACAGATGTTATACTGTAGGTACAGAACAGGTGTTTTACTGTAGGAACAGAACAGGTGTTATACTGTAGGTACAGAACAGATGTTATACTGTAGGTACAGAACAGATGTTATACTGTAGGTACAGAACAGGTGTTATCCTGTAGGTAGTGAACAGGTGTTATACTGTAGGTACAGAACAGGTGTTATACTGTAGGTACAGAACAGGTGTTATACATACTGTAGGTACAGAACAGGTGTTATACTGTAGGTACAGAACAGGTGTTATACTGTTGGTACAGAATAGGTGTTATACTGTACAGATGTTATAGTGTAGGTACAGAACAGGTGTTATACTGATGGTACAGAATAGGTGTTATACTATAGGTACAGGTGTTATACTGTAGGTACAGAACAGGTGTTATACTGTAGATACATGTGTTATACTGTAAATACAGAACAGATGTTATACTGTAGGTAAAGAACAGGTGTTATACTGTAGGTACTTGTGTTATACTGTAGGTACAGAACAGATGTAATACTGTAGGTACAGAACTGGTGTTATACTGTAGGTACAGAACAGGAGTTATACTGTAGGTACGTGTGTTATACTGTAGGTACAGAACAGATGTAATACTGTAGGTACAGAACTGGTGTTATACATACTGTAGGTACAGAACAGGTGTTTTACTGTAGGAACAGAACAGGTGTTATACTGTAGGTACAGAACAGGTGTTATACATACTGTAGGTACAGAACAGGTGTTTTACTGTAGGAACAGAACAGGTGCTTTACTGTAGGTACAGAACAGGTGTTATACTGTAGGTACAGAACAGATGTTATACTGTAGGTACAGAACAGGTGTTATACTCTAGGTACAGAACAGGTGTTATACTATTGGTACATGTGTTATACTGTAGGTACAGAACAGGTGTTATACTGTAGGTACAGAACAGGTGTTATTCTGTTGGTACATGTGTTATACTGTAGGTACAGAACAGGTGTTATTCTGTTGGTACATCATTTTTTATATGGCTTTTTCCCCATTAATCATGAGGCCTAGAATGAAGATACTTAACTATAGTGGACTTTCAATAATTGTACTATTTCTTTCTTAACCAAAGGGTCTAGATGACTGGTATCGACAGCTACCAAGTGTGATCTTTTGTCAGAAGCACACTGGTATCGACAGCTACCAAGTGTGATCTTTTGTCAGAAGCACACTGGTATCGACAGCTACCAAGTGTGATCTTTTGTCAGAAGCACACTGGTATCAACAGCTACCAAGTGTGACATTTTATCAGAAGCACACTGGTATCAACAGTTACCAAGTGTGGCAAAGTAAATAAACATGGTGCACATTATCAGGGTAAAAGTTCATCACATTTGAATCACAAGGGTGAAGAAATGAAAGAATTCTTCAAGGTTTGAATTGCAAAAAAAAATATCAAACTTTGGTGTTGATATTAAAATCAGTTTTGATTGAGTTGTTGTATACACTGTTATTGTTCTAGTACAACTTTGATAACTATGACTGTTCATCCTTTGTGAAAATTTCATGATATTTCAGAGTATATTGAAGTACATGTCAAAGTATACTTTGTTGTTTACCTACAGATGTGTGTAGACTGGACAGTGAGCGAGGCACATGTTCTGATTATACTGTCAGATGGTTTTATAATAATGAGGATTCCCGTTGTGACCGGTTTTGGTATGGAGGCTGCGATGGAAATGGAAATAATTTTGCAGATGAGGAGGAGTGTAAAGCTGCATGTGTCAATGCACCAGTGGTTAAACCAGGTCTGTAATACCACCTGTGTTTATAGTGTAATATCACAGGTGTGTACATGTTACAGTACTCAAATGTTTACAGGTAATGCTGTAATAATTCAAGTGTTTACAAGTAATAGTGTAATAGGTCTGGCATTTTCAACATAACCAAGTACTGTGATAGATCATCTGTTTACAGGCAAAAATGTGATAGTTCAGGTGTTTACAGGCAAAAATGTGATAGTTCAGGTGTTTACAGGCAAAAATATGATAGTTCAGGTGTTTACAGACAAAATTGTGATAGTTCAGGTGTTCACAGGCAAAACTGTGATAGTTCAGGTGTTTACAGTCCAAAATGTGATAGTTCAGGTGTTCACAGTCCAAAATGTGATAGTTCAGGTGTTCACAGGCCAAAATGTGATAGTTCAGGTGTTCACAGGCAAAATGTGATAGTTCAGGTGTTTACAGGCAAAAATGTGATAGTTCAGGTGTTTACAGGCAAAAATGTGATAGTTCCGGTGTTTACAGACAAAATTGTGATAGTTCAGGTGTTCCCAGGCAAAAATGTGATAGTTCAGGTGTTTACAGGCAAAAATGTGATAGTTCAGGTGTTTAGTCCAAAATGTGATAGTTCAGGTGTTCACAGTCCAAAATGTGATAGTTCAGGTGTTCACAGGCCAAAATGTGATAGTTCAAGTGTTAACAGGCAAAATGTGATAGATCATGTGTTTACAGGCAAAAATGTGATAGTTCAGGTGTTTACAGGCAAAAATGTGATAGTTCAGGTGTTTTGAGCAAAATAGCGCACACCTGTAAGAGTGTGATGGCTCAGGTGTTTATAGGGAAGAGTGTGATAGGTCAAGTGTTCAAAAGTTAGTTTCACAGCTCAGTGTTTGCAGGTAAAATTGTTATAGCTCAGGGGTTAACAAGTAGATCTGTTTTATTACAAAGTTGTGTGCAGGTGTAAACAATATTTTGTTATGTTACAGCTGTTAGGGAGGAATACAAGCCTGGGCAGTGTCCACCTGTTGCCCATGATCGTACTGGCTCCTGTGATAATGAGTGCCAGTCAGATTATGACTGTCAGGGAGCCCAGAAATGTTGCACAAGTGTTAGTGGGTGTGGTCGATCCTGTCGGAGTCCCCATGGTAGGTATAATGCCCTTATCATTCCTGGCAAGAGTCTCCTCAATATTACCTCTGTGACATTCATCAAGATAGACTCAAGATATTTGGCCAGAAGCAATCTTGGATGAATGGCCTTAAAACATTTTTCAAAACACAGAAGTCAGATATCTTAAATCTTCAAACTTACTCTGAGAAAGGATGAGGCAAGATGTCATGTATCATTCAAAGATGAATGGTATATGAGTTTGTTCAAATGAATGTCCTTGACCCACCATCAGTCTAAGGGTGTCAAACTTCATGTCATTATGATATCTGTCCAGTAGCATGGTTATGGCTAGTATAAATTTGGATGCTTCTACACTTCAAACCAGATGAGTAATACAAATCCATTAAGCCTTCTGTTATTACAATTTTTTTTTCAAGATTTTTTCATGTGCCATTTTATGTATCATTTTGCATTGTGATAGTGTGAACTAATTAATATTGAGCTTTGACTTTCAAATTTCAATTTGGTTACTGTTACAGGAGAGAGAGAGGAGTTTAAACCTGGTTCTTGCAAAGTAGTTCCTCTTGGTAGGATGGGTGCCTGTGTAGAGGAATGTCGATCTGACTATGAGTGTCATGCAGATCAGAAGTGCTGCAGTAACGGATGTGGCCACACTTGTCAGGATATACAATGTAAGGGGGCCAGAGTCAGAATACCCATATCAGGGGTCAGAGTCAGGATACACATATCAGGGGCCAGAGTCAATACATAATGTAAGGGGCCAGAGTCAGGATTCACAATGTCAGGGGCCAGAGTCAGGATACACAATGTCAGGGGCCAGAGTCAGGATACACAATGTCAGGGGCCAGAGACAGGATGCATAATGTCAGGGGCCAGAGTCAATACATAATGTCAAGGGTCAGAGTCAGGATACACATTGTCAGGGGTCAGAGTCAGGATGCACATTGTCAGGGGTCAGAGTCAGGATACATAATGTCAGGGGCCAGAGTCAGGATACACATTGTCAGGCGTCAGAGTCAGGATACACAATGTCAGGGGCCAGAGTCAGAATACCCATATCAGGGGTTAGATTCAGGATACACAATGTCAGGGGCCAGAGTCAGGATGCACAATGTCAGGGGCCAGAGTCAATACATAATGTCAAGGGTCAGAGTCAGGATTCACAATGTCAGGACCCAGAGTCAGGATTCACAATGTCAGGGGCCAGAGTCAGGATACACAATGTCAGGGGCCAGAGTCAGGATACACAATGTCAGGGACCAGAGACAGGATACACAATGTCAGGGGCTAGAGTCAGGATTCACAATGTCAAGGGTCAGAGTCAGGATACACAATGTCAAGGGTCAGAGTCAAGATGCACAATGTCAGGGGTCAGAGTCAGGATGCACAATGTCAGGGGTCAGAGTCAATACATAATGTCAAGGGTCAGAGTCAGGATGCACAATGTCAGGGGCTAGAGTCAGGATTCACAATGTCAGGGGCCAGAGTCAGGATACACAATGTCAGGGGTCAGAGTCAGGATACACAATGTCAGGGGCCAGAGTCAGGATACACAATGTCAGGGGTCAGAGTCAGGATACATAATGTCAGGGGCCAGAGTCAGGATGCATAATGTCAGGGGCCAGAGTCAATGCATAATGTCAGGGGCCAGAGTCAGGATACACAATGTCAGGGGCCAGAGACAGGATACACAATGTCAGGAGCCAGAGTCAGGATACACAATGTCAGGGGTCAGAGTCAGGATACACAATGTCAGGGGCTAGAGTCAATGCATAATGTCAGGGGCCAGAGACAGGATACACAATGTCAGGGGCTAGAGTCAGGATTCACAATGTCAGGGGCCAGAGTCAGGATGCACAATGTCAGGGACCAGAGTCAGGATTCACAATGTCAGGGGCCAGAGTCAGGATGCACAATGTCAGGGGCCAGAGTCAATACACAATGTCAAGGGTCAGAATCAAGATGCACAATGTCAGGGGTCAGAGTCAGGATACATAATGTCAGGGGCCAGAGTCAGGATACACAATGTCAGGGTCAGAGTCAGGATACACAATGTCAAGGGTCAGAGTCAAGATGCACAATGTCAAGGGTCAGAGTCAGGATACACAATGTCAAGGGTCAGAGTCAGGATGCACAATGTCAGGGGTCAGAGTCAATACATAATGTCAAGGGTCAGAGTCAGGATACACAATGTCAGGGGCTAGAGTCAGGATTCACAATGTCAGGGGTCAGAGTCAGGATACATAATGTCAGGGGCCAGAGTCAGGATGCACAATGTCAGGGGTCAGAGTCAGGATTCACAATGTCAGGGGCCAGAGTCAGGATGCACAATGTCAGGGGCCAGAGTCAATACACAATGTCAAGGGTCAGAATCAAGATGCACAATGTCAGGGGTCAGAGTCAGGATACATAATGTCAGGGGCCAGAGTCAATACATAATGTAAGGGGCCAGAGTCAGGATACACAATGTCAAGGGTCAGAGTCAAGATGCACAATGTCAAGGGTCAGAGTCAGGATACACAATGTCAGGGGTCAGAGTCAGGTTGCACAATGTCAGGGGTCAGAGTCAATACATAATGTCAAGGGTCAGAGTCAGGATACACAATGTCAGGGGCTAGAGTCAGGATTCACAATGTCAGGGGCCAGAGTCAGGATACACAATGTCAGGGGTCAGAGTCAGGATACATAATGTCAGGGGCCAGAGTCAGGATACGGATACACAATGTCAGGGGCCAGAGTCAGGATACATAATGTCAGGGGCCAGAGTCAGGATACACAATGTCAGGGGCCAGAGACAGGATGCACAATGTCAGGGGCTAGGGTCAGGATTCACAATGTCAGGGGCCAGAATCAGGTACACAATGTCAGGGGCCAGAGTCAGGATACGGATACACAATGTCAGGGGTCAGAGTCAGGATATACAATGTCCGGGGCCAGAGACAGGATTCACAATGTCAGGAGCCAGAGTCAGGCTACACAATGTCAGGGGCCAGAGTCAGAATACCCATATCAGGGGTTAGATTCAGGATACACAATGTCAGGACCCAGAGTCAGGATTCACAATGTCAGGGGCCAGAGTCAGGATACACAATGTCAGGGGCCAGAGTCAGGATACACAATGTCAGGGACCAGAGACAGGATACACAATGTCAGGGGCTAGAGACAGGATTCACAATGTCAGGGGCCAGAGTCAGGATGCACAATGTCAGGGGCCAGAGTCAATACATAATGTCAGGGGCCAGAGACAGGATGCACAATGTCAGGGGCTAGAGTCAGGATTCACAATGTCAGGGGCCAGAGTCAGGATGCACAATGTCAGGGGCCAGAGTCAGGATTCACAATGTCAGGGGCCAGAGTCAGCATGCACAATGTCAGGGGCTAGAGTCAGGATACGGATACACAATGTCAGGGGTCAGAGTCAGAATACACAATGTCAGGGGCCAGAGTCAGAATACCCATATCAGGGGTTAGATTCAGGATACACAATGTCAGGACCCAGAGTCAGGATTCACAATGTCAGGGGCCAGAGTCAGGATATACAATGTCAGGGGCCAGAGTCAGGATACACAATGTCAGGGGCCAGAGACAGGATACACAATGTCAGGGGCTAGAGTCAGGATTCACAATGTCAGGGGCCAGAGTCAGGATGCACAATGTCAGGGGCCAGAGTCAATACATAATGTCAGGGGCCAGAGACAGGATGCACAATGTCAGGGGCTAGAGTCAGGATTCACAATGTCAGGGGCCAGAGTCAGGATGCACAATGTCAGGGGCCAGAGTCAGGATTCACAATGTCAGGGGCCAGAGTCAGCATGCACAATGTCAGGGGCTAGAGTCAGGATACGGATACACAATGTCAGGGGTCAGAGTCAGAATACACAATGTCAGGGGCCAGAGTCAGGATTCACAATGTCAGGGGCCAGAGTCAGGATACACAATGTCAGGGGCCAGAGTCAGAATACCCATATCAGGGGTTAGATTCAGGATACACAATGTCAGGGCCCAGAGTCAGGATTCACAATGTCAGGGGCCAGAGTCAGGATACACAATGTCAGGGGTCAGAGTCAGGATACACAAGGTCAGGGGCTAGAGTCAATACATAATGTCAGGGGCCAGATTCAATACATAATGTCAAGGGTCAGAGTCAGGATGCACAATGTCAGGGGCCAGAGTCAGGATTCACAATGTCAGGGGCCAGAGTCAGGATGCACAATGTCAGGGGCCAGAGTCAGAATACCCATATCAGGGGTTAGATTCAGGATACACAATGTCAGGGCCCAGAGACAGGATACACATTTTAAGGGGCCAGAGTCAGGATGCACATTGTAAGGGGCCAGTCAGATTGAAAACATTCAAAGGAGAACCACGAAATTAATACCAGGTTTTTTAAACATTTATCGTATGAATAGCGCTTAGCGAGACTGGACCTACCTACCTTAAAACATCGCAGGATGAGGGGAGACATGATTAACACCTTCAAAGTCATAAACAATAAATATGATACAAGAGTTCCGAAAAACCTATTCCAGATGGCATCCTCCACTACAACAAGGGGACACTCCAAGAAATTGTATAAGAAACATTCTCGATTAGACATCAGAAAACATTTCTTTAGTCAAAGAACAACAAATGTATGGAACAGTTTACCTCAACATGTCGTTGATACTAATACAGTTAAACAGTTCGAAATTTTATTTGATGAACACTGGAAAGAAATCGATATTTTATTTTAAAGTCATGAAATAACACCAGAAGTATTTATCTTTAAGAATATTATTTATTGTAAATTCATTTACAGATATGGACACAGAGGCTTATTCCCAGCCTGCGTCCATCATATATCCTAATAAATCCTAATAAATAAGTAATGTAAGGTTGAAGGAGGGGCTGGGCCATACCTGTCAGGATACAAAATGAGACCACAGCTCACACTAGTCACAGTACACATAATGATTGACTGTAGTCAAACTTGATGACTGGATCACTAGTTGTTGAATTGTGTAATTGCCTGTGAGGATACCCAGTGCTTTCCTTCTTTTTTTTTCTCTCTGGAGATCAGTTTTAGTTTATCTTAAGTTTATTTATGAAAAGAAACTTTATACCACTCATTAAGTAAAAGTGGTTTGAGGTTTGGGGGAGTATAGTGAGTTTTAGTCTGTACTTGTGTCTGTAACATGAAGAGTCAGTTCATATTCACACCATTAAGTTCTACACTTTAATTTTGATTTGTCATACATCAGGGTTAAAAAGTCAAAGGTCACACTTAACCACTTTTTAAATAAAAATCTTGTAGACAAGAACATACCTCATGAACCACCTAATAGATTTACCAAAGTATCATGTACATCATCAAGGTCTAAACCTATTATTTAGTCAAAAATAGCACTTGACCACTTTGATGTGGGATAAGAGTATACCTCTATGTGCAATCCTTTTCAGATGACCCTCCCGAATTTAAGGAAGGAGAGTGTCCAATTCTGCGATTAGGTGAAGTTGGTACATGTGGGTATGAATGTCAGACAGACTATCAGTGTGCTAGTACGCAGAAGTGCTGCTACAATGGATGTGGGTATTCCTGTTCCCAAGTCCAGGATGACAGAGGTAGAGGTAGGTATACATCAGTACTCATTCAATGACTTTGTGGGTATTCCTGTTACCAGGTCCAGGATGACAGAGGTAGAGGTAGGTATACATAAGTACTCATTCAATGACTTTGTGGGTATTCCTGTTACCAGGTCCAGGATGACAGAGGTAGGTATACATAAGTACTCATTCAATGACTTTGTGGGTATTCCTGTTACCAGGTCCAGGATGACAGAGGTAGAGGTAGGTATACATAAGTTCTGCTTCAATGACTTGGTGGATATACCTGTTACCAGGTCCAGGATGACAGAGGTAGATATACAAATGTTCTGCTTCAATGACTTGGTGGATATTCCTTTTACCAGGTCCAGGATGACAGAGGTAGGTATACAAAAGTTCTGCTTCAATGACTTGGTGGATATTCCTGTTACCAGGTCCAGGATGACAGAGGTAGGTATACAAAAGTTCTGCTTCAATGACTTGGTGGATATTCCTTTTACCAGGTCCAGGATGACAGAGGTAGGTATACAAAAGTTCTGCTTCAATGACTTGGTGGATATTCCTGTTACCAGGTCCAGGATGACAGAGGTAGGTATACAAAAGTTCTGCTTCAATGACTTGGTGGGTATTCCTGTTCCCAGGTCCAGGATGACAGAGGTAGAGGTAGGTATACAAAAGTTCTGCTTCAATGACTTGGTGGATATTCCTGTTACCAGGTCCAGGATGACAGAGGTAGGTATACAAAAGTTCTGCTTCAATGACTTGGTGGATATTCCTGTTACCAGGTCCAGGATGACAGAGGTAGGTATACAAAAGTTCTGCTTCAATGACTTGGTGGATATTCCTGTTACCAGGTACAGGATGACAGAGGTAGATATACAAAAGTTCTGCTGCAATGACTTTGGTTACTCCTGTTTCTTGGCTCAGTTGACTTTCCATTTTAATGTAGTTTCATTAGCTCACATTTGAACATACCTTTGACTTTGTATCTATTGATGTTTTGTGATTTTGGTCCCTTGTTTTTCTTCCAGCGCCGATGTCTGCCCCACGTGACCTCACTCCTGTGTCTGTTGATGGTAATGCTCGTGCTGTCACCCTGAATTGGCAGCCACCTGAGGATACCAGTGGACAGATTGAACGTAAGGGAATAATGTTAAATTAAGGATGATATTAGATTGGAATGGGAAATTGACCACAGAAAGCAAAAGTTTATCAAGCATAAGCATGACAAATTTTGTCAGTCAGTTTCAATTAATTGTTCCTACTTGTATAAAACATTTTGAATGCACTAAGAAAGACTGCAAGAAAGCAAGTGTTTGCTAACTGACTTTGCTCTATACATTATAACGCTGTATATACTTATATTTGGTCCAGGCTACATGTTGTATTACACAACTAATTCTCGTGAGGATGAAAATGCTTGGAACCGACAAGAAATGATGGGAGATCAGCTTACCAGCACTGTCAACGGTCTTGTTCCTGACACTCTGTACTACTTCAAGATCCGTGCCAGCAACCGTGAGGGCATGGGGCCAGCTTCTAAGCTGGTGTTCTATACCACACCCAATGGTGAGTGAGACATGGGGCCGGCTTCTAATATGGTGTTCTATACCACACCTGATGGTGAGTGAGGGCATGGGGCCGGCTTCTAATCTGGTGTTCTATGTCACACCCAGTGGTGAGTGAGGCCATAGGGCCGGCTTCTAATCTGGTGTTCTACACCACACCCAATTGTGACTGAGGGCATGGGGCCGGCTTCTAATCTGGTGTTCTATACCACACCTGATGGTGAGTGAGGGCATGGGGCCGTCTTCAAATCTGGTGTTCTATATCACACCCAATGGTGAGTGAGGGCACGGGGCCGGCTTCTAATCTGGTGTTCTACACCACACCCAATGGTGACTGAGGGCATGGGGCCGGCTTCTAATCTGGTGTTCTATACCACACCCGATGGTGAGTGAGGCCATAGGGCTGGCTTCTAATCTGGTGTTCTACACCACACCCAATTGTGACTGAGTGCATGAGGGCCGGCTTCTAATCTGGTGTTCTATACCTCACCCAATGGCAAGAAAGGGCATGGGGCCGGTTTCTAATCTGGCGTTTTTTTCTACACCCAATGGAGAGATGGACAAGGGGCTGGTTTTTAATGTTCTATATTACAATCAACGTGTCATTCGAGACATTACACATCGATCACTTCCACTGAAGCAATAACTAACTGACATGCCAAGTAAAAGTTTTTCAAAATTACATCGTAATATAATAGTTTCCATCAGAAATCATCAGAAGTGTGAAGACAGCCTTTTACTTTACCTAGAGAGGAGATTTAACAGTTTTCAAAGATTTCAGTTGACATACTGTTCGTAAGCCTAACTGGACAATACGGAATGGTGCACACACTTGTGTAATTTGTCTATGTTATAAAGATTACAACATTCAGAAAGTTTTGTACTAATGATTCAATGATGATTGTAATAGTATCACTATTGACAGATAAAAAAAGAGTTACTTGGTTTGACATACAAACTGTAAAGCCAGTTATTTTTGTGTGGATGACGGTACATTAGTATGACTACAAAAATTTAATCCTTGGCATAATAACACACAGTTGCATAACATGTCCTTTTCCATCCAGATCACAAAATTTTTACTTATTAAAATATAATTCATTCATGAAAATTTTGACCTGTGAAAATTATCAGCTATACGAAGTTCTGTCATGTATGATACAAGTATTGTTCCAGCTGTCACATCCCTTCACATATTGTATAATATTGGGAGATTCCACAATCAGCTTCATCAGATGACTGCTCTGTAACCAGTAACTCTTGTGTTGCCAGAGGTGAAGGCTGTTACCAGTCCATTGTGCGAGCGAGAAGCATTTAGAGGAAGCTGCTCCAACTATGTTGTACGGTGGAACTACAACACAGACGAGGCCCGATGTAAACGTTTCTGGTATGGAGGCTGCGACAGCAATGGAAATAACTTTGAAACTGAGGCGGAATGTTTACAGACATGTAAAACACCTGTAAAGGTAGAAGGTAAGGACATGTCTCTTTTACTCTGTGGTGCAAAATCCAGGAGTAGTTAAGTCAAAGAGTTAAAATTTTTGTACACCACTAATGATACATGACAACAGGTTATTACACACCAGAGAAAAAACACACTATTTATATGATAAACAGAACAATTACACACCAGAGAAAAAAACACACTATTTATATGATAAACAGAACAATTACACACCAGAGAAAAAACACACTATTTATATGATAAACAGAACAATTACACATCAGAGAAAAAACACGCTATTTAAATGATAAACAGAACAATTACACACCAGAGAAAAAACACACTATTTATATGATAAACAGAACAATTACACATCAGAGAAAAAACACGCTATTTAAATGATAAACAGAACAATTACACACCAGAGAAAAAAACACACTATTTATATGATAAACAGAACAATTACACACCAGAGAAAAAACACACTATTTATATGATAAACAGAACAATTACACAGCAGAGAAAAAACACGCTATTTATATGATAAACAGAACAATTACACACCAGAGAAAAAACACGCTATTTATATGATAAACAGAACAATTACACACCAGAGAAAAAACACGCTATTTATATGATAAACAGAACAATTACACACCAGAGAAAAAACACGCTATTTATATGATAAACAGAACAATTACACACCAGAGAAAAAACACGCTATTTATATGATAAACAGAACAATTACACACCAGAGAAAAAACACGCTATTTATATGATAAACAGAACAATTACACACCAGAGAAAAAACACGCTATTTATATGATAAACAGAACAATTACACACCAGAGAAAAAACACGCTATTTATATGATAAACAGAACAATTACGCATCAGAGAAAAAACACTATTTATATGATAAACAGAACAATTACACACCAGAGAAAAAACACTATTTATATGATAAACAGAACAATTACACACCAGAGAAAAAACACGCTATTTATATGATAAACAGAACAATTACACACCAGAGAAAAAACACACTATTTATATGATAAACAGAACAATTACACACCAGAGAAAAAACACTATTTACTTAAAGTAAACAATGGTGATCCTGATTGCCAATGTTGAGCATGCTTTACATTTTAATGTCGCTGTAAAAATATTAAAACATAACATTACAGACGTGTGTGCATTGCCCTCGGTGACGGGTAGATGTCGTGCTGCTCACAGGCGCTACTTCTTCAATACTGCCACAGGATCATGTGAGCAGTTTATCTATGGAGGATGTAATGGCAATGCTAACCGATTCAGAACTCGGGAGGAGTGTGTGGAACGTTGTGGGGGCAAAGGTTAGTGTCTTCTAGCCCTTTATCCTTGCCTGTAGTCCTTTACACCTGCTTGTTTTATTTCCAAATAAAGAACAATTATTTCCTCCAGGAACCAATATTCTCAAAATAGCATGTAATGAATAGGACACTAAACAACAAAGAGCACTCTACTCAAGTGAATATATATCTTTCCAGAACAAACATGACTTGTTTCTTTGAGGTCTTAATGTTACCCCACAGGTGAAGGAAAGTAACTCCAGTTATTTTAGTTTTAAATGTTGCAATTGATCGTAAAGATAATTTTAAAATCACCTAGCGGTCTTATCTGACATACCAAGAGATGAAGTTTATTATACTAAAGAGGTCAGTATGCCAAACTGCAGGGGTCTAGTCTGAGACACCAAAGGTCTCTAGTCTGAGACACCAAAGGTCTCTTGTCTGAGACACCAAAGGGTAAAAATCTGACACACTGCAGGGGTAAAATCTGACACACTGCAGGAGTAAAATCTAACACTATTGAGATAAAAGCTGCCAGCCTGTAGAATTAAAATCTGGTATTTGCTCGGGAGGTCATATTTGTCAAACTGTAGAGATAAGAATTTTAATGCTGTAGGGGTCAGATTTGACATGTTTTCCTCTGTTTTACAGTTGCAGATGAAGATAGACGTCTATGTAAATTCTCCCAGCATGGCTGTTGTAGAGATGGGCTAACACCTGCTGATGGTCCAGACTACTACGGCTGTCCTGATCACTGTGTGGTAAGTCTACTTTATTTAAACTGGTATAATTACAGTCATATTCCTGTAACAGAGATGATATTGCTTCTCTACTGCCATATTCCTGTAACAGAGATGATATTGTTTCTCTACAGCCATATTCCTGTAACAGATTATATTGTTTCTCTACAGCCATATTCCTGTAACAGAGATTATATAGTTTCTCTACAGCCATATTCCTGTAACAGAGATGATATTGTTTCACTACAGTCATATTCCTGTAACAGAGATGATATTGTTTCTCTACAGCCATATTCCTGTAACAGAGATAATATTGTTTCTCTACAGTCATATTCCTGTAACAGATGATATTGTTTCTCTACAGTCATATTCCTGTAACAGATGATATTGTTTCTCTACAGTCATATTCCTGTAACAGATGATATTGTTTCTCTACAGTCATATACCTGTAACAGATGATATTGTTTCTCTACAGTCATATACCTGTAACAGATGATATTGTTTCTCTACAGTCATATTCCTGTAACAGATGATATTGTTTCTCTACAGTCATATACCTGTAACAGATGATATTGTTTCTCTACAGTCATATTCCTGTAACAGATGATATTGTTTCTCTACAGTCATATACCTGTAACAGATGATATTGTTTCTCTACAGTCATATTCCTGTAACAGATGATATTGTTTCTCTACAGCCATATTCCTGTAACAGAGATGATATAGTTTCTCTACAGTCATATTCCTGTAACAGATGATATTGTTTCTCTACAGTCATATTCCTGTAACAGATGATATTGTTTCTCTACAGCCATATTCCTGTAACAGAGATGATATTGATTCTCTACAGTCATATTCCTGTAACAGATGATTATCATATTCCTGTAACAGAGATTATATAGTTTCTCTACAGCCATATTCCTGTAACAGAGATGATATTGTTTCTCTACAGTCATATTCCTGTAACAGATGATATTGTTTCTCTACAGCCATATTCCTGTAACAGAGATGATATAGTTTCTCTACAGTCATATTCCTGTAACAGATGATATTGTTTCTCTACAGCCATATTCCTGTAACAGATGATATTGTTTCTCTACAGCCATATTCCTGTAACAGAGATGATATAGTTTCTCTACAGTCATATTCCTGTAACAGAGATGATATTGTTTCTCTACAGTCATATTCCTGTAACAGATGATATTGTTTCTCTAGAGTCATATTCCTGTAACAGATGATATTGTTTCTCTACAGTCATATTCCTGTAACAGATGATATTGTTTCTCTACAGTCATATACCTGTAACAGATGATATTGTTTCTCTACAGCCATATTCCTGTAACAGAGATGATATAGTTTCTCTACAGTCATATTCCTGTAACAGATGATATTGTTTCTCTACAGCCATATTCCTGTAACAGAGATGATATAGTTTCTCTACAGTCATATTCCTGTAACAGATGATATTGTTTCTCTACAGCCATATTCCTGTAACAGATGATATTGTTTCTCTACAGCCATATTCCTGTAACAGAGATGATATTGTTTCTCTACAGTCATATTCCTGTAACAGAGATTATATAGTTTCTCTACAGCCATATTCCTGTAACAGAGATGATATTGTTTCTCTACAGCCATATTCCTGTAACAGAGATGATATTGATTCTCTACAGTCATATTCCTGTAACAGGTGATATTGTTTCTCTACAGCCATATTCCTGTAACAGATGATATTGTTTCTCTACAGCCATATTCCTGTAACAGAGATGATATTGTTTCTCTACAGTCATTTCCTGTAACAGAGATGATATTGTTTCTCTACAGTCATATTCCTGTAACAGAGATGATATTGTTTCTCTACAGCCATATTCCTGTAACAGAGATGATATTGTTTCTCTACAGTCATATTCCTGTAACAGAGATGATATTGATTCTCTACAGTCATATTCCTGTAACAGAGATGATATTGATTCTCTACAGTCATATTCCTGTAACAGAGATGATATTGTTTCTCTACAGCCATATTCCTGTAACAGAGATGATATTGATTCTCTACAGTCATATTCCTGTAACAGAGTTTATATAGTTACGCTAAAGTCATAAACCTGTCACAGAGATGATATTGTTTCTCAAACTGTTGGAAAGTATATAGGTTTTGATTCTGGTTTCTTGTAGAGGAGTGAATTTGGATGCTGTGAGGATCAAGTTACAGCAGCTACAGGTAAAGTGTAACATTCTTCAGTCACATTTTGACCACCTCTGTGTTTGTTAAGGCATTGATACAGATATTTTGATATGAGACACTATTAGACATGTGAAACCATCAGATGGTGAGCTGTTCATATCGCCTAGACAGTCTTTTCTAGGCCGTCCATTTTTGTTATCGCTATTTTCACTGAAGTACTGGATAGACCATTCTCAGTCTTCATATGTAGGTTTCACCAGTCCTGTACATTTGTAATAGTGCTTTGTATATTTAGGGACTGTAGGAAATGATCTACAGGTAGTCATCGTGGATTTGACAGTTATGTGTATCGTCTATTTTGAGATTGATAAAAGAAATGTTATCTTTTTAGTAATCAGTATATTCTTACAATACTCTCTTCATTATAGTTAAATATATTTCTATATTGTGTACTAGTTGTGGCTATTGGAGAATTCATTGGTAGTGTTATGTGTGTAGGTCCCAATGAAGAAGGTTGCGACAGCGTGGATGAAGGCTCTGGAGACATGGACACGGACAATGACTGTCGTGAGAACGTCCATGGCTGCTGCCCTGACGGAACTCCTGCCAGTGGACCAAATAATGAAGGCTGTGATAGAGATGCTGAAAATGTTGAAATTCCCTCAGGAGGTACCTTTTTTTTGTGTGGCTCATTTCATTTGCATTGTCAGGTACAACATATTTTTTTACTTGATAATGATAATTTTTGTGACATATGTCTTGTTCCCACTAAACCTACCTCAGGATGTATACAATTCTCTGATACCCTTATTCCCACTAAACCTACCTCAGGATGTATAATATTCTCTGATACCCTTATTCCCACTAAACCTACCTCAGGATGTATACAATTCTCTGATAGCCTTATTCCCACTAAACCTACCTCAGGATGTATACAATTCTCTGATACCCTTAAACTAAACCTACCTCAGAGATGATATTCTTTCTGAAACCCTTGTTCCCAAAACCTATAGGTTGTATAATATTCTCTGAATACCCTTATTCCCACTAAACCTACCTCAGGTGTATAATATTCTTGATACCCTTATTTTGAAACCTACCTCAGGATTTGTTACAATTCATCTGATACCCTTATTTTGATAAACCTATTCAGGATGTAAACCATCTCTGATAGCCTTCATTCCCACTAAACCTACCTCAGGATGTATACAATTCTCTGATATCCTACTAAACCTACTCAGGATTATATGTATTCTCTGATATTTATTCCCATAAACTTTGTACCTCAGGACTGTAGGATGATCTACTGAGTACATCGTGGATTCAGTTATGTGTATCCTATTTTGAGGATGTAAAAGAAATGTTATCCCTTTTACTAATCCTACCTATTCTGTATAATACTCTCTTAGCCTTATAGTTAAATATATTTCCTATATGTATACAATTCTCTGGCTATTGGAGAAACCTACCTCAGGTATGTTATGTGTGTACCCTCCCACTAAGACCTACCTCAGGATGTATAAATTCTCTGATACATTTCCCACTAAACCTACCTCAGGATGTATACAATTCTCTGATAGCCTTATTCCCACTAAACCTACCTCAGGATGTATACAATTCTCTGATAGCCTTATTCCCACTAAACCTACCTCAGGATGTATAATATTCTCTGATACCCTTATTCCCACTAAACCTACCTCAGGATGTATAATATTCTCTGATACCCTTATTCCCACTAAACCTACCTCAGGATGTATAATATTCTCTGATACCCTTGTTCCCACTAAATTTTTCTCAGCAGGTACACTTTTCTCAGAAAGTTGATTTGACTCCTAGGGACCTGTGGACAGGGCCCCAAACGGGAAAATTTGATAAAACAAACAAAAATGCAAATTCCAGCATTCCTAGACAAAAGATGAAATAATTAAAACTAGGTTAAATATGTATTGTTATGTTTGTAAGAGGAGGGCATGAATAGTTTCATGAAATCATTGTTTATTGTAGATTCGTGTAACAAACCTAGCGAGAGAGGCCCCTGCTCAGATTATGTTGTGAAATGGTTCCATAACTCTGACTCAAAGAGATGTGAGAGATTCTGGTATGGAGGATGTCAAGGAAATGGAAACCAGTTTGACAATGAGGAGGAATGCACAAAAACATGTGTAGAAAAAACTCAAGACAGTATGTATGGTCAGACTAAGTACTATTCTAGAAAAACATTTATCCAACCCAAGACTCCAGGTTTAGTTTAGGGTTATTCTAGAAAAACATCCCAGCCCAAGACTCCAGGTTTTGTTAAGGGTTATTCTAGAAAACATCCCAGCCCAAGACTCCAGGTTTTGTTAAGGGTTATTCTAGAAAATATCCCAGCCCAAGACTCCAGGTTTTGTTTAGGGTTATTCTAGAAAAACATCCCAGCCCAAGAATCCAGACAAGACAGTTTGTACACTCCGACTTACCAGACTGTTTGTACACTCCGACTTACCAGACTGTTTGTACACTCAGACTTACCAGACAGTTTGTACACTCAGACTTACCGCACTGTTTGTACACTCAGACTTACCGCACTGTTTGTACACTCAGACTTACCAGACTGTTTGTACACTCAGACTTACCGCACAGTTTGTACACTCAGACTTACCAGACAGTTTTTACACTTAGACTTACCGCACTGTTTGTACACTCCGACTTACCAGACAGTTTGTACACTCAGACTTACCAGACTGTTTGTACACTCAGACTTACCGCACTGTTTGTACACTCAGACTTACCGCACTGTTTGTACACTCAGACTTACCGTACTGTGTATATACAGAGTAATGGTGTAGCATGCTATTGTGAAGCATGGGGAAATGAACCGGGGTCAAAATACTATAATTGTTAAATGAACCGTAGTTAACTTCACCATTATTTAGGGAGTTGCTGGGCCATGGTAAAGTGAAGCATTTTCGTACTAATTAACTTTTTTAAATTAAATTTTTTCTCTAATCACCCTTGTTAATTAAGAAAAAACCCACAAATAACAAAAGATATGTCTTGGGTGATGAAATTTAGGATGGCCATACTACAACAGGTCAGTGATGAAATCATCACTGGGAAATATTTCACACAAAGTATTGATGAAAGAGACAGTAGTATTAACATTTTTGTAACAGTAAGGGAAAACCTTCCATAATAAGAAAGTTAGATAATGACAATATCAATAATCTTTTTTTTTAGTGTGAAATAGATTTTGAAGCAAGGATTTAAGGGATGACATTATATAAACAAAACAAAAGACTTGTATTGTATTGTATTTTATATTGCTGCTTTCAGTTAACTTGCCTTGTAAACTTCCCAAAGATGTTGGACCATGTCGAGCACTTGTACCAAGGTTTTACTTCAACCAGGAGACTGAGCGATGTGAACGATTCGGATACGGAGGCTGTCAGGGGAACGCCAACAACTTTGCTACTATTGATATGTGTCGACAGACTTGTGAAGAGATTATAGTGGAGGAACTTGGTAAAATATTTGTGTATCATCCTGTCTTAATCATGTCAAAGAGTATGATGTAAATCAGAAACATGAGAAACCATGACATTGTCTGTCTATCTGTCCAAGTGTCCATCTCTTGTCCCTTCAAAAAACATCAGGCAGATTTCCATATTGGACTTATCATGGTCACCATGCCTAGATGTAGACAACATTATTATAATATAAACAATTGTAACAGGTTTAAATGACTTTGACTTACATCTTATCAATTTTTATATACTTAACACTTCCCATGTCATCACATCAGAGGCTAGATGAAAACATTGTAGGACTCGGTGCATTTTGGAAGTGGCAAGTTAGTTTCAGTTTGTTCCAGGTAATGTATTGTTTGGTTGAAATTGGTCTTCAGGATAAAAGTTGCTGGTTGGGTACATCCTGTGAATGATTAAGGGTTTACAGGGTCATTCCACGGTCCTTACATGGTCAGGCAGATAACAGTTGCCATTACTGATCTTTCTTAGAGTTCAAATTGCCCATAAAAGTTGATGCTTTCCTAATAATAATGAACATTGTAGTCTGGTTAGTTTACAGGGTTTATATCAAGTAGTTGTAAATCATTGCTTAACAACTTTGTGACGTAGTGTTGTTCTGAATTACAGACACCTGCCAACAGCCCATGGAAATTGGACCATGTCGTGGAAACTACCCACGGTTTTACTACAACAGCAGGACACGCGAGTGTACACAATTTAATTATGGAGGATGTGATGGAAACGAGAACAATTTTGCCACCCGTGAGAAATGTGTGCAGCGTTGTGCTCCTAATGTGATTCCATCAGTAACAGATGCCCCTGTAGTGCCACAGGAAGGTACGTTATGCTTACACAGCTTTGTATATGATTTTTTACCTCTGCATTCACAGTGACTATTTCCATTGAGGAAGAAACTGTCAGACATCGACACTATACATATTGTGAGATCTATTCTATTCAGGTTCTCTGATCTTGCTTGGACTTGTTTTACTTTTAGTGTTGCTTCATAGGTAAAACACTAGACATGTAACTGACAGATGTTTAAACTTGCGTCTTTCTGGTGACAACAGTATACCTGTATTGTACAAATGGGATAATCAGAAACTTTTGTTCATTGCAAAGTATGAACATTTGGTGTAAAAAACTTTTCATTCATTGCAAAGTTTGAACACTTGCTGTAAAAAAACTTTTCATTCATTGCAAAGTATGAACACTTGCTGTAAAAAACTTTTCATTCATTGCAAAGTTTGAACACTTGCAAAAAAAATTTTCATTCATTGCTAAGTATGTTGCTGTGAAAAACTTTTCATTCATTGCAAAGTATAAACACTGCTGTGAAAAACTTTTCATTCATTGCAAAGTATGAACACTTGCTGTAAAAAACTTTCTGTTTATTGCAAAGTATGAACGCTTGCTGTAAAAAACTTTTCATTCATTGCTAAGTATGAACACTTGCTGTGAAAAACTTTTCATTCATTGCTAAGTATGAACACTTGCTGTGAAAAACTTTTCATTCATTGCAAAGTTTGAACACTTGCTGTAAAAACTTTTCATTCATTGCAAAGTATGAACACTTGCTGTAAAAAACTTTTCATTCATTGCAAAGTATGAACATTTGGTGTAAAAAACTTTTCATTCATTGCAAAGTTTGAACACTTGCTGTAAAAAAACTTTTCATTCATTGCAAAGTATGAACACTTGCTGTAAAAAACTTTTCATTCATTGCAAAGTTTGAACACTTGCTGTAAAAAAACTTTTCATTCATTGCTAAGTATGAACACTTGCTGTGAAAAACTTTTCATTCATTGCAAAGTATAAACACTGCTGTGAAAAACTTTTCATTCATTGCAAAGTATGAACACTTGCTGTAAAAAACTTTCTGTTTATTGCAAAGTATGAACGCTTGCTGTAAAAAACTTTTCATTCATTGCTAAGTATGAACACTTGCTGTGAAAAACTTTTCATTCATTGCTAAGTATGAACACTTGCTGTGAAAAACTTTTCATTCATTGCAAAGTTTGAACACTTGCTGTAAAAACTTTTCATTCATTGCAAAGTATGAACACTTGCTGTAAAAAACTTTTCATTCATTGCAAAGTATGAACACTTGCTGTAAAAAACTTTTCATTCATTGCAAAGTATGAACACTTGCTGTAAAAAACTTTTCATTCATTGCAAAGTATGAACACTTGCTGTAAAAAACTTTTCATTCATTGCAAAGTATGAACACTTGCTGTGAAAAACTTTTCATTCATTGCTAAGTATGAACACTTGCTGTGAAAAACTTTTCATTCATTGCTAAGTATGAACACTTGCTGTGAAAAACTTTTCATTCATTGCAAAGTATGAACACTTGCTGTAAAAAACTTTTCATTCATTGCAAAGTATGAACACTTGCTGTAAAAAACTTTTCATTCATTGCAAAGTATGAACACTTGCTGTAAAAAACTTTTCATTCATTGCAAAGTATGAACATTTGCTGTAAAAAACTTTTCATTCATTGCAAAGTATGAACACTTGCTGTAAAAAACTTTTCATTCATTGCAAAGTATGAACACTTGCTGTAAAAAACTTTTCATTCATTGCAAAGTATGAACACTTGCTGTAAAAAACTTTTCATTCATTGCTAAGTATGAACACTTGCTGTAAAAAACTTTTCATTCATTGCTAAGTATGAACACTTGCTGACAAAAAAAAAGAAAGAAAAACTGTGTTTGTTGCCGAAGTATAAACACTTGCTGCATAAATATATAAACTTTGGTTTATGATAACTTAGCAATCGGGTCAGAAATCTTGACCCCAAAGAGGTTAAAAAAAACATATATTTATTAAATGTCAAATCTTTTTCACAGAAAAAGATGTCTGTCTTCTTTCGTATGAAACTGGACCCTGTTCTGGAGCAGAAACCAGATGGTATTACGATTTCAATGAGGGATTCTGTAAACAGTTTGTGTATGGAGGCTGTGGACAAAATGAAAACAATTTTGCCTCAAAGGAGGAATGTGAAAACACCTGTAGTCGAGAGCGTAAGTGTTAACAGAACACTCGACACCAAATGCCCTGCTTATACCAAATTTGAATGCTTTTATCCTGCAATAAGTTTAGGGCCCAACTCTTACATACTTAAATCAGGCTTATTGCAGGATAATGACATCATATTCGTTAGCATTGATTAATTACCATATGAATATGTACTCTATGATCAAAAGAAACAAACCAAGCCTTTTACTATTGTAGAATCACACCACTCAGTACTATGTAAGATGTTCAAGCCTCACAGTATGTCATTGCAGTTTTGTACTGTTAAACCTTATACCTAACTTGTTATTACAGATGTATGTGGAAGTGGTGAGTCCAACTCCCCTATACAATGTAATGCTTACATCCGGCGTTACCGTTACAACCGTGTGAGTGCAACTTGTCAGGAATTTATCTACGGGGGATGTGGAGGAAACTCTAACAATTTTGTCTCTCAAGAAGCTTGTCAGCGCAAGTGTATTACTGGTGGATCAGTAACACGTCCCATGTCACAGAAAGGTACAGCCCATATTTACTTCTGGTAATAGGCAATCATTGTTTTTTATTCAAATTTGTCTTTTTGAAGAAAAATGGTTTTATTACTGAAAAAGTGCAACTGACCTTCTGAAATGAAAACAATTTGGTTATATAAATTGAAATCTTTGATTCTAGAAATCTGTGCTCTGCCAAAGGAAAGTGGCCCATGTTTTGCTTATATGAGGCGTTACTTCTTCAACTCTAACACGGGATCCTGTGAGCAGTTTATCTATGGTGGATGTAGTGGCAATCAGAACAATTTCGAAAATATAGAAACCTGTCAGGAGAAGTGTGCAGAGGACACTGTTGATGGATCAGGGGAGGTCGAAACAGACAGCTCAGGTAAAGTTACGTTTCAATATACAAAGGGGGATAACTAGTTGTTCAAGCTTTCATTTTCATGATACAAAGGGGATGACTCATCTTTATCAAACTGTCATTGTCATAATTTAAAGGAGAAAAATTTATCGTCTTTGGCAAAATACCTTGAAAGAATTTTCATCTTAATCTTACCATCATGGTCAGAAGACAATGAGAAGTAACTTGGGCAAATCTTCCCTTAAGGGAGGATACTTTGGATAAATATGACCATCACTCAAAGGGGGATAACTCTGGGAAATCCCAACTTCATGGCAGTCAGTATACCAATAGGAGAAATATTACCATGATTGCCAGTTTTGTGTTTATTACCAGTGTAAAGATGGGTCACCTTGCTCAGTGTAATGATGGGTCACCATGCTCAGTGTAAAGATGGGTCACCATGCTCATTGTAAAGATGGGTCACCATGCTCAGTGTAATGATGGGTTACCATGCTCAGTGTAATGATGGGTTACCATGTTCAGTGTAAAGATGGGTCACCATGCTCATTGTAAAGATGGGTCACCATGCTCAGTGTAATGATGGGTTACCATGCTCAGTGTAATGATGGGTTACCATGCTCAGTGTAAAGATGGGTCACCATGCTCAGTGTAAAGATGGGTCACCATGCTCAGTGTAATGATGGGTTACCATGTTCAGTAAAAGGGAATGTTACCAAGTTAAGTGCAATGACTGGTCACCAAATTCAATATAAACAGGGGTTTACAAAGTTTACAAAGAGACAGAGACAATATCAGTGTAATGAAGGGTCATTTTATACATCATAGATTACTGTGGCCTAAAGATGGATACAGGACCGTGCCGTGCCAGTATCCCTGCCTGGTACTACAGTCATATAGAAGGCCGCTGTAAAGAGTTTTTGTATGGAGGATGTGGGGGCAATAAAAACCGATTCATTTCACGAGATGTATGCGAAGCATCCTGTAACCGTGAGGGTAAGTTTCACAGGCAGAAACAGACAACAGTATAGCACCACTCTATAGATTGTCCTTGTATAGGGAATTATATCATATCTTAGTCTGTGAAATATAGGAATAATCAGTTTGATATGAACTTATGATGATCATTTCAGTGATGTTAAAACTGTTCCAGTGACGATATATCTTTCATAGTTTTGACTAGCATCCACGATGTATAACTCTATAAGGAAAATATTTATGTCCATTATGTTGAACTCAATATAGCAAGATGTGTCCATTACAATGGGATGCTCATGCTCAACAGTACACTTACCAATGTCTATCCACAGCTGTGTGTATGCTACAACCAGACAAGGGTAACTGTGTTCAGAGTGTACAGCGTTACTACTATGATGTATCCCAGGATGCTTGTGTCAGTCTAGACTATGGTGGCTGTGGTGGAAATGCTAACAACTTTGAATCCCGTGTAGCTTGTGTTAGCAAATGTGGAGGTTCCTATGCAACTGCAAGTCCACACAGTGGTAAGTATTGGGAGACAGTCTTATGTCACTGCAAGTCCACACAGTGTTAAGTAAAGGGAGACAATCTTATGTCATTACAAGTCCACACAGTGGTAAGTAAAGGGAGACAATCTTATGTCACTACAAGTCCACACAGTGTTAAGTATTGGGAGACAATCTTATGTCACTGCAAGTCCACACAGTGTTAAGTATTGGGAGACAGTCTTATGTCACTACAAGTCCACACAGTGTTAAGTAAAGGGAGACAATCTTATGTCATTACAAGTCCACACAGTGTTAAGTAAAGGGAGACAATCTTATGTCACTGCAAGTCCACACAGTGTTAAGTAAAGGGAGACAATCTTATGTCACTACAAGTCCACACAGTGTTAAGTATTGGGAGACAATCTTATGTCACTACAAGTCCACACAGTGTTAAGTATTGGGAGACAATCTTATGTCACTACAAGTCCACACAGTGTTAAGTAAAGGGAGACAATCTTATGTCACTACAAGTCCACACAGTGTTAAGTATTGGGAGACAATCTTATGTCACTTATGTTAAGTATTGGGAGACAATCTTATGTCACTACAAGTCCACACAGTGTTAAGTAAAGGGAGACAATCTTATGTCACTACAAGTCCACAGAGTGGTAAGTATTGAGAGACAGTCTTATGTAACTACAAGTCCACACAGTGTTAAGTATTGAGAGACAGTCTTATGTAACTACAAGTCCACACAGTGTTAAGTAAAGGGAGACAATCTTATGTCACTATAAGTCCACACAGTGGTAAGTATATGGAGACACAGAATTGGTTCCAGGCTCTGGTGGAATTAAGTCCTGGCTTGCTGTTGCATTTTCCTCCCTTGTCTGATATATTTTGTGAACGATTATTAAGATCTCAGTCTAGACACCAGTGATATTAATGATTATTACTTTTTCCTTTAGATGATGTTTGTTCCATGGACAACGAGAGAGGTCCTTGCCAGGACTATACTGTGCAGTGGTTCTACAATCGAGATGAAAGGGTATGTGGTCGCTTCTGGTACGGTGGCTGTGATGGCAATGGGAACCGCTTCAACACTGAGGAAGAGTGTAAGCAGAGATGCAGTGTAGAAGTGGTCACAGCTCGGCCACATCCAACTTATGCCCCAGTCACAGCACAGCCAACTTATGCTCCTGTCACTACCTCCAGGCCAGACCCTGTGTACACTCCCAGACCAGCTTACAGCACTCCGGATCCAGACACCAATGTGATTGATGGTAAGATGGTAACTTTGTCTACCTTATCTATGAAAATGGATCTGTTTAAAACTTGGTCATCATTATCAGGGCTCTCGATCTGCCAGATTCCCAATGCAAAATAGTATCTTTTTTTCCCAATTTGGACCCCAAGTTTTCCCAATTCAAAGGAAAAAGCCACTATTTTTCCCAATTCTAAGGGCCTCGGGCCCCAGTCCCAAAATGGGGTGTGAGATTGCTGATTATTAATATAGACATTGCAGGACATTGTGTGTACATGATGTGAGGCTAACAAATTTAACTGTGACTTCAAATCATAGCTTTACCAGCATTGATATTGTGTATATTTTGTGATAGACCATTGACTTTGAAGCTATTTTTACCACCAGAGTATGACATCTGTGACCTTGACAAGGAACGAGGAAGATGCAGTAACTACACTGTCAGGTGGTACTACAATAATGAAGACCAGAGGTGTATGAGGTTCTGGTACGGGGGCTGTGATGGTAATGCCAACAACTTCGGAGATGAGGCAGAGTGTCAGAATATCTGTGTGGAGCGACGTAGGCCAGTGGGTAAGTTACTAGGATGATTATATCTGTTGTACACATATCTCACATAAACACTGGACTGTAACAACAACAATAGGTGATTGGTCACATTTCTAGTTCTCTATCGGTCTGGGACAAAACCCATGTACTCCTGCACCTACAACTGACTATTATTAAAGAGCAGTTCCTCCTGGAATAATCTTTATTTATTGGACAATAAGCCCATGCCTGATAATAAGTCCGCCCATCCATTACTGTTCAGTATAATTACTCGTTAGATTATTTTCATTGTCCAGTTACGAGCTCATTATCTGACCTCAAGTCAGAATTTGTTCTTCATACCCTAAACTCATTGCAATGTTAAGGATGCTTGTATGGCACAATGGTAACGTACTTGATTCTTACCTAGGCAATCAAGGCTTCTTTTTCTAGATCTTTTTTTGAAAAGATGTGATAGCTAAATTTGACCAGGAAAGTGTTGATTGCTGGCAATACCTTGTCTTGTTGTAAATCAAAAGTACATTTTGGTGAACATGGTGGTTCCCCTTTTTTATAGTGAAAATTACAGCTCCCAGTATACAAGAAAGTGAAATATTGTTGAAGTGTAAATCTTACTATCATGAATACAGAGATCATTGAGTTTCAACAGGTTCTATTAATTACTTAGGAACTTACAGATGTTTCATTCAATTCTTATTAGGTTTAATTCTCAATCCTTAGTATTCACCTAAAATGTGGTAGTATTCTTGTATCCATTTATCTGCATGCTAGGACATTTCTGTCATATCTGTTGATAAATCTGTGATGGTTGATCGTTTATTTCTGGATTTTGAGAATTTCCTATGACAGTTGATAAACAGCTATCATGATGGTACGAGAGCATGTTTTGTATGATTACCTACAGATGTATACAGGTACGTCTACCTTTAGCATGACAAGTGACAATGTATCATAAATGTAGGTCATATAACCGGTGGTAAAAATGAGTGATAATTACAGTACATCCCAAATGTTATCATAAATTCATTCATTCCAGCAACAAAATTTTAAAGTATTAAATGAAAAGAACGAGTTCATTACAATTATGATAATGCAGAGCAGGTATTTCATCTATTTTCATCACCTTTACACACAAAAATTACCCCGGGTAGTAGGGATATAAAGAAGGTAATATACAACTCATAGCGAAGCAAAATATTCCTGTATATTTGTTTGAATTTTCATTACCAAAAAACAGCACTAAGTAATCTTTACACATACCATGCCACAATGTTTAAGTAACAACTCATGTATTGCCTACATTAATATAGTGTAACAATGGACCATTCACTAACAATGATTGTAGACTGTAGCTTTAACCAAGCGAAGCAATCCAAGTACAGTTAAAAGATAGAACTGGAACATAACTGCCTCCCTTCTGCATGTCCCTCTACCAGCCTCATCTCACCTCCCCTACAAGCCACACTTAATGACAGTGCAACTGAACAAACTCTGTCAGGTGTGATGATCTGGCAGCCTGCGTCTGCCTCCTCTACCTCTCACGTGCATGTGTCTGTCAATTCTAGATCTAGGCAGATTGAAGGTACTTCTCTGATAAAACAACATGGAATGGAGTTAGATGTTCAGTTTTAACATTCACCTTGGTTATGGTTTTTTCCAAATTGTATTAATTCTGTTTTTCCTTTCTAGTTTTGTTTATTTCCTTTTTTTAACTATTAACCAATATTTCTAACCCTATTGCATGCCTCCAGTCACTCGACCTCCAGTGACCCCTCGACCTGACAGGGGTCGCGGGAACTGCCGCTTATCACGTTTTGGGTGTTGTCCGGATGGAGTCCTCCCAGCTGCCGACAGCTACTTCAGCAACTGTAGAGGTACAGTCACATGTGTTGTGTGCACAAAAGTGTGTCAGTATTAGATATCTGAAGGTAAATTGTCAACATTGAGTACCTGTGTAGGTGATGTGTCAGTACTAAATAACTGCATAGGTATTGTATCACTATTGAGTATTCCTGTGTAGATAATGTGATGGTATTAAGTACCTCAGTGATGTACCAGTACTGAATGTCTGTGTAGATAACATGTCAGAGTTGAATATATGTGTAGGTGATGTTTCCATATTGAGTACCTGTGTAGGTGATGTTTCCGTGTTGAATACCTGTGTAAGTGATGTGTCAGTATTGAGTACCTGTGTAGGTGATGTGACAGTATTGAGTACCTGTGTAGGTGATGTGTCAGTATTGAGTATCTATGTAGGTGATGTGTCAGTTTTGAGTACCTGTGTAGGTGATGTGACAGTAATGAGCACCTGTGTAGGTGATGTGACAGTATTGAGTACCTGTGTAGGTGATGTTTCCGTGTTGAATACCTGTGGAGGCGATGTGTCAGTATTGAGTACCTGTGTAGGTGATGTGTCAGTATTGAGTACCTGTGTAGGTGATGTGTCAGTATTGAGTACCTGTGTAGGTGATGTGACAGTATTGAGTACCTGTGTAGGTGATGTGTCAGTATTGAGTACCTGTGTAGGTGATGTGTCAGTATTGAGTACCTGTGTAGGTGATATGTCAGTATTGAGTACCTGTGTAGGTGATGTTTCCGTGTTGAATACCTGTGTAGGTGATGTGTCAGTATTGAGTACCTGTGTAGGTGATGCGACGGTATTGAATACCTGTGTAGGTGATGTGACAGTATTGAGTACCTGTGTAAGTGATGTGTCAGTATTGAGTACCTGTGTAGGTGATGTTTCCGTGTTGAATACCTGTGTAGGTGATGTGTCAGTATTGAGTACCTGTGTAGGTGATGCGACGGTATTGAGTACCTGTGTAGGTGATGTGACAGTATTGAGTACCTGTGTAAGTGATGTGTCAGTATTGAGTACCTTTGTAGGTGATGTGTCAGTATTGAGTACCTGTGTAAGTGATGTGTCAGTATTGAGTACCTGTGTAAGTGATGTGTCAGTATTGAGTACCTGTGTAAGTGATGTGTCAGTGTTGAGTAGGAAGAAGTTAATATTATGTGTTAAGTAATTGTTGTGCCATACAAGGAGAGGATGATGTTTGTACTGTGTGTAATTTTTTTCTGTGCATGAATTACCTTTTCTCTCTGCATGTTCTCCCCCAAGTTTATGTTATTGTTATTTTTCATTTGTCTTTACTGTTATTATGGTACAAACGAGAGGATGTTTACTTTTCAGAAAACTAATATACTTCTATCAGAATTGATTCGTATTCAAATATATGTAAGCGATATATATATATATATACATATTAGCTATCAAATTACACATGTAATTATGGTTGTACTTATTAAGTTGAATCAAATTCAAATTATTTGCAGCTGTTATAGCTGTTTTCATTATTTTTTGTGTGTTTGTGTGTTGCTAAGTTTCCTGTCACAAATGTCTTGATCAGTCACACAAGTACATATACCTGATTGCTGTACATTCACCTGTACCAGGTATTTAACAAACATTTTATGAAACTTGTAGAGACTGGACTTGCACTGTATGAATATAAAAACCAGGTAGTACCAAACAAGGATATGATGAAATAAGAAAACAGGTTATTGTGCCTAGAGAAATATTCAAAGATTTTCAGCTTTCAGACATTTGCGGTCAAATGGCTGTAGCTTGTGTGTGGTAATAACATGTAGAAAGTATTGAATAGTCACTGAAATGGCATTATCACTGGTGAGAGACTCTTAGGTTGGAGTGTAAACCAAGACATACATTATGTAGGATGTGGTCAGCTGAGAGGCGATCTTAGGCTGGAGTTTGAACTAGGACATAGTATGTGGTCAGCTGACTCAGAAGCTATCTTAGGCTGGAGTTTGAACTAGGACATAGTATGTGATCAGCTGAGAGGCTATCTGAGGCTGGAGTTATAAGACATTGTATGTGATCAGCTGAGAGACTATCTGAAGCTGGATTTTTAAGACGTAGTATGTGATCAGCTGAGAGGCTTTCTGAGGCTGGCGTTATAAGACATTGTATATGATCAGTCGAGAGACTATCTGAGGCTGGAGCTATAAGACATTGTATATGATCAGCTGAGAGACTATCAGAGGCTGGAGTTATAAGACATTGTATGTGATCAGCTGAGAGACTATCTGAGGCTGGAGTTTTAATACATTGTATGTGATCAGCTGAGAGACTATCTGAGGCTGGAGTTTTAATACATTGTATGTGATCAGCTGAGAGACTATCTGAGGCTGGAGTTTTAATACATTGTATGTGATCAGCTGAGAGACTGTCTGAGGCTGGAGTTTTAATAACTGTCTGAGGCTGGAGTTTTAAGACATTGTATGTGATCAGCTGAGAGACTGTCTGAGGCTGGAGTTTTAAGACATTGTATGTGATCAGCTGAGAGACTATCTGAGGCTGGAGTTTTAATACATTGTATGTGATCAGCTGAGAGACTATCTGAGGCTGGAGTTTTAATACATTGTATGTGATCAGCTGAGAGACTATCTGAGGCTGGAGTTTTAATAACTGTCTGAGGCTGGAGTTTTAATACATTGTATGTGATCAGCTGAGAGACTGTCTGAGGCTGGAGTTTTAATACATTGTATGTGATCAGCTGAGAGACTATCTGAGGCTGGAGTTTTAATAACTGTCTGAGGCTGGAGTTTTAATACATTGTATGTGATCAGCTGAGAGACTGTCTGAGGCTGGAGTTTTAATACATTGTATGTGATCAGCTGAGAGAGTTTTAATACTTGTATCTGAGAGACTGGAGTTTTAATACATTGTATGTGATCAGCTGAGAGACTATCTGAGGCTGGAGTTTTAATACATTGTATGTGATCAGCTGAGAGACTGTCTGAGGCTGGAGTTTTAATACATTGTATGTGATCAGCTGAGAGACTATCTGAGGCTGGAGTTTTAATACATTGTATGTGATCAGCTGAGAGACTATCTGAGGCTGGAGTTTTAATACATTGTATGTGATCAGCTGAGAGACTGTCTGAGGCTGGAGTTTTAATACATTGTATGTGATCAGCTGAGAGACTATCTGAGGCTGGAGTTTTAATACATTGTATGTGATCAGCTGAGAGACTATCTGAGGCTGGAGTTTTAATACATTGTATATGATCAGCTGAGAGACTATCTGAGGCTGGAGTTTTAAGACATTGTATCGGGTAAGAGCTTTACATCAACAGGCCTAGCATGCTAAAGCTTTTTCTCCCACTTCACTGGAACAGCACTCTGTGATCAGATCTACCACTTAAAGCTTACTTCACATGAATGGCAAGACTGACCTCTGCATCTTGTTTATAGAATTAAAACTAGAGATACTTGGGTTGATTATTAATGTTAACTGTGTGTGACTTGATTGTATGTAGATCCCAGTGCAGGCTCTGAGGAGACCGACCTTATTGATGGCGACTATACCTCCATCATAGAACAGCCAGGACAGGATGTGTTACTGCCGTGCGCTGGCTACAAACCGGGAACAAACACAGGCACCATAGCTTGGTACAGGGATGCGTAAGTGTTATCACTTATTTTGTAATAGTCACTTTTCCAACAGCTTTGTCAAAAACATTTTTTCTGTATCGTGTACACATATTTTACTTTATTATTATTTTGAAATCAGCACTAGTGTGTGTGTCGAGTCATTTGCTAATAGGACAATAAAACAAGTCTTGGTGTTGTTTTCTAGCTACCTTTATAAACCCTTAGTTTTCTTATCTCAGATTCCTGGTGTCTGATGACAGACGTTACGTAAACTACCTGAATGGTTCCCTCCTCATACGCAGCCTCTCCAGCCAGGACTCAGGGGTGTATGCTTGTCGTGTCACCAATGGCAACGTTCTGCCATATATAGAGAGATATCGATTACAGGTTGAAGGTGAGCAACACTGGTGAATATTTCTGTGATCAGTATAAATGTGCTTACTGTTGAAAATCATCAGATGTAATACAGATCAGTACATCATTGTGACCATTAAACCTTTCATTTCAGTGGCAATAGGAATCTTCCCTACACCAGCCAAGATTGTGGTTAAGCCTGGAGGCAACGCTTTTCTTCACTGCCAGGCATATGGCACACCTCGACCTTCTGTGTCCTGGACCCAGGGAGGGACCCCTGTCCGGTCAGTGGGTAGGTTTGCTGTGTTTGACAATGGCACTCTGATCATCTCCCAAGTGAATGTCCAGGATACCGGGGACTATGTGTGTATGGCAACTAATGGAGTGTCAACACCTGCACAGCGCATCATGATGTTAGCAATTAGAGGTAAGTAACAATTTGGTGATTCCAGATGATACAGACAGGTCTGGAGTAGAACCTAAGTATAGTATAGGAATTTCGTTTTTAATTTTTCAAGCCTCTGGTAAGGTAAAATACAAAATTGGTGAAATCTCAAATGAAAAGGAAGCAAATGTAAGATTCTCTTTATAACATACCTTCTATACTCTCGCAAGACTGATACAAAATCTGCAGTACTCTCCCACCATATCTCTTTCTGTGGCAACCATCACACATTTCCTATGATGCTATGAAATTATGATGTCACAAGAGAGTTCCTAGGTCTTATTAAAAGTTTTATCATAACACAATATATGTAATGGGTATTACATACCGTAATAAACGGGTAGTTATTTGATGAAAAGGGATGAAAAATTTGAATCTGGGTTTAGTCAGGGATTCCTACTAATTAATTCTTCTTTATAATTGTAACAGAATCACTGAAAGTAGCTATTGACGAAGTTCATAACAAGAAACCAAGGGAAGGTGATCGGCTTTACCTGACCTGTCGAGGGTATGGCTACCCACAGCCAACCTTGACATGGGAGAAACTTGGGCGTTCCTTACAGAATGGGCCTGGAGTGTTTGTGAGGGGAGGGGACCTACGTATCACCAACCTCACCTTAGATGACACAGGGTTGTATACCTGTATTGCTACCAACAATGAAGAGAAGGTCGAGGATGATATATCTATTCAAGTCTTGCAGAGAGGTAAGTTTTAATGAAGTCTCCATCATAATAGGTTGGCTGTCTCAAGGTTAAACTTCAAAAATACTGTTCTTCGCCATACATTTTACAAAGAAATGTGGGTCAATAATATGATACTGTTCTATTCTAAAATATGATAGATACTGTTCTATTCTAAAATGTGATAAAACATAAATTGTGGAAATAGGAAATAGATTTCTTCACTAATTACAGAACAACAAGATCACTGGGGAAAATGTTTAGAAGTATCATTGAAAATGGAGGAAATTCTAATAGCTTCGTTGAGAGATTCCGTTATTTATGATTTCCTGTTTGTTGTTTGAATAAAACCTGTGGATTATCTTTCTTTTACAGATGCCACACTGCCTGACTGTAAAGACCGCGCTCCACTGTTGAAGTGTCGTCTAATTGTGACAGCAATGTTATGTAACTACAGTATATACTCCAATCAATGTTGTGCAAGCTGTGAGCGAGAAAGGTCACGGCTGATAGGCTAATATATCTACCAATAATACTCTACAACACATACATTACACGAACAGCTACTGAGGCCGCACACTGTGGATCACAGTGACCTATATTGACTATTCGGTCCTGTCTGCTCAATCTTAGGCTGACAACAAGCCATCAGAATAGAGAGGTTGACAGTATTCTAACAAACCAAAGATGTTTATTTGGAGCCTTCAGTCCCTTGTTCGAGGCAGCAGGAAGGTCATAGTAAGATAACTCTATTCCTGTTGGGAACAACATTCTACCAGGATGTTCACAATAGAGCTGTATACTTGGTGTTGTTGAACAGAGTCCCATCAACATAATATTTTTAAATTCAGTGCTTGTAAGTTTGTAGATAACATTTTGTACTTCATATCTGTAGCTCACAGTAACAGTTATGCCTGATTTTGGGTATAAGATCTGTCTTTGTTACTTTTCAGTAAAATATGATCATCTGTCTGACATTTCAACATATATCGTCTTGAAATTGTATTTTATATATATTAACTAGTCTTTATTCATATGTTAACACTCCATCTAAATGGTAGCCTGCTTTATTTTCACTGCTAGTTATAATTCACTTGAGTCAATCATATATCACTGTTTTGTTCTCAAAATAGACATTATTCATGGTAACTTAATGGACTTACTTAAATTCGGAATTTAGCCGAGAATTAGCAGAGTTAACAGATGTATACGAGTGCCTGAGATATAACTGCCTTGTGGGTAGCCATGCCTGTCTTATATATATACTGTTTAGAACTAATTCACTTAAATAGGTAATAAAACAATTGTGAATATTGTCAAAAATGTATGATATTGATGGAAAACATTACCTTTGTCTGCTGTGTTAAATATGTTTGTATGTAATGATATGCAATTGGTTTTGAGTAAACAAAGAAAACAAATGATATGTAATATATAATCTAAAATTTGTATCTCTACCATGAACACACAGCTATTGAAAACTGTGTTAACCATGTACCCACAGCTGTGTAAGTCTGCTGTGTTAACCATGTACCCACAGCTGTGTAAGTCTGCTGTGTTAACCATGTACCCACAGCTGTGTAAGTCTGCTGTGTTAACCATGTACCCACAGCTGTGTAAGTCTGCTGTGTTAACCATGTACCCACAGCTGTGTAAGTCTGCTGTTAACCATGTACCCACAGCTGTGTAAGTCTGCTGTTAACCATGTACCCACAGCTGTGTAAGTCTGCTGTTAACCATGTACCCACAGCTGTGTAAGTCTGCTGTCAACCATGTACCCACAGCTGTGTAAGTCTGTTGTCAACCATGTACCCACAGCTGTGTAAGTCTGCTGTTAACCAGGTACACACAGTGTGTAAGTCTGCTGTTAACCATGTACACACAGCTGTGTAAGTCTGCTGTTAACCAGGTACACACAGCTGTGTAAGTCTGCTGTTAACCAGGTACACACAGCTGTTGAAATCTGTAGTATTAACCATTTACACGTAGCTATTGAAATCTTCTACATTGTATGTTAACTATCTACACACAGCTTTGTATTCACATTGTGTGGTGCCAGTTCCATGTGTGTTGGCGTGACTGCTTTTGCCTTATATATACAGATTCTAATTACATCAACATACAAAATACCTCATACACCCTGATGATATATAATTCCATCTGATCTGCTTGTTATAGATTAATAAACAAACACCAAAGACTCCATATTTTTTCACATATGTTTCAGTACTAACAATTGACTGATAAAGGTCCTCTGTAAATCTTGTACATATTTCATGAACAAGTAAGGCAGAGGTCAAACTTGTGAAGGTCAGTGCCTATTAAAATTATCTGTACAAGTTGTATTTATAATGTTGTTTATTCATTATGCAATAAGACCCTACATGTGTCATGGGGCAATTCATTTACAGCAGTATACAGCCAGTACAATGGCTAAGAGAGATGGCCTCAAAATTAGTGAGGGATTGTTAGTTCAGAATTTGTGAGGGATTGTTAGTTCAGGGTTAGTGTCGTACAGCAGTATAGCCAGGACAAAGACTGACAGGATTGGCCACAGAATTTGTGAAGGATTGTTAGTTCAGGGTTAGTGTCGTACAGCAATATAGCCAGGACAAAACTAACAGAGATGGCCTCAGAATTTGTGAGGGATTGTTAGTTCAGGGTTAGTGTCATACAGCAGTATAGCCAGGATAAGAGAGAGATGGCCTCAGAATTTGTGAGGGATTGTTAGTTCAGGGATAGTGCCTTACAGCAGTATAGCCAGGACAAGACAGAGATGACCTCGGAATTTGTGAGGGATTGTTAGTTCAGGGTTAATGTCGTACAGCAATATAGCCAGGACAAAACTAACAGAGATGGCCTCAGAATTTGTGAGGGATTGTTAGTTCAGGGTTAGTGTCGTACAGCAATATAGCCAGGACAAAACTAACAGAGATGGCCTCAGAATTTGTGAGGGATTGTTAGTTCAGGGTTAGTGTCATACAGCAGTATAGCCAGGATAAGACAGAGATGGCCTCAGAATTTGTGAGGGATTGTTAGTTCAGGGATAGTGCCTTACAGCAGTATAGCCAGGACAAGACAGAGATGACCTGGGAATTTGTGAGGGATTGTTAGTTCAGGGTTAATGTCTATGTAACAAGCCAGTGATGTTATTATGAATATATTGATGATGTGTATTCTATTTTAGGTTTTACAACAGGAGATCAATCGTCTCTATTTTATACAGTAATTTTGCAAAAAATAACAATGATGAATTTAGAAGTAGACTATAACATACAAAGATCAACACACTTTGTATGAGGTATTATTTCAATTCATCAACCATCATTAATGGAAAAACACTGTATTACCTTATGGATCTACATTAGGAGGATGGTGATTTAAAATGGAGATGGGGCATGGTTGAGTAGACCCTGGTTACACATTACCCTATATCTCTAAAGAAATCTCACTATTCATAATACCTCCACACATTCTTACTTCTGCTCTTTTTGGTCTCCAGGAATGTGTAAAGTAAGAGTTATCTCCCCTGAGATACAGTTGTATTTAGATAATCACTACTAAGACGTGTTCTGTAGGTCATCATTTCCTTTATATATTTGTACCAATATACCAGTGTATATATTATAAATAAACTTTTCTACTTTACTAGGATAAATAATTACTGTTTCTTCCCATATCCATATATAAAACATTTAATATGTTGTGTAAATGTATTTAAGTCATTTTATAAAAATATTAAAATGATGACAAAAATAAAAGCTGTATTATTATCTATAGATATTGTGTTATACGTTGTGTGTAAGTGTTTGTGTACAGTCAGACGAGACCCCATCTTTATACTTGAATTGTCACAACTTGGTGCATGCAGACCGAACAAATCTACCACAGGAATGATTTCCATAAACTCCAATTGGAGAATAATGTTTCTAAATTAAATACAGAAAACAGAAGGCAATTCTCTCTCACAACTAGTTGTAGCAAACTTCTAAGCACACAGTGGTTAATAACATTATGAACCATATTGACAATCAAAGCATCCTTTAACCACTCCAACACCGTATGTATCCTATGTGAGTCAGCTCCTTGAATTGAGAAGGAAGAGCTTTCCAACTTTTCACAAAGTTAGTGATTCACTTTGTCATAATCTTCAATATTATGGTATAAAAAAGTAAGTAAACAACAGCTAGTACTGTTGATGCTATGTCTGTTGTCACTCAAGGTTTGGTTATTGGTCCATCTATCTTTTTATATAAATGACCCCGCACCCCGATGGCCTCCGTTCCTCTGTACATCTATCTTTCTTTATAAATGACCCCCTCTCCGATGGCCTCCGTTCCTCTGTAAATCTATCTTTCTATATAAATGACCCCCACCCCGATGGCCTCCGTTCCTCTGTACATCTATCTTTCTATATAAATGACCCCCCACCCCGATGGCCTCCGTTCCTCTGTACATCTATCTTTCTATATAAATGACCCCCCACCCCGATGGCCTCCGTTCCTCTGTACATCTATTTTTCTGTATAGATGACCCCCACCCCGATGACCTCCGTTCCTCTGTACATCTATTTTTCTATATAGATGACCCTCCCACCCCGATGACCTCCGTTCCTCTGTACATCTATCTTTCTATATAGATGACCCTCCCACCCCAATGGCCTCCGTTCCTCTGTACATCTATTTTCAGATAACTTAATTGTTTAACATCACTTTCCCATTTGATGCCCAGCTATTACAACATGATCTAGATCAATTAGCTCTGTGGTAGATAGCATGTTGAATCCTGATAAATGTAATTCCTTTCCATCACCTGAACAACCAACACAACATCACAAATACATACTGTATGGAAATGAGTTACAATACCTAGGCAAAGTAAAATATTTAGGTGTCCAATGTCTGTGGGAGGGTCAATTCCACCATAAGCTTTCTCAGACATAAAGGTTACCTCTACATATGTCAAGGAGCAGGCAGAAAAAAGACTTGTTAGAATTTTGTAAGAATACGTCTGCTTTGTTTAATGTGACTATTATAAATGCTGCAGCACAGAGTAGCTCAATTAGTCACCAACAACTATAGAAACGTCTTCAGTGTTGGTGACATGTTTAAATATCTTAAATACCACTGACATCACTATATAAGTCAAAAGACCAAAGACCAACTCATAGCTCCATCCAACCACACACACTGCATCAAACATCATCATGTAGAACAAAGGCATGGGAACGATCCTTACATAGCACCATAGACTTCCAAACATCATATTCATTACCTCCTCTGACTGCTTCAAACTGTCATTAAACACTTCTAACTTATACTTATCCCATTTTCTATAGTATCCACTATCACATGACATTATCGTCACATAGATGGTGGTCATTACTACGTAGATGTATCCTTCCTTCCTACAATGTCGCCTTATATGATTCTTGTCCTAGTGACTAAAGAAAATTGAATTATTATATAAAAAAAGATCTCAACAGATACACAGGGTAACTATTAACCAGCTTTCTTCTGAACTTGTAATCAAAGGCCTAACTCAGTCTTCAGAATTTCCTTATGAACAAGTTGTCAATACAGATATATACAGTCAGTGTGGGTGTAACATGGGATCTGCCTTGGTAACAGTGCTCTCGGTCAATTAACTTATGTGAATGATTACGTTTAAGTATCTTAGAATCTTATCTAGTATTAAGTAGCTGAAGTATTTTAGGAGTGAACAGTAGCCATTTCAAAATTTGACTTAGAAGTTTAGAAATTGATATTTCCAAAGAAACACCTTAAGATATCTATTCTTGAAACTATGAAAATATCAATTAAAGTTTCTTACTGTACTGTACTATTTCATCATATTTGATCAGGTACTCAAAGTGTCTGTCAACTGTTGTCGTGGAAGTTCTTTATTTCTTATAAATTGTTCTGTAAAGTTTCTCCAGTGGTATCCTGTTTTTCAAAAACAATAGACCTCTAAAAAACAGCTTGGGGAGTTGACAGCACCAGCTCAAAATGTGACCCCGTACTCCTTCGGGACAGACGTCTCTCTTCTCTAGAAAAAACATTATCACTGATGGTTGTTGCCGATGATGATGATGATGATGGTGACTTGATGAGAACGCAGTGGTATGGATTCATTATAAAGTACACCGCTTACCAGAATGATACTGATGAAGAAATTCCGACAATTCTGTCGAATTCGACGTGTTTATCGGTCAAGTCAAGCAAGCAATCCAAGTGTCTTCTGCAACCTAAACCATGACATTCCACGTTTACAGGATTGGAATGTTCCATGACTAATACAGTTCAAACATGTAAAGACGAAAGCTTCTCCTCCAGACCTTTTGGTGTAAAACCAATCTTACTTGTACTAATGAACCGATTACTTCCACTTTCATTGCTACCTTGAGGAGTTTCTGCGTGTTGTAAACATGTTCAAAACAGCCTCATCGTGTCAAGTAACCGCTCGAGACGACTGAAATATAGAGTCAGTAAGGGGACATGTACACTTCTTTTATGTTACAAACTCTTGAAGTTCTGACGAACTTAGAGTCAGTTAGAAACCGACAGACATATGTCTGTCTGGCTCCCCCATCTGTAGCCTCTGGCGACGTATACCTTGAAACTAGCTGGCTGTCTTTAAAATCTAAACGAGAGAAGTTTTCATTTCATCCGTCTTCTGTCCCCTCAACTTCTTTCCTTCTCTCTGGTGCTGCCCATATCAACATGTTTATAATGAATACCTAGTGCACGTATCTTATATTGTCATCACGTGCTATCTTTTGATATTGTGTATTGTAACGTTGAGAGAAAGCCTAGTTATTTGTAACAACTTGTACTCAATCGCTTTGCTGTACTGTCGATGGAATACGTTTGAATGAGTTGTAAAACGAAAAAACTCGTTGGGATCCAAATTTTGGGACATTTCTCACAGAAAAGAGTAGTTAAGAAAACTATACAATAAAATAGTATGATATGAAAGACAAATGTAAAGAATTAGGACCGCATAAGGGCCTGATTCGAACTGAAACTGACCAAAAATGTTTTTTTTTTAATCTGGAAACCACTTAATCCAAATTGTCATCAGGAACTGTTTTTTGTCGGTTCGTACATTGATGTTACCTGGTCGTCAACATTACAACTTTCAATTTATCATTTTTTCACTCTAAAACAAAACACGAATGCTATTCTCAACAATTAGTATAGTATGCAGTGATAATCAAATGCGAAAAAAATGCTGTCACCAGTATCAGAACGTATGTTACTTATCCCAGGATTTTTGGTTCGATTCGACTGTACCATAAGTATCTTCCCAAACAAAGTATTATCACATATAGAGTTACATGTAGTTTTGTAGCTGTCACCGCATTCAATAATTACAAAATATATAGATATAGCCAAGCCATTATCATCATAGCTAGACACGGTGTTTACTCGTAAGTGTACAACACCAACTGGAATAAGTCTATAGGGGTCATTATGCGCCATATCTCATTCGACATGAAAATGCGAATAAAATTCTCTATTTTCCCCATCTTATTAACATTAAATGTCTCCATTTATCACTACCAGTTTTACATTTACCGGTATCTATGACGACGATCTCTAGTTTTATCGAATTTGAATTAAGACTATGTTGACATGTCGGTTTTGTGTCTGATGTTTCTGTACACGCTGATACACAATATGTATAATTGTAGGTGTATATTTTGTGCAGATATTTCAATTAAGACAACCAAATAACTTCCTGTATCCGGTGCAGCAACTGTTTCTATAAATAGTTGCAATAAAACCCATCTGAATGAGTGCGAATTAAGCATGATAATAATTGTGTACGTCAATAATGTAAAGCACCTTCTAGGCTTTCGTCTGTGATAACGGAAGTAAGATTAATTCCGGTGATATTAGTACATTTCTATTAAAGTGCGCCGGAAATGTTATCGCTCGGTGTAGTTAGACTAGGCTTTGTCATTGATTCAGTGCCAGTCCACTCTCGTTAATTGAGTACGTTAGAATAAGATTCGGTGTTCTATGTTTTCTATCCCTTGCACAGGGACGTATTATGAATTGAGAATCCTAAAACGAACATATCTTTGTAATGACCTTACCAGATAAGGCACACACTATACTGTACAGAATCTATAACAATATAATTTGTGAATAAAACAAATAAAAAGGTAGATATTCCAGAACATTTCCTTCTGGTTGGTAGTGTACTGTAACCTAAAGATGTCACGCCACGTTGCTGAAAATTACATTCTAAAATTTTATGGATATATTGATTCATTATTTGGTGTTTATACCGTAATTTCGTCGGCATTACTGCATTGAATCAATGGAGTTTTATTATAAGTTATATTCAAAATAGCTTTTCTGGTAGCAGAACATTTACAAATTATTTCATTTCAAACAAATACATACAAGCTGCAAACTGCCTTTAGTTTAAATTTGAAATATTTTTAAATGGAATAAAATATATCTTCTCGAATCAATAAATGAAGTCGTAACTCGTCTCAAGCAATACAGGTGGTACGTTCATAGAAGGGAGGTAACTCGTCCACTCAGCCGGTTGATCTCTAAGTAAATTTACCTTTTCTCCCTTTGAGTACTGCTTCCGGTTTTCTGATCATCCAAAGTTAACGGCAACACGTTCAGAAAGGGGGTTACCCTTCTCCTAACGAAATCGACTCATGTATCTGTTGAATCTGCTTAAGTCATGATCGATCAGCTTATTTCACACTTAACTTTCTGGCATGTTTGCTATAGGGTCTTGCTCAAACTCAGTATTCAGTACTCATAAGTACATTTTTCTTTCTCCAAACTGCTTGTAATATTCACCTTGAGCATCACTTTAGCATTCACCGTATTTATCTTCTTGTTACTGTTTCCTTCTCATTTCGTTTCTGCTGCACAATCCATCCCCACTCCTCTCTCTCTCTCTCTCTCTCTCTCTCTCACACACACACACACTCGCATCATAAAGATCTTGCGTTTTTTGTTTGTTTTGCTGGGGTTTTTATTTTTTTCGAAAAAAGGCAAGTGCGACTAGTTTAGTAAAGTGCATGTTTTGGAATGTGCTTGGACGGAAATCCCATTAAGTCGCATGGCCGTGGAAATGATGGATTGTTTATCTGAATATAGATGTTATTGGTAAACGGAGAGTCAAATTGCTGGATCAGATGTTATCAGTAAAAACAGTTGTATCTGGTTTGTTAACAATCTGGAATCGGTACTTAAACCTCAAAAAGTGGGACTGGAAGGATTGGATTCTCCGTGAAGAAACGGTTATCGGATGGTAGACGACAAACACCGGGGTATACTATGTTTAAAATTTACAACACGCGCGAGTCAGCAGACCTTCGTCACGTGTATTCTACTGTTACTGGAAAACTTCTCTTGTGCGGTTGTTGTGCACTAAGTTTTAAGACAAATAAGTGTATAAAAAAATTGAACGAATTTTCCTACTTCAAATTAACACGTCCTCAAGTGGCAGGTATGACGTCACAAACACCGACCATAATCATCACCTGTAACAGGAGCTGAGGCTAGTCAGGTGACCTGTTCTCTTCTACACAGGTAAACTACCCATGTTGGGATGCCGAAAGTTTCATTAGGGCGCTACTCCGACTATTATTTTCATTAACGAGGAAGAGCAACATTGATGGAGACAATTACAGTGCTTGAGAACAGTGCTGCAGATGCAACAGGGACGAATAAATTACCTCGCTAAATTGTGATTTTGTGTGAAGAGTTAAATCAGTGATGCGTGACCAAATTGATAACAGGAAAGTAAAAATAACCGAAAGAGAAAAATTCTCAGCCATGACGGAGTGACTTGCTTACTGAGCAATGAAACTATTTTCAGGCGTGGACAAAAATCAAAATACAATATCAGTGGCGTACTTCTGTACTCCCGTGCATCCACATCGGTTTTCGGATAATATGTTTCTTGTTTTTGTTTTTTCTTGATAAGGAGCTGGAAGTTGAAATTCAGATAATTTACTCTTTGATTTAATATTCTTGCAGAATAAAAACTCATATTACTTATCAACACTGTAAAAATTATAAGTATGCTCCAGTTCATGGACTATTAATCGTAAGAAGAGATCTGTTACACATTAGTTACATTTAAAATCCAGACAAATCTAAGAGACCTAATAGATTATCGACTTTCAATCTAAAGCATTCTACTGGGGCACCTTTTTTTATCTGTATTATTTACCTGTAAGGTACTGGCTCAAAAAAACATATATAATATGTATAAATGCGATCTATAGTAAGTATTGATACACAAATGACCTTTGATCAAAGTAGAGATCTTGATGCAACCGATAGAGAGAGAGAGGGGGGGGAGAGAGAGAGGGGGGGAGGGAGAGAGGGGAGAGAGAGAGAGAGTTGTTTTGGGATGTATAACATATAACTAACTAGTTGCAATATGGTGACTTGAATCCAGACACGTAACGTCAAAAATAATTTTAGGACCTTGTCGGGACGAGACGGGTGCCATGCCTACCAGCAGAGGAACCATATATTCTCCACTTTCCGTTTCCCCATAGACTTCAATGTTAATCACAGATTGTTTTTTTTTTTTTTTTTTTAATAAAATTGGATTTTAAACATTTAACACTTTTAAATAAAATGATTGAATAAAGTGACGAAAATTGAAACGTTGACATATACTTCTTGGGTATAGATTAATTCTGTACATTACAGGTAGTTGGTTTGAAATCTTCATCGAATTTTTCAAAGTGAGAGGTGAGCGAAAAATGACTCCTAGTCATCTTTCTGCTTTTTTGTAATTCGGTTATCTACTATTGATTATACCCTGGTTTGTTACATGCAGGTGTTGAATTCTGGAATAGTTACAAACCTATATGTATAATAAGTACGTTTTAGAACTTCGTGCGTTACCGTAATTAATTACATAAATGATTTTGATACATTATTAAAAATACAAACACGTCATGTTATTTAAAATATAACAGTGTAAATCCAATTGATCTCTTTAAAAAGGACGCAACTAAAATTGTTAACTAGAAACATTTTCGGGAAAAATAATGTCAAAATGAATAAAGACCTTAGATTTTACCTTTCATTTTTAATGCTAAAAAGGCTGTTAGTTTTGCAGCCAGAATATGTAAACCATAAACGATATTGTACACCCGAGAGAGCATCCTCTCTCAGTCTCGGGTCGACCCTCATGGCGACCTGTTTGGATAGTAAAGAAATGCTTCTAAAACAAAAATGACTCCTGGCTACTCTCCGTAATGTACGTAATGTACGCAGGCTTTCTGTTGTTGTCAAACACAGCAAAAATATACACAGCAAGTGTGTACTGATAGAAATAGTATTATATTATCATTACTAGTATATGACAGGAACTGAAATTCCAGCGGGTGTAATAATACCGTTACAATGACAAGCCAAGTTGTCATTTATTTATGGAAAAATATTGATCCATTAACAGACATACTTAATTAAGATATTTTATTTGTTAGTAAGATATCTTGTTTGTTTATAAGATTTTTTTTAAATCTATGAAATGTCTAGGTTACTATATAAGATATATTTTAAAAATTGAATTATCTTTATTAGATATGATCATGTGGTGAGATGAGGCACTTACTCAGTATCCCATAGTCAACATCGCATAGTCATCCCAGATACAGATATATTTCCCAGTAAAAATTGAATTATCTTTATTAGATATGATCATCTGAAGAAATGGTGAGATGAAATGGCACTGAACCCGCAGTCAACATCCCAGTCAATACACCGCAGTCAGTATCCCAGTCAACATCCCAGTCAGTATCCCGCAGTCAACATCCCACAATCAATACACCGCAGTCAGTATCCCACAGTCAACATCCCACAGTCAACATCCCAGTCAATACACCGCAGTCAGTATCCCACAGTCAACATCCCACAGTCAACATCCCAGTCAATACACACCGCAGCAGTCATCCCACAGTATCCCACATTCAATACACCGTCAACATCCCAGTCAACATCCCAGTATACACCGCAGTCAACATCCATCCCACAGTCAATCAATACACCGCAGTCAGTATCCCACAGTCAACATCCCAGTCAATACACCGCAGTCAGTATCCCACAGTCAACATCCCGCAGTCAACATCCCACAGTCAACATCCCACAGTCAAAACACCGCAGTCAGTATCCCGCAGTCAACATCCCAGTCAATACACCGCAGTCAGTATCCCACAGTCAACATCCCACAGTCAACATCCCAGTCAATACACCGCAGTCAGTAACCCACAGTCAACATCCCACAGTCAACATCTCAGTCAATACACCGCAGTCAGTATCCCTAAGCCAACATCCCACAGTCAACATCCCAAAGTCAACATCACACAGTCAACCACAGTCAACATCCCTGTACGCCAATCCATCCCACAGTCATCCCGACGCAGTCGTAATCATCCCAAGTCAACATCCCTGTCGTTTTGACGTCGTAATCTCACTATTCTCATGACGTCGTCCCATTCAACATCCTAGACAACTTTTTAAAAAAATGTCTCAGCTGTCGACAACCCACAGAAAATACCCAGGCCTCCACTGGTCCACAGTCCGCCTCTGCTCCTGCAAGCATCTGTATACCATAAATTTGACAATCAATTTATTCCTCTTACCATGCAAAACAGAACGAGATGTCTTCACGAGTCACAACGAAAATGTCAATTCATTTGATATATCATATTTAGATTGATCGGTTGAGCGAAAGACTAAGAAGGCAGAAGTTACCGTTTCAAATCTTAGCGGATGCATTGAAATAAATAATGACATTTTATATACATCTTTATTGTATTGTAATTCTATATCATATAGATATGTATAATACTAACTATATGTTTATACCCACAACTTATCTTCTTTGGCTTTGTTACCGCTTCGAGGACCAAAATAATATAACATATTATCATTGTTTTATAATGTGTAAATGTACGTTCATAGCTGTTATACTTAAAAGATTGCGGATAAGTTCATGTCATTAAAAAAACTATTTGCAAATATTCAATGCATTTATTAAAGCGTGCCTAATTTGTATGTAGGTCTAGGTCGTATGCAAAACAGTTTTGATCAATGACGTCAGCTTTTCGGGAAATATTGGAACTCTTTTGCGTCAACGAGTAAAAAAGTAGTGGACAGGGCAAGAGGTACGGGGTGGAAACTTATTGTAAACAGTTCAAAAAGTTTCCAAAAGTTACTTGGAGTAATTTATGACATCAAAATGTAGAACCAGTCATTAAGGTAAGTGTTTAGGGTGTACACTTAACTGTTACAAGGTGTTGGAAAGTTGTTTTACTTGTCGAAGACACTTACGGAATATTGGGGTCACGCGAGGAACGAGTTAGATTTCTAGGACATGCATCAACAAGGCCTCCGGTGTATTTTATTGCCCCGTCTAGTTTTTAAGAGACGGTTCTGTAATTGATGTATTGTTAGATATTAACCTTTGTTCGTTTTATGTGTAATGATTAGTTATTATTTTATCAAATTGACGAAGACGAGTAGGTAAACAAAGTTTTATTTTCTAAGATTTTTGCATAAATTATGGAGTAAACTTCACGGCTGATTGAACACGGTGCAGTACTTGAATTGGTAAGGCTAAAAAATATAGTCGGAATAAAGATATAACGTTTTTTATGTGTGTGTTATTGTCCTTGATAACGAAAACAATTTTTTGCATAGTTTTTTTTAACTTTACATAGTTTATTTTTTTAAGATATTATTGTATGTTGTAGTTTCTGGGTCAATGAAATATAGTTGACTGAAAAAAATACGCGCGGAAGATGTGCATTTTGTATATTATCATATTTCCTGTACTTAGATTTCCCCCGCTTCTTCTTCTTTTTTAAAAGAACATTTGAAAAGAATACTCCTGATGTCTGTAGTAGACGGTGTATAAATTAAATGTGAACTAATAATACTTTCTTTCATATGACACAAAGCTTTTGTGAAAATTGTTCAAATGTTATGATATTCATAATATAACAGACAGTGAGTATATTAACTTGGAACCAGTCATTCTTTGTGTCCTGTGATCATGCCAGTTGTCTCATTTTCAATTATCTCTCAAACTATTCTTTGCGAACATCAGTATAATATCAATACAAAAATGTTAGAATAGATTGTGGCATGGTTTGCGAAGAAATTATAAGCAATTGAGTTAGAATTTGTACATGTACAGTAATTTTGCAAATTTCTGCCATGAGATAATTAAGTAACATTTAACATAATCATTTTTATGCATTTAGCAGAATATCTAAAATAAAACTTTGCATCATATATATTTTCAGCAAATCACTCAACAATGTACTTTCGTGAAAATGGCTATCCAATTGCAAGGACTGGTTGCTTTTAAATGTTCTCAGACATGAGTTTTCAAGATGGCAGAGTGTGAGGCAGTGTCAGATAGAGAGGTTCTCCTTAACTACTATAATGAACTCCTCTCTCAGAACAAGATCAATGCCTGTAAACGTCGCAAGGTATCCACAGAGGAGGCAGAGTCATCTACCCTTGCCAACAACAGTCTCCTCTCTGCAGAGATTAGAAATACAGAATCATGTGAGTGGTTATGAGGACAAAGCACAAGTTTTCCATACATATGATGTAGTCTTAAATGTGTTCAAATAACTCGTCTAGGAAGATATTTTTTATCTGATATTTATTTGTGATAAGATGTTAATGTCCTTATCAAAGTTAATTCCTGCAGAAAGTGCAATTCAAGTTTGCTATTTTTAAGTAGGCATTATTGAAAAGGTATTCTTGAATAGCCTTTGATAATTCTGCCAAAATTCTGGTTTTAATTATTTTTTGTTTTCATTGGTTATTTCAGCATTAGATTCGCCAAGTTCTAGTCCTTCTACTGGGGAGCAAAGTGATGCAGAACAGTCGCCCTCAAAGGTTGTCTCACCCAATGATTCTGCCACCACAAATGAGGCCATCCCTACAACCAACGTCATCCCTCCCACTGAGGTTATCAGCCCTACCAAAGTAAAGGTCACCCCTCCTTCTGAAGTCATCATTCCCACCGAAGTCATTAGCTCAACTGAGGTTGTCAATCCTGAAGAAGTCATTGATCTTTCTCCTAAATCTGTGAACAGTCCCACATCCCCAGCAACCTCCATCTTACCCCCAACACCCACTACTCCAATCTTACCGCCTACCCCTACAAGCCCACTGACTCCTAATCCTCCTGCCACACCCTCTAGTGGCACAGAAAACACACTAGAAGATCTCAGTGAAGCCCTCAAGGATGCAACTCAGACTCCCACAAATGAACAGGGTTCCTACCCCTGTCCTAAATGTGACAAACAGTTTGCCTATGTAGGGAATCTAAAACGACATATTAAGATGCACCATGGAGAATTTCGACCATACAAATGCTCATTGTGTGTCAAAAGGTTCTGGGGAAATGACAGTCTAGAGCAACATTGTAAGCGAGTTCATTCCAAAGATAAGCCATATGCTTGTGCCCACTGTGAAAAGAAGTACTCTGTGTGTTATGACCTTCAGAAACATGTACGTAGTGTCCATGGAAAGGACATAGATTGGGAGGTGACTGTGCCTAGTAAATCCCCTGGGCCTGAAGATACTGGATCAGACAGGCGTAAAGTTACTGGAATAACCACTGTACACCTCGGTCAGTTAAACCACAAGTGTAAATTCTGCAACAGGGGTTTTGCCACATTTAATGGACTTGGTGTGCATCTAAAAATGCATTTCCGTTGTAAAGTATGTCAGAAAGGCTTTAACACAGAGGAATCATTGAGGACCCATGTGGAGAAAGCACAACATCAGGCAGGGGGTCTAGACCAGGAATATGTTTTATAATTCTATATTGGGTCTTTAAAACATCAGTATTAGATAATCATGCTCACCCCAAACATTCCAACATATATTCATCCAATTTTTGTATTGGATCATTTTCTATGAATTCACTGGAAGAAGGGTTTGGGTGTGTATATTAAGGTTGAGCTATCCAGTAGAAATCCTTTTTTTTTATATTTTATCCATGATTACATGTTTTAACATGAAGGTTTTTTATGTTTTGATTTTTTTCTTTAATTCTAGTGTTAACCATATACATGGCTTTAATTTTAAATGTAGCTTTAACAAATGCCTACGTTGTGTATTAACAAGGGTATGATATGTTGTATACATTGAAATGTACTAGGATATTCTCGATAGCATTGAACACAGGACTTTTTACAAGCATTGGTAGTATAATTTATTAAGTCACGGAAGAAAATATTTTATCTTTATTTATATATACCAGTATAGTGCTTCATTGTATTTTTTACTTCATTTTGATATTCAGATCTTTTGTTTTAAGAGTTTATAAATTTTTGAGGTTTTGAAAAACAAATCTTCTGGTTGGTATAACATATATATGCAGACTAGATATAGAATTGACCAAGGTTTAAACAGAAAAAAACAACTGGTTGGTTATGATATTCAGTTAAAACTATAGTTATCATTACAATTCATATATCTTAAGTTTTCTGTGGTGATAACATGGAGCTTCTGCTGGAAACTGAGAACCTTTTTTGAAATGATTTCCTCTAATAGTGTTAAGTTACATAACTGCAAGCTTTTAACTGATAAACTATAAGTATGTTTTAAACATTTACCATCTCTTTTAAGTTTGTGATTGGTCTATTATTTGTTATTTTTTAAAATTTTGACAATAATGATCACAATGAATCCGTCACCACTATAAACTTGAAACCAGTTTGTGTTTTTTCTCTTATGGAATATTATGAAACTAAAACATTTCTTATGAATGATGAATTTCAGTCTTAGAAAATTTTGTATCTGCTTTCTTATTTCCTTGTAGTATTTTTCTAGAAAATACTTAATTTTACATCTTAATTTTTATGAAGTTTAAAAGAAGACAATTTTTAAGTATTTTATTAAATGAAGACTTGTACTATCAACAGCCTGAGTGTTTAATTATGTGTGCTGGACATACACTGTTTATGGTTTTATATGATATCCCCTATACTTAGTAATTATAAATGCACATTTGAAATTGAAGACATTTTCCAGTCTTGTTGATAAATGCACTGTTAAGTTTGAAGTATTCCAACAGTCCTGACCAAACTTTTCACCAAACATTAAAACTAATTTAAATAGAAAACTCAGAAACTTGCAGGTTTACCATCGTGCTACTGACTGTGAGATATTGGGGTTCTACTGTATATAGTTTCTCAGCTACTGACAATCAGACTGTGTACTGTATATATTGTGTAAATTGATTTGTAACTTTTGTATTACAGTAATTATGCCTACTGTGGAAATCCTAGTAATGCTGCCAGCTTAGGTTGGATTAACCTCTTAGTGAAGTGTGTGATTTTAGTATTAAATACTAACCTTTTTTTCTATAGATGAACATGTTATTCAACAGTTGTTTAACTTGGTACTTGCACATCATTCTTTTGATATTAACTGTTTCTGGTTTTCTCTTTGTGGCATTAAATTTTGTTGTGCTTGACTGTTTCCTATACCCCCACAATGTACATAGACATTTTGTTACCTATTCTAGTGGAATTTTACTGAATACTAGTTCTCTGACACAATCTAGATGTTTACATTTTGTCCATCATTCTACCAACAGGGTACTGTACACAACAGGATGATGTGATTGGTTACGTTTCTATACGATAGATATCCTCTTTAACTGTGGCATTTTTTATACCTTCTTAGAAAGATATGTTGCTGTGATATTTTAGTTTTCAACATCTCTCAGTTCTTTAATACATTAATTTTACACAGATGAAATTTTCAAGTCTCAGTTTCCATGGAAACAATGTTAGATATGCGTGGTAATTTTATATATGTGTGATTTTCCTGATATGTCAGGATGTATCGTAGACTTAATCTGAAATCTTGACTGATAAAGTAACATAATTTGGAAGTCAGTCTAATACATTAAAAAGGATATTCATAAGTTTATATCCTATCTCTTATCTTTAGGAACACATTAATGTGTTTGCTTTTATCTGAAAAATGTGTAACAGTGTCAGTCCTGTAGAACACATATACCTACTTAAAATATATGTACTACTCTCACCTTTTATCAGTTACATGTTACCTGTTTATAAGATAAGTATTGCTTTCAGGTCATTTGAGACTTTGTCAGTAAAATTTTTAAAAACCTTTCATGGCAAAAGGCACACCAAAATTGTAAATTATGTAGTCCTCAACCCCCAGGCACCTGAGTGGCGAGGCCAAAAATCTTCTTCTCAAATCCCAGGTTTGGTAGAATCAAGTGCTCTTCATGGATGGAAGGTCTTCAGATGCTTTAAAATTGTGAATTTGATGTCCCAGAGTCTCAAATTTCCCCCAGGGGAGAGGGTAAAATTTACTATAGTTTATACAGGAAAATCAGATTTTTTAACGTTATTTTTGTATTTTTTATTCCAAATAGTTCAAACCTGGTTAGAATAGTTTAAGATGATAGTTTAATGAGATGCACATATTGACCCTGCTTCGATATGATTGCTTTATACTGATTATATAGTAAATCAAAAGTGATAGTAGGCTTAAATTTAATAGCACCAAATTGTTTGTTTACAATACTTTATTCCATCTTGATGTTTTTGATGTACAAGTATCAAAAGTCCCTAACATGGAGAATTATACTGTCCTATTTCATTTTCAAACATGATTAATGTTCATACTATATTATTGTAAATTTTATAACAGATGAAATCCAGTTAAAAGTGCAAACACTGTTTCAATCCTTCCTTAAGTGGACATTGTACATTGTGTATCAAACAATGTTTTATAAACCCAGGAGGATTCCCCAACTAGGATGTGTAACTCATTTGTTTGTAGTGTTTGATTAATAGTAATTTAGTATATATGTCATGATGTTTATATATAGCTGATAAACAAGCTTATGTCACCAAAGACTTTTACATATGTATTTTCTTCCTTTTTATGTCAGTTTTCAGTTTGAAATCAACTGATTGTGGCCAATTATGTGTTAAAAATTTGTTGAAAACAATAGAATTTGCTTTATAAAATGTATATAACAAATACATGTATATGTACATCTTCATGAATGGATGTATGGTCAACTCCAAATATCACATTCATATAATTGACTAAAAACAGAAACTTGTTAGTTTCCATGTAGTCAAGTAAGTGGTCTTGATGAATTTAATTTTTTTTTCTTTTGGTGTCTCTACTAGCTCAACATTATACTTACCTATAATATTCAGCATAAATATATCTCATACATGTGCAAGTGATATATGACTACATGTATGGTGATGTTAGAAAATTTGTCTTACAGTCAAAGTTTAAATCAAGCAGAATATATGGTTGAGTTTTTGTTTTTTCGTGACAACAGATGTAATTACATGCAATAACTCAACATGATAGGACATGACGCCTTAGATCATGTGATGTTTACCTCATTTACATATGTTTTTATACCTTACTTATCCCAGGTACCACTGAACTACTGAAAACTTAGTACCGGGTAGATAGGACTGCTTTTCATACAATGTTGTATATGATTACAAGGGCATTACCACAGTACAGTATACAGTACTACTTTATATATAGTGTTGTCATATTGTCAATTCTTTTTGTTACTTGATACACTGATTGTATTTTATACATTTAAAAATATATTTTTCCTGCTATTTCCATGAAAAAGTATGTTATTGCATCATCATGTGTCTGTGCAAAATTACTTTTAATTGTATTTTTACATGGTCACATGATTGTTAAAATCAGTTGTCTTTGATGGTATTGTTCACCTGTCCCTGGCTACGATATATTGGAGAATCTTCAAATTGATATTGTGAAAGATTTGAGATATTTTTGGTGTAAGTTGTACTGTAAACACATGAGAAATAGTTAAGATTTAGTATATATTGGATAGATTGGAATGGTATATGTAAACAAAAGTTTGAAATTAGAGAACTGTAATGGCAGGTTTGTTTGATATCCTTAAAGTACAACAATTATTAGTGCCTTCCCATGGTGAAGTCAGAAATGTTTGTCCTTTTGTACGGATAGTAGACAGGATATAAGATTATGCAAGGCCGGATTACCTTATTTCAGTCTTATTCTTTCAAATAATACATATAAACAGTTTCCTTTTCTATGTATTTCTATGTTCCGATCATTATGGGAATATTTCTGTCTGAAAGAAAATAATTCTATATAAATTGTCACTAGAGGTACATTGTACTATTATTTACCTTACCCAGGAATCATATAACCTGTACTATACCTATGTATTTAAGCCAGGGCAAGGGTTAGATGTAGCCATCAAGTATCTTGTAGAGGACTAGGCTATCAAGGTACCCAGTGCTAGGGTTTAGATAATGTGTCTAACCCAGGGCCAGGGGTTAGACATAACTATCATGTGTCTTGGGGTCAGAGGTTAGTTATGGCCATGAAGTGCCTTACCCAGATCCATGGATGGAAGTGAAAGACGGCCATCAAGTGTCTTGCACAAGGCCAGATTTACTATGTCCATCATGTGTCTTATTTATCCAGGGTCAGGGAAAAAACATAACCATTATTTACTTATGATATTGTCCTCTTCCAACAGTAACAATATCTTAAGTTTAATCACAATTTCTTCCTTTATATTGTATTTGAACAAATGTTGAATTTTTAAGCATTATTGCCTTCAGAATAATAGTGTTCGTGAACTACAGAAGCAAAGAAAGAATGAATATGTGGTTTTCACAATTGTTAAGTCAGTCAATATAAATAATACAGGATACTGAAGAAAGAGAAATAAAAATGAGCATGTTTGTTTAGTGTGTAGAGTCTGCATCATGTTTATGTATATTCTATTATTTTGTAATTACTTTGTATCAGCATTATGCTTGTTGTACATCACTATACATAATTAAGATTTGCCCATTTGGCACTTCATTTGTGTTTATTTGTTTCCCATCTCAGCCATTGAATTACAATTTTGAACCAGATTTTGTATTCATATTCAAAGTTATTTTAAGTAACAATAGTACAGCAGGTATATTAGAGTGACTGTTCTTGTTCCTAACTTGACATCTGGTCCTTCATTACCAGCGATGTACACTGTACCACCAGTGTTTAAAACTGATAATAAATAGTGATACTTATTTCTGTTTTTATGAACACTTCTGAAGAAAAACGGGGACCAAGAAGAATTTTATTCTTTTCTATAATCATTAGTTTTTCTCTGTTTGTGTTCAGTTTTAACTAATTATTCTATAGCCTTTATAAGTCTAGTGAAGTCATGTTATTATACTTCATTAGACTGTCACTGTTTCAAAGGGAAGTTTGACATTATAAAGTGATTTGATGGTACAAAAAATGATTAAAAATAACATACTTTTTTTTAAAATCATACACTTGAAATACTGTATTATGAGATTTTTATTTCATGCATGGTAAATATTAAACTAAAATATCTTCATTGAAAAAGGCATACATTATATATTTTTAGTCCCAGCTCTTTCTTGGCAAAACTATGGCATGGACAAAATGTTAATCTTGTTCCAAATTTGACAACAAGTGGCAAAATCATGTGGTATATTTGCAGTAAGCTAACTGGGGAAAAAATGGCAATATATCATCAAACTGTACAAAATTATTGTAGAGTAATTAAAGTAACACTTACATTGAAAAGGATAATTCACTGTATTTTGTAAATCTTTGAGAACTTTGTTATTGTGTATTACTTCATATTTTCTTAATTCAAAGTGATTCACACCAGATTTTTTATATCTTTTTGCATCAAATTTTGGTTATTTTTTTTCCAATATAATATTTGTCATATCATAGATGTTGATAGGAATCAGTTCAGTGTGGTGTTATTTTTCATGATTTTGTGTGTACTACTATTTCAATGTAGGCTTGATATAGTAGAAACATTTGATGTGTCTAAGCCTGACCAAACTACTTACGTTACAAGAAGTCATTAGGAATTCTCATACACTCCCATTTACATACTTGAAATGTAAAAACTGGCAAAAATAAAAATACTTGAGCAATGTCAGTATGTTTTGTGATTTGATATTTTAAAATACTGCTAGCATGTAAGTATGATCACAGTGACCATGGTGTCTGACCATAACTCTTGTCTTGTATCCAAGTTGTCTGACCCCATACCTCCCATAACTCTGTTGTCTTGTATCCAAGTTGTCTGACCACCACTCTCTGGTCTTGTTACCATGGTGTCTGACCACCTTTCTCTGGTCCAGTGACCCTGGTATCTTACTATATCTCTCTAGACTAGTAACCATTGTGAATGAACAGAACTGTCTGGTCTAGTAACCATGGTGTCTGACCACAACTATCTAGACTAGTAACCATGGTGTCTGACCACAACTACCAAGACTAGTAACCATGATATCTGACCAGAACAATCTGGTCTAGTAACCATTGTTTCTGTTTCTGACCACAACTCCTTGACTTGTGACCTTAGTGTTTGACCACGACTTGCTACACTTATGACTTGAGACAGCTCTTTGATTTGTGACCTTGGTGTCTGACCACAATATGCTACACTAGTGACCATAGTGTCTGACCACAATATGCTACACTAGTGACCATAGTGTCTGACCACATCTCTTTGACTTGTGACCATGCCATCTGACCACGACTTGCTACACTAGTGACCTTAGTGTCTGACCACAACTTTTTGACTGGTGATAATGATGTCTGACCACAACTCTTTGACTTGTGACCATGCTATCTGACCACAACTTGCTACACAATTGACCTTAGTGTCTGACCACAACTTTTTGACTGGTGATAATGATGTCTGACCACAACTCGCTCTACTACAGTGTCTGACTACCCCGTACAACTCTTTGATTTGTGACCCTGGTGTCATATGTTTAAATAAATATCAAGTCACTGTATTGTTTGATGACTCTATTAATTCCAGACTGGTAAAAGTGGAGTCTGACTCTTGCTGCTTTGAAAAATGTGTTCTGAAACAGATGTCATGATGGTAAACCACATTTCACATAAAATCTCGGTTTTAACATTAACGTTACCGCGCAAAGGTTTTGGGATGTGTATGAAGTTATTATGAAATAGCATATAACCTTTTCCTTCAACAACTTTTTTTCAAATGTTTTTTCTGTTATTATTAAATTAGTTGAATCCGGAAATATTGTTCCGAAATCTGTTTTGCCGATTATAATAACGAGGAAGTACCTCGGGGTTTTAGTACAGTATTAATGTTCCGAATAGAACAGTTAGCCATGCGATGCCTATTTTTGACATTTCGGTCGGCAAACCTGTTCAAAACAATATTATGTCGAAGATGTCCTGTTATCATACAACACAGATTAGCTTTCAAATTATCAAAGTCCGAAGAAACGAATCGGATACGGAATACTGGAATAATTGCTCACATAGACGCTGGGAAAACGACAACAACCGAACGCATGCTATTCTATTCTGGCTTCAGCGAACACCTTGGTAGGGTAATTGGACGTAATTTTGACAGGTGCTGCAGTACAAGTTTAAGTCAGTCTCAGTGATTGTCAGTGCACTTAATTTGAGTAAATGGACATTGTATGTAATCATAGTTCTATATACGGTAGAAGGTATTCAATAGTTGCTCGTTAAAAGTCAATCTCTATTTCGCCGGTATGATCTCTAATGAAGGAATATCGTTTCTGACATCGGTTATTCCTTCTCCTCCTGTGAGAGATGAATCCCGGACTGTGTCTTGGACAAATTATAGTTATAATTGTAAAAGATAAACAAAGCAATGGCGTTTGTTACTTTTGTGCACCATATAAATATGTTAAATGTTTTATGTGACTTTTTTTATTACTAAATAGCCATGTATGTACAAACCCAGACTAGAACCTGAGTAGCTCCATATGTAAGGTCACACTTACAAATGTATAAAATACTGTATTATATCCTAAGGAGTTGGATGGGTTGAGAGTCATCCCATGTCTCCTGGCATGACTGTGCTAAAGAAATAAAAAGTAGATCAACATAATCACACAATTCCATACAGGACATGTTAGATTTCATCCCCAAGTGACTCATAGGCAACAAAGATGCCTACATACATAGGCCAGCTTATGTTAGTGGGACAGACGTAGAGAGGATGTGTTTGGCAGTGTACTCTATATTGAATAAGGCCGATATGTGTGTTGGAATAGCCATTTTGTCAAGCTATAACACCTGAACTACTCATGTATCTTAACCTACGATACCTCTCACCTATGAGTACACTATACTCCACCACTTTTGAATCTCAATGTCACAGACATTCAACTTTAGACTTCTAATTTTGGGTCTAATGCTGGACGAAGTTGATATTGACAATAAATGATTATTAACAAGAAGTTCAATGACACAACATACCAAATTATAGAAGAAATGAAGAATGGAAGGTTACATTGCCCTTCTTTTGGTAAGTTTCAGTGAAACTTTTTGCAAGAACTGCTGTGGATACAAGAAGTATACAGAGCCCTCATTATATAAAGTAGAATCAGGTTCCTAGTGTTAAGACAACATGGTCAGATCTTATCCAATTCAAGATTTATTCCATCAGAAGTCTATTGACATGTTTCAAATTTGAAAAATGTCAACAAGCTTCTGAAGGAATAATTCTTGAATTGTTGAATTGAAAAGGATCTGGCCGCTGTTTTCACTCCAGGAACGTTATTGTGTTAACATTGTTCAAATACAGGAATATAATTGCAATATGTTATAACAGGATCTGTTGATGATGGTGATACTGTGACTGACTACATGGATCAAGAGCGAGAAAGGGGAATCACAATTACATCCGCTGCTGTAACTTTTGACTGGAATAAACACAGGATTAATCTACTGGACACCCCAGGTAGGATTCTATTTACTGTATTGTGTGATATTCTGTGAATATATGTCCTATGGTAGGACACTTTACTGTATAATATGATGACCTGTGTATATGTGTCCTATGGTAGGACACTGTTTATTGTATAATATGGTGACCTGTGTATATGTGTCCTATGATAGGACACTGTTTACTGTATAATATGGTGACCTGTGTATATGTGTCCTATGGTAGGACACTGTTTACTTAGTGTGGTGACCTGTGTATATGTGTCCTATGGTAGGACACTGTTTACTTAGTGTGGTGACCTGTGTATATGTGTCCTATGATAGGACACTGTTTACTGTATAATATGGTGACATGTGTATATATGTCCAATGGTAGGACACTTTACTGTATAATAATGGTGACCTGTATATATGTGTCCTATGATAGGACACTGTTTACTGTATAATATGGTGACATGTGTATATATGTCCAATGGTAGGACACTTTACTGTATAATAATGGTGACCTGTATATATGTGTCCTATGGAAGGACACTGTTTACTGTATAATATGGTGACTTGTGTATATATGTCCAATGGTAGGACAATTTACTGTATAATAATGGTGACCTGTGTAGATGTGTCCTATGGTAGGGCACTGTGTACTGTATGATATGATGACCTGTGTATATATGTCCTATGGTAGGACACTGTTTACTTAGTGTGGTGACTTGTGTATATGTGTCCTATGATATGATACTGCTGGTGAGTGATTTATACAGGTGATCTGTAGTCTGTGATTGACTTTCTCTGTTAATGTTTTTGATTCTTTTCACAGGTCATATTGATTTTACGGTGGAGGTGGAGCGGTGCTTGCGAGTCCTCGATGGAACTGTCACAGTTCTAGATGCTGCTGCAGGTTTGTAAGCATAAATTACCATTTGATAATATAAAATATGTTTACTGATTTTTTTATGAAAGGGATCTGTGTTTTGTTTTACCTAATTTCTAGCTCCGCTACTCAAAGCTTGCTGGGATGAACAGCTATCAGGTTGGTTCAAATGAATTATTTTGATCTGCTTTCATGGTCACAAGGGTCATATTTGTTGAAGGTTATGAACAACTTGTTCTCAATAGTTAAATGTTGCAGGGTGATGATATTGTGCATGTAGGATACTAGAATGAAAGCCTACCAAGTTTTTTAAAGTGAATGACCCTGACCATCTTGCAAGCTTACTATTATCCAATATCTTATAATATTTAAATGACTTCTTCCCAATAACCAAATGGCCAAGGATATTGATATTGGGTCTGTAGTATGCTGGGTTTAAAGGCTACCAAGTTATCAAATGAGTGATTTTGACCCATTTTCTAGATCACACGGGTCAGAGGTTTAAAAAAACAACTTCCTCCCAATAATTTAAAGACTTGGGACACTGATTTTAGGCCTGTAGCATGCTGGAATGAAAGCCTACCAAGCTGATGAAATTAAATGCTTTGACTCACTTTCCAGGTCACAGGGATCAGATGAGACCAATAGGCCATGGGTCATGAGACAGATTAGTTTCTGATTTAGTACCTCAGTATCTGTCATTTTTACCATTCTACAACATGGCATGAGTTTCAGCTGTTGATCTGTCCATCTGTAGATTTGAGTTCAAGATGTTTTCCTAGCACTGTACTATCTAAAGGTCTTTTCTACAAACTTACAGCAGTATACTAAATGAAGATAACTGTCACCTGCATGTTTTGTTTCCTTGACCTAAGTAAGATTATGTGCATGATTTCATTCATAAGCATCAGGGCTCATATACATATTTTATAAATATTTTCTATAATCCAAGTGTTTAAACAACATTAGTTTATCTATTTTGGTACTTTTGAAAGTTGACAAAATGTGGGCCATGATAACATGTCAGTTAAGCATCAGCCTGAAACGAAGATCTCAGGTGTGTTAGCATGAAAAAGAGATGATCTCTATGTTACATTAGGCAGGTCTGGTCAGACCTTCCTCGTAGTCAGTGCCACCTATCCCACTACTAACTGAGGCAGCTTGCATGGGAATGCCCTGCAGCTGTTTTCAGTCCCCCACTGGGAATCACAAAGGACTATAGATTTGTGTTGTGTCCATCCATCTTTCTGTCTTTCTGTCCTTATGCAATCTTGTCCAGCCACTACACTACTAATCCAGGGAACTTTATACTTGGGTTATGGGTTCACCTTAATCAGGCATTGTGTCACATATTAAAAGATGGTCACCCTGACCTATATTTTAACCTTTGACCTACATCTAAGGAATAGCTTCTCCAAGCCCTATTTCTATAATACTAACTAGATGAGACAGTGTGTCAAGTATCAAAACTAGGTAATTCGGACCTACTTATTCACCATTGACCAACATCATAGAAAAAGTTTGTTTAGGAACTTAATAACATTTAAGACATGGGTTCACCTTCATAGTTTAAGTGTCAATGAGGGACTGTAATTTACTGAATTACCTAGTTGTTTTTGTCTGGTGTGATTTTTTTTTCTTTGAAATTGTCAATTATTTCTTTGCTCTTCCCATGTTTTCAAATTAATCATTCTTATGAGTTCCAGAGTCTCTACTTTTGTTTTGATATAAAAATCACCACTGATTTTGAACTTTACCTCAGAAGTAGCAAATAAGTTTTCTGGTGTGAGTTGGGGGGAGTGGGGAGCAATGTAGACAAAGTGGGGCTAATTTGACCATATTCAAAACATTTTTTTATATAATTTTTTCATGTGTGTTTAATTTAACTGAAGATTTTTATCAAAAATGTTTTTTTCATGCTACCTAAATGTGAATTTATTTAACTCTGATGATGAAATTACTGATTTTTACCATCAGTTTTCATAATTGAATGAGACTGAAATGTACTGATAACCAGTTTTTCAGGTTTGACACTGAATTTCTTTTTTTTCTTTGTTCACACTTCTGCTCAGTAGCATCCAACCAGCCTAAGAGATTATCATGATATTTCATATTATTGTTCTCAAGTAGTTTGTAACTTTGTCTTAGTTTTATGTTCCATGATGTAACTTGTTACTGACACACCTTGTAACTGACTGACCTTGTTACAGACACTCCTTGTCACTAATGACCTTTCCACTGACTGACCTTGTTACAGACACTCCATGTCACTAATGACCTTTCCACTGACTGACCTTGTTGCTAACAAATCTGGTTACAGACACTTCTTGTCACTAATGACCTTTTTCACAGACTGATCTTGTTACTGACAAACCTTGTTACAGACACTCCTTGTCACTTATGACCTTTCCACTGACTGACCTTGATACTGACACACCTTGTCACTAATGACCTTTCTACTGACTGACCTTGTTACGGACAAATCTTGCTACAGACACTCCTTGTTACAGACACTCATTGTTACTAATGACCTTTCCACTGACTGACCTTGATACTGACACTCCTTGTTACAGACACACCTTGTTACAGACACTCCTTGTTACAGACACTCCTTGTTACGGACAAATCTTGCTACAGACACTCCTTGTTACAGACACTCCTTCTCACAAATGACCTTTCCACTGACTGACCTTGTTACCGACAAATCTTGTTACAGACACTTCTTGTTACAGACACTCATTGTTACTAATGACCTTTCCACTGACTGACCTTGATACTGACACTCCTTGTTACAGACGCACCTTGTTACAGACACTCCTTGTTACTGACACACCTTATCACTAATGACCTTTTTCACAAACTGACCTTGTTACTGACACACCATTTTGCCACTGACTGACCTTATAGCTAATTTACCTGACTGCTTGTAATATCAGCTGTGGTTAGAATGCCAGATGTGTATTGTGAGATGCTCATTTTTTTCTGAATGACCTTCAGGTGTGGAGGCTCAGACATTAACAGTTTGGCGCCAAGCAGAGAGGTACAATATTCCCTCAATAATTTACCTAAACAAGATGGACAAACCAAATGCAGATTTCCAGCAGTGTTTGCAGTCGATAGAGGACAAGTTACATGTAAAAACAATGCCAATATATGTACCAATCAGTTGTGATAGGAACAGTTTGAAACAGATTGACGTTGTCGGTAAAAACTTACTCACATGGGATCTGACGGAATCACCAGATGGAAGAAAATTTGATATCAAAAAAATCTCAGAGGCAGATCAGACTTTATGGGAAGAAATGATGAAGTGGAGAACAGCTATTGTTGAAACAATAGCAGATTTTGATTCCAAACTGGAGGACCATGTACTGTCTAATACACCTGTAGCAGATATTCCTGCTATAGATTTGGTGCAAGGACTGAGGCAGGCTACAATAGACAGACATGTTGTGCCTGTGATGGGAGGAAGTTCTCTACGGAACATGGGTATACAACCTCTAATAGACTCTATATGTCTCTATCTTCCAAATCCAGGTGATAGAAATTTTGAATTTACTAAGTTTTATGGTAAAGACTTGTGTGCTCTGGTCTTTAAAATTGTTCATCATAAGGAACGAGGTACTCTGACTTTCCTTAGAATTTACAATGGGGAAATAAAAGGAAAGACCAACATATATAACGTGAACCAGAATGTAAGTGAGAAAGTGACACGCCTACTACAGGTTTATGCAGACAGTTTTCAGGAAATTCCATTTTCTGGACCAGGAAATATAGTGTGTGTAACTGGATTAAAGTCGGTAAGTCTTTGGACAAGACACCATAGTGGTGTGTTAATGGACTTACGTTAGTAAGTCTCTGGACAAATTGTTTTGTGTGTTACTGACTTTAAGTTAGTAAGTCTCTGGACAAATTGTTTTGTGTGTTACTTGACTCAAGTTAGTAAGTCTATGGACTGAACGCCGTGTGTTTTACTGGTCTTTAGTAGGTAGGTCATTTGACTATAGTGTTACTCAATATAAGCTTGTTATTTTTTGTACCAGGCACAAGTTTGTGTTAATGGACTAAACCTTAGGTGTATAGCTGATATTCTGGTGTTAAACATCACAGGTCAAGTTCATTGATCATGGAGTCCAAATCAAAGTTTTCTAGGCAACCAATGTGTAACCAAATAACACAGCAATATGTTAGGATAAAGACAGGTTTGAAATGAAAAATTTTCCTGAAGAAAACAAAACTGAAATAAGAGATAGACATATCAAACTTACAATCTGTCTAAATGGTAAAATCTTCATTGGCATTTAAAAATCATGTATTTGAACAAGAATTGTCAACCTTTGTTTATTTTCCCACAGGTGAGAACAGGAGACACAATTACAAGCAGTCAACCTGCAGCTAGAAGAGCACGGAAAAACATGCTTAAAGTACAGGCAGAGGAACTGGGTTCAGCAAGCCAGCAGGCTATTCAGAGTTCAAATCTATGTGATGAAGATGACATTGATGAAGATGATATTAGTGATTCCATTCTGGCTGGGATACAGATACCACCTCCAGTATTCTTTTGTTCCATAGAGTCACCTTCAATGTCTAGTCAGCGGAAGATGGAGTTAGCACTGGAGTGTCTACAGCGAGAGGACCCAAGTCTACATGTATGTATTACTGTATATATGGAAATATGGAGAGGAGGGACAAGTTACAGGTGTGTACGGGAAATGAGTGTGTGGTTAAATTACAAGTGTGTACAGGTAATATGAAGAGGAGGGGACAAATTTCAGGTGAGTATGGGAAATGAGTGTGTGTTTTGGGGGATCTACATGTGTGTAGGAAATCAATATGTGTGTATAGGGAATATAAGAAAGAGGAGACAATATACAGAAGTATATGGGAAATATGGGGAGTGAAGGGGAGGTAATCAACTGGTGTGTAGTGATAGGAGGTGTGGAAAGGGGCACAATCTATACAGTGTGTATAGGAATATGTTTGGTGGAGGGCAGTTTACAGGTATATATGTGTGTAGGGTGTGTATATATATTGAGTGTTAGGGGTCAGTCTTTATGTATGAAGAAACTATGTGAGGACCAGTATAGAGGTGTGTATAGGGAGTGTGTGGGGACCAGTCTAAAGGCATAGACAGGTGTGTATAGGGAGTGTGTGTGGACCAGTCTAAAGGCATAGACAGGTGTGTATAGGGAGTGTGTGTGGACCAGTCTAAAGGCATATACAGGTGTGTATAGGGAGTGTGTGTGGACCAGTCTAAAGGCATATACAGGTATGTATAGGGAGTGTGTGTGGACCAGTCTAAAGGCATAGACAGGTGTGTATAGGGAGTGTGTGTGGACCAGTCTAAAGGCATAGACAGGTGTGTATAGGGAGTGTGTGTGGACCAGCCTAAAGGCATAGACAGGTGTGTATAGGGAGTGTGTGGGGACCAGTCTAAAGGCGTATACAGGTGTGTATAGGGAGTGTGTGGGGACCAGTCTAAAGGCATAGACAGGTGTGTATAGGGAGTGTGTGTGGACCAGTCTAAAGGCATAGACAGGTGTGTATAGGGAGTGTGTGTGGACCAGTCTAAAGGCATATACAGGTGTGTATAGGGAGTGTGTGTGGACCAGTCTAAAGGCATAGACAGGTGTGTATAGGGAGTGTGTGTGGACCAGCCTAAAGGCATAGACAGGTGTGTATAGGAAGTGTGTGTGGACCAGTCTAAAGGCATATACAGGTGTGTATAGGGAGTGTGTGTGGACCAGTCTAAAGGCATAGACAGGTGTGTATAGGGAGTGTGTGTGGACCAGTCTAAAGGCATATACAGGTATGTATAGGGAGTGTGTGTGGACCAGTCTAAAGGCATAGACAGGTATGTATAGGGAGTGTGTGTGGACCAGTCTAAAGGCATATACAGGTGTGTATAGGGAGTGTGTGTGGACCAGTCTAAAGGCATATACAGGTGTGTATAGGGAGTGTGTGTGGACCAGTCTAAAGGCATAGACAGGTGTGTATAGGGAGTGTGTGGGGACCAGTCTAAAGGCATATACAGGTGTGTATAGGGAGTGTGTGTGGACCAGTCTAAAGGCATATACAGGTGTGTATAGGGAGTGTGTGGGGACCAGTCTAAAGGCATAGACAGGTGTGTATAGGGAGTGTGTGTGGACCAGTCTAAAGGCATATATAGGTGTGTATAGGGAGTGTGTGTGGACCAGTCTAAAGGCATAGACAGGTGTGTATAGGGAGTGTGTGTGGACCAGTCTAAAGGCATATACAGGTGTGTATAGGGAGTGTGTGTGGACCAGTCTAAAGGCATAGACAGGTGTGTATAGGGAGTGTGTGTGCACCAGTCTAAAGGTGTATACATGTGTGTATAAGGCGTGTGTGTGGATACAGGTGTGTATAGGGAGTGTGTGTGGACCAGTCTAAAGGAATATACAGTTGTGTATAGGGAGTGTGTGGGGACCAGTCTAAAGGCATAGACAGGTGTGTATAGGGAGTGTGTGTGGACCAGTCTAAAGGCATATACAGGTGTGTATAGGGAGTGTGTGTGGACCAGTCTAAAGGCATAGACAGGTATGTATAGGGAGTGTGTGTGGACCAGTCTAAAGGCATAGACAGGTGTGTATAGGGAGTGTGTGGACCAGTCTAAAGGCATATACAGGTGTGTATAGGGAGTGTGTGTGGACCAGTCTAAAGGCATATACAGGTGTGTATAGGGAGTGTGTGTGGACCAGTCAGGTGTGTAAAGGTGTGGACATAGACAGGTGTGTATAGGGAGTGTGTGTGGACCAGCCTAAAGGCATAGGCAGGTGTGTATAGGAAGTGTGTGGGGACCAGTCTAAAGGCATATACAGGTGTGTATAGGGAGTGTGTGGGGACCAGTCTAAAGGTGTATACAGGTGTGTATAGGGAGTGTGTGTGCACCAGTCTAAAGGTGTATACATGTGTGTATAGGGAGTGTGTGTGGACCAGTCTAAAGGCATATACAGGTGTGTATAGGGAGTGTGTGTGGACCAGTCTAAAGGAATATACAGTTGTGTATAGGGAGTGTGTGGGGACCAGTCTAAAGGTGAATACAGGTGTATATAGGTAGTGTGTTTGGACTAGTCTGCAAGTATATGTAGAGGAAGTTTATGGGGACCAATCTTCTGGTGCAAATTGGCAGCACTTCAAATGTGTCTGGAGAGTATATAAGGTAGGGGATAGTTTACAGATAAGATACGATAAACTAGTGATGTTTTTATGTAGGTGGAGTTTAAAGAAGAGACCAGCCAGACAATCCTCTCAGGCATGGGGGAGCTACACATGGAAGTTATAAAGAACCGTATAATCAAAGAATACAAAGTTGATGTGGATTTAGGACCTTTACAGGTAGCATATAGAGAGGCCATCAGTAGAAAGGAAGTTGTTCACAATGAAAATCTCGACACATGGATTGGCAATCAACATCACACAGTCAATCTCACGATGGCCATCAACCATAATCCAGCTGCAGAAAAATTCACCCATGTCAAGATAGCAAATAAGGAGAAAAATCCTTCTTTACAGAATATAAAATGGAAACATGTCAGAGCCATTGAGAATGGTGTAAAGGCGGCATTATCATCAGGTAGGACTGTCAATCCCTGTCAGGCAGTGTCATGTGGTATTAGTGTCAATCAGTGTCAGGAAGTAGGACTGTCAATCCCTGTCAGCCAGTGTCATGTGGTATTAGTGTCAATCAGTGTCAGGAAGTAGGACTGTCAATCCCTGTCAGCCAGTGTCCTGTGGTTTTAGTGTCAATCAGTGTCAGGAAGTAGGACTGTCAATCCCTGTCAGCCAGTGTCATGTGGTTTTAGTGTCAATCAGTGTCAGGAAGTAGGACTGTCAATCCCTGTCAGCCAGTGTCCTGTGGTTTTAGTGTCAATCAGTGTCAGGAAGTAGGACTGTCAATCCCTGTCAGCCAGTGTCATGTGGTTTTAGTGTCAATCAGTGTCAGGAAGTAGGACTGTCAATCCCTGTCAGCCAGTGTCCTGTGGTTTTAGTGTCAATCAGTGTCAGGAAGTAGGACTGTCAATCCCTGTCAATCAGTGTCATGTGGTATTAGTGTCAATCAGTGTCAGGAAGTAGGACTGTCAATCCCTGTCAGCCAGTGTCATGTGGTATTAGTGTCAATCAGTGTCAGGAAGTAGGACTGTCAATCCCTGTCAGCCAGTGTCCTGTGGTTTTAGTGTCAATCAGTGTCAGGAAGTAGGACTGTCAATCCCTGTCAGCCAGTGTCCTGTGGTTTTAGTGTCAATCAGTGTCAGGAAGTAGGACTGTCAATCCCTGTCAGCCAGTGTCCTGTGGTTTTAGTGTCAATCAGTGTCAGGAAGTAGGACTCTCAATCCCTGTCAGCCAGTGTCATGTGGTTTTAGTGTCAATCAGTGTCAGGAGGTAGGACTGTCAATCCCTGTCAGCCAGTGTCATGTGGTTTTAGTGTCAATCAGTGTCAGGAAGTAGGACTGTCAATCCCTGTCAGCCAGTGTCCTGTGGTTTTAGTGTCAATCAGTGTCAGGAAGTAGGACTGTCAATCCCTGTCAGCCAGTGTCATGTGGTATAAGTGTCAATCACTGTCAGGAGGTATTAGTGTCAATCACTGTCAGGAGGTATTAGTGTCAATCACTGTCTGGAAGTAGAACTCTCAATTACTGTCCGGAGGTATTAATGTCAATCACTGTCAGGAGGTATTAGTGTCAATCACTGTCCAGAGGTATTAGTGTCAATCACTCTCAGGAGATGTCAGTGTCAGTCACTGTCAGGAGGTATTAGTGTCCATCACTGTCAGGAGGTATTAGTGTCAATCACTGTCAGGAGGTATTAGTGTCAATCACTGTCAGGAGGTATTAGTGTCAATCACTGTCAGGAGGTATTAGTGTCAATCACTGTCTGGAAGTAGAACTCTCAATTACTGTCCGGAGGTATTAATGTCAATCACTGTCAGGAGGTATTAGTGTCAATCACTGTCAGGAGGTATTAGTGTCAATCGCTGTCCAGAGGTATTAGTGTCAATTACTGTTCGGAGGTATTTGTGTCAATCACTGTCCGGAGGTATTAGTGTCCATAACTGTCTGGAAGTAGAACTCTCATTTACTGTCAGGAGGCAAACTGTCAATTACTGTCAGGAGGTGGGGTGTATGACTCAATCAGCATCATGAGGTAGACTTTCAATTACTGTCTAGAAATAGGACTGTCAATCTGTGGCAGGAAGCAGATCATTGTCAAGAAATAAAGAGATTTTACACATGACTGTTTTCTGTGTCTGTTAGTTAAGAAGTGATGATATCATTGGTAACTTTCCATTGTAGTTGTTAGGCTGATGTCATATTGATAAAGTTATTGATGATTTCTTCTTGTACAAACACAAAAAAATATATTGAGAACAAATAAAATGATTCCATATGTTATTGAATAGTAAAGATTAACACATTCATTATTGACAGCATCTCATGTTTAGGTTCCCAATGTTTACAATTAGTAATTTCACTATGTTGTTCAGTGTATAAAGTTAATGAAGCTTACTAAATTTAGGAATTGTGTGATTTACAGGTCCCATTTTGGGCTACCCAGTGATAAATGTGGAGGTGTCCCTATTAAACTTTGATATCGGGCGAGGGACGTCCCTCCCTATGATTGGTGCTTGTGCATCGCAATGTGTAAGGCATGCTTTAGAGCAGGCAGACCCAAGACTTCAGGAACCTGTCATGAAACTAGAGGTGAGAGACAAATACATAAGAGTGCTGTGGAGTGAATTATCTGGCTTACTACCAAGAGTTATGTCCCTTGTGTTGTAACTGGAGGCAAGTAGGGTGTACAATCTAGAGTTGTTTCCCTTGAAGTGGATCCAGTTAATGTCAAGTCCAGTATTGCGACTTTTATTGGGGGAGTATTTAGCAGAAACATCTTACCATGAAATGAATAAAAACATTCTGCTTTTAGATTTTTTATATTTAGTGATATTTTGTATTGATAATGGAAATGTTTGTATCGATAGAGATAAGAACATGGTCACTTAAGTGATCCTCTTTCAAAAATGTGCTATAAATCGAGGTGATGGTAGGTTTGTTGGTATATCTCAGGTCATAATAACATGTTATACAAGTACTAGCTTTGTATTAGAGTCCCATAAGAAATTTTATTCATTTAAATACTTACCCACTTACAACGTTTTTTTCAGAGCAAAATTCTATGTTACTTTTCTGTTTACACTAAATATTACAAACAAGTAAACAATGGATGTTGCTAGAAGTCAATAGTGAAAATCTCAAAACCAGATAAACATACATATACATATGTTAATATATCTTCTTAATTAGTATCATCTTAAGATAAAATAGTTTGGTTTGTTGCCTGCTGGTATATGGTAAGGTTAACATTGTACAAGATCAAGTTTTTTCACATTTGATAACATCTTAATAAGCAGTATTTGACTGCAATTATGAAGCAATAGAAGATGATTACCAGCATTATTATTAATACAGATTATTGGTCAGTATTTTGGAGATGACCATCTACACAGTTTTCCATTAAGTAAAGCGGGGTCATAGCTTTAACTAATTAAACCTTATTTATTTCCAAATTTCAGGTTATTTATAACATGGAAGCCAACACAGTAGAGATTTCTGATTAGTCAAAATTTTGAAAATGTCTGGTTTACCTGAATTTGGCTTGAAGGGGATTTGGGGTGGAAGGGTTGACAAAGTCCGTGAGAGCATATTCTAGTGGAATTCATTCAATTGGTAATGAACAAAAGTGATGAGTTGAGATTGCTTTTCAGGTTCAATGATTGAAGGTAGATGCATGTCAGGTTCGAATAGGTCTCTCAGAGTAATGGGTATACATTAGTTCTAGTAAAGAAAACCACCAATTGAGGGTACCCACATCCCTTTTGGATCTCTTGTTATTCTAAAGTGGTAAAATCCACTCGATTGGCATTGTTAATCTTAGGTGTAACTTATCAAGAATATCTCCTTTCCTCAACAGATTTCCACAGAGGAGGAGTGGCTGTCGTCCATCCTTAAAGACTTGGCAATGAGACGATGTGAACTGGATGCTGTTCATTATAGGGATGGCGTGCGCTTGGTGGAAGCCTCAGTCCCACTGGTCGAACTTCGTGGATACTCTTCTGATCTCCGTCAGATTACATCTGGAACTGCATCCTTTGTCATGGAACTCTCCCAATTCAGAAATATGTCTGATGAGGATGAGCAGAAAGTGATAGAAACAGCTACAGGATTTGCATCCTAGTATACACAATATATTGTGCTGAAGAATAAATGTGTGATTGAAATCATAGTATATACAATGTGAAGTTGAAGTCTTTTGTTATTTTCTGTATTGAATTCGCATTTTATGTTACTATCCAGACCCACTCCTGGATGTAATGTGTTGGAGGTTAGTATCCAGACCCTCTCCCTGATATAATGTGTCCAGTGTTAGTATCCAAACCCTCTCCCTGATGTATTGTGTCCAGTGTTAGTATCCAGACCCTCTCCCTGATATAATGCATCCAGTGTTAGTATCCAGACCCTCTCACTGATATAATGTGTCCAGTGTTAGTATCCAGACCCTCTCCCTGATATAATGTGTCCAGTGTTAGTATCCAGACCCTCTCCCTGATATAATGTGTCCAGTGTTAGTATCCAGACCCTCTCCCTGATGTATTGTGTCCAGTGTTAGTATTCAGACCCTCTCCCTTATACAATGACCCTCTCCCTGATATAATGTGTCCAGTGTTAGTATCCAGACCCTCTCCCTGATATAATGTGTCCAGTGTTAGTATCCAGACCCTCTCCCTGATATAATGTGTCCAGTGTTAGTATCCAGACCCTCTCCCTGATATAATGTGTCCAGTGTTAGTATTCAGACCCTCTCCCTGATATAATGTGTCCATTGTTAGTATCCAGACCCTCTCCCTTATACAATGTGTCCAGTGTTAGTATCCAGACCCTCTCCCTGATATAATGTGTCCAGTGTTAGTATCCAGACCCTCTCCCTGATATAATGTGTCCATTGTTAGTATCCAGACCCTCTCCCTTATACAATGTGTCCAGTGTTAGTATCCAGACCCTCTCCCTGATATAATGTGTCCAGTGTTAGTATTCAGACCCTCTCCCTGATATAATGTGTCCAGTGTTATTATCCAGACCCTCTCCCTGTTATAATGTGTCCAGTGTTAGTATCCAGACCCTCTCCCTGATATAATGTGTCCAGTGTTAGTATTTAGACCCTCTCCCTGATATAATGTGTCCAGTGTTAGTATCCAGACCCTCTCACTGATATAATGTGTCTGGTGTTAGTATCCAGACCATCTCCCTGACATAATGTGTTTAGTGTTAGAATCTGTATGGAATATCTCTCCACATAGGCATAAATCCAATCACAAATGTTCTACACATTTTTAAATTTCATTCTTTTTTCGGAACAGTATCATTTATTTGTGTTATTTCTTGTTTCGGCAGACCGAAAATGGACATATTTTTCCATGCACAAATAACTGTTTAACGAAATACAGATCTATTGTTTTTGGTCTGCCTTACACAACATGATTAACCATCCGAGAAACACCATCTACATCAACAAGGTGAGGCCAGTTCTCCTTTTGCAGGGACTTCGAAACACTTCTGACCAAAGTTGAAGGCGATATCTCTTTGATAAAAGAAATCGATTAATATTTTCATTTCGTCACAGAAATGACTCTTAGGCACGTACTAAAATATACACGGTATGCACATTTTTTATTGTTTTTTTAATTGATTCATTTTTTCTTGTTTGTTTGGTTTTGTTATAAGGTTTTAAGTAGAAGCATTAGAGGATTGAGCAAAAAAGTAAATTTACGGTATTAAATTTTATGAATACAGCTTTGTTTATTATAGAAGGTCGCTATGAACATAGACCGACGTATGGGAAATGTTTAAAAAAAAAATGTGCACGTATAGGAGTCCTAGACAATACACTAGTACAGCAGATTAAAGTGATAATATGGCCTATATTCTCACACAGTACCCTATCTTAGTTCCGGTCCCTGTGGCTGTTACCGGTGTTTAGTGGCATGCCCAGTATCCGGTCCGGACTTTAGAATTACGTGCTTGCAGGGCGGGACAATATAAGTTTCCTGTGATGCTGGAATGCCACAAAGCTGCATAAACCGACTTCTCGTACGTCAACTTTCAACTGGATTTACTTTGTTTTCGATAGATATGATCTGTCACGCTTGCTATAATCCTCATTTAAAAAACTGTTGTCAATTTATTAAAGCAACATGGTTATAAAATGCTGGAAATCAAAAGCTCATTTATTGATTTATTTTAATATCGAGTTTCCAAATCCCAAAATTAAGCAAAAAGCGTAAGTAGCATATCATGGCGTTGTCAAACTTGTTTCGGGACCTGGCCAAACTGTATTTATGTTTCTGAGTGAATGATCAAGATCGAGCGGCATTCATCCCAGTATGGGTCTCTGTGAGTGGTATTAATTTTATGTTATTTAAGGGGTCTTACGTCCACTATTACGACCTTTTGACCTTTCAGCGGACAATCGGTAAGTGGTCGGAACGTTAACCTATACCAAGGCGTTGGTAACGGTATAACAAGACGTGTACAAACTTTTATAAAAAAATATAACTTTGAAAAATCGACTCCTTGATGTGTCGGAAAGATGGTTCCGAATTATTTCGTTCTATAACACTACTTCGTTCTATAACACTACTTCGTTCTATAACACTACCGTTGGCAAATTATTAGCTGAAATGTCCTATGATTCGAATTTTCATTTATATGTCTCGGCCGAACGTCACCAACTCACAATAACGGTGAAACCGTCCCAATCAAGTTATACTACAGAACCTGACAGACTCGTGTAACTGTATGACATAACCGGTTTTATGTACTAAATTACTTAGTATGTGTTTCAGGACTTATGCCAGCTATAAAAGTGCACGATGAATAAGTGCATATTGATTACTAATGGTGTTTGTTGACGACGTCAGTAAACAATGTAAAATTGTGTTAAACAACAAACGTGTAAACAATAACCTCAGCCACAGGTTCTACAGGAAATACGTCTGAACACAATAAATATCCTTTATATTTCTAGGAAGAGCCATTTAACATTGACAGGCGCGTTACATACTGTCTGGTGGTAGTTTTAGTGTAATGGTATCAATAGTGTCAGGTAGACGACCCCTAGCAATGGTGTCTAATAGACAATCCTAGGTGACTATAAAAACCCAACAGTGATGTCTAGTACCAAATATAAGACAATCCTAGCGATAGTGTCTAGTAAACAATTCAAGCTATAGTGTCTTATAGACAATCCCAGTAGTGGTATCTAGTAGACAGTCCCAGCAGTGGTATCTAGGAGACAGTCCCAGTAGTGGTAACTAGCAGGCAGTCCCAGCAGTGGTATCTAGTAGACAGTCCCAGCAGTGGTGTCTAGCAGACAGTCCCAGCAGTGGTATCTAGCTGACAGTTTCAGCAGTAGTATCTAGCAGACAGTCCCAGCGGTGGTATCTAGCAGACAGTCCCAACGGTGGTATCTAGCAGACAGTTCCAGCAGTGGTATCTAGCAGACAGTCCCAGCAGTGGTATCTAGCAGACACATCCAGCTGTGGTATCTAGCTGACAGTCCCAGCAGTGGTAACTAACAGACAATCCCTTCAGTGGTATCTAGCAGACACATCCAGCTGTGGTATCTAGGAGACAGTCCCAGCAGTGGTATCTAGCAGACAGTCCCAGCAGTGGTATCTAGCAGACAGTCCCAGTAGTGGTATCTAGCAGACAGTCCCAGCAGTGGTATCTAGCAGACAGTCCCAGCAGTGGTATCTAGCAGACAGTCCCAGCAGTGGTATCTAGCAGACAGTCCCAGCAGTGGTATCTAGCAGACAGTCCCAGCAGTGGTATCTAGCAGACAGTCCCAGCAGTGGTATCTAGCAGACAGTCCCAGTAGTGGTATCTAGCAGACAGTCCCAGCAGTGGTATCTAGCAGACAGTCCCAGCAGTGGTATCTCAGACACATCCAGCAGTGACAGTCCCAGCAGTGGTATCTAGCAGACAGTAGCAGTGGTATCTAGTCCCAGCAGTGGTGGTATCTAGCAGACAGTCCCAGCAGTGGTATCTAGCAGACAGTCCCAGCAGTGGTATCTAGCAGACAGTCCCAGCAGTGGTGTCTAGCTGACAGTTTCAGCAGTAGTATATAGCTGACAGTCCCAGTAGTGGTATCTAGCAGACAGTCCCAGCAGTGGTATCTAGCTGACAGACCCAGCAGTGGTGTCTACCTCACAGTTTCAGCAGTAGTATCTAGCAGACAGTCCCAGTAGTGGTATCTAGCAGACAGTCCCAGCAGTGGTATCTAGCTGACAGTCCCAGTAGTGGTGTCTAGCTGACAGTTTCAGCAGTGGTATCTAGCTGACAGTCCCAGCAGTAGTGTCTAGTAGACAATCCCAGCATTAGTGTCTAGTATATAATTCCAGCAGTAGTGTCTAGTAGACAATCCCAGTAGTAGTGTCTAGTAGACAATCCCAGCAGTAGTGTCTAGCAGACAGTCCCAGTAGTGGTGTCTAGTAGACAGTTCCAGCAGTAGTGTCTAGTATATAATCATAACAGTGATGCCTAATACGCGATGTCAGAAAATGGTTGTAGTAGGGTAACAGTCTTGTATTCCTTAAGTCCGAGAGTACAAACGTTTTATACCAAAACTCTGAATGTGTTTTATCCCTTTTTCATTATTTTTTGTATGACTACTTAACTGTTGACGCGAAGACGACTACGACCAGGAGGAGGAGGAGAGGAGGAGGAGGATTGTAGCCATGTCTTCTAGAAAAGGACTACATCAGTGACGTTTAAGATATTTAAAGCTTGTTTCTAGTAGATATTTAAAGCCACAGAGTCTAAAAGACAATGCAGGCTATGGCGTCTAGTTGACATTTCAAATCAACACACCTTGTAGACAATTCAGGTCAAGACCAGTAATATGATTCAGGCCATGGTGTCTAGTAGACAATTCAAGTCATGTGTCTAGTAGACAATTCCAGTAATGTGTCTAGTAGACAATTCCAGTCATTGTGTCTAGTAAACAATTCCAGTCATGTGTCTAGTAGACAATTCCAGTCATGTGTCTAGTAGACAATTCCAGTCATTGTGTCTAGTAGACAATTCCAGTCATGTGTCTAGTAGACAATTCCTGTCATGGTGTCTAGTAGACAATTCCAGTCATGGTGTCTAGTAGAAAATTCCAGTCATGGTGTCTAGTAGACAATTCCAGTCATGGTGTCTAGTAGAAAATTCCAGTCATGTGTCTAGTAGACAATTCCAGTCATGTGTCAAGTAGACAATTCCAGTCATGTGTCTAGTAGACCATTCCAGTCATGTGTCTAGTAGACAATTCCAGTCATGTGTCTAGTAGACAATTCCAGTCATGGTGTGTAGTAGACAATTCCATTATTCTAGGAGTAACAGCATTACGGTTCCCTGTGTACGATGTTACACCCATGTTACACAATATCTGTAATTTTATTTTCCGTACAGATTTAGTCATTGTGGAAGCAACTCTTCACCTAAATTTCCGCTGTTTTTTGTACAGACACGTGAACGTTGAATACCGGTGCACTTTTGGAGTGTAATACATAACAGATGTATTAACGCTATTATAAGTTTAAGTCAAATTTACGACCCAAAATATGTAATGTGATCTTAATGAGGAGAGAACAGGATTATGTTTGGATCAGTCCACGGCCCGGCGTCGGGTGTGACGGGAGGTATCATAATCTAATCCTTATTGACACATGATTAAATATCAAACTGTGAATCACTGTGTCTGCTGATGTGATGTGTGGTCATTGTCTCAAGATACAGACATGCCACCGGTATTTTACAGGTAAATATCAATCAGGTGTCAGCCAGACGGTGTCGGACATACTGCGAGTTGGTGATTGGTTGACTATCTATGCTGGGTGACGTCACCACACTAGGTGTATATGATACTATTCATATTTTCAATTTTTATTGTGTATGCGGGACACGCGTGTGATACACTGTGTGTGCACTGAACTTTCTATGGATGATACATTCAAGTCATCATGAAGAAAAGATACGAGTTTTGGGAAAAGTTGAGTTTGAAATGTGTATTGATTGGGGATACAGGAGTCGGGAAGAGCAGTCTTGCTGCCCGGGTATCAAATAGGACCTTTAAGACCGACTACACTCCAACCCTGTTTGATAATTATGCAGGTAAGACTACTTTTCATATTTTCCGTAATAAATGTGATAAATTGGCATATATTTGTATACTTACATAAATATATTTAAATAAATAAATAAATTTTCTCCGTTTATTACTTGCCCGTTTACTTAAAATTTGTCCATCATTTGTCATATCTCTGCTTTTATGTTTTTCGTTTCATTATTTGTCAATACTGTTATATCTGTATCAACGTAGTTGCACAGAAAACAAAATCATCATTTAATCGGTGTAGTCGTTAATACTGACTGATACATCCACCAATTTACCCAGCCTCATCTCTTCCGTCATAACAACATCAAACTATTTGACACTCCCGATGGCCTTAACCAGCATGTTTGGTTTAGCTACAGGGCTCGTGGGTTGTGGTAACCAGGTGTTTTACAATGTGTTACCTGGATGATATTACCTGAAATGGTATACTGATGTAAAATATTTCCACTTCTCTTATCCCCACCGCTCCTTTGCTTTAATCATTTTACCACAATTGCCACAAGCCACAACTTTTAAAAAAAATCGTTTGAGCACTGTTTTTAAGTGGCAGCGTTACATAACTGGAGCGCTGAGCACTCCTATCCTGTGTTACTAACTACTGTATGGAATACGGTTCCGGACTATCCCAGAATACTAGTCAGATATATTAATAATTCATTGACCAGATACTTATTTACTTGGGGGGAAATGTACCTATAGCCAGAGACCTATTTACATGGGAATGAGAGGTACCTATAGCCAGAGACCTATTTACATGGGGAGGGAGAGGTACCTATAGCCAGAGACCTATTTACATGGGGAGGGAGAGATACCTACAGCCAGAGACCTATCTACATGGGGAGGGAGAGATACCTATAGCCAGAGACCTATTTACATGGGGAGGGAGAGATACCTATAGCCAGAGACCTATTTACATGGGGAGGGAGAGATACCTATAGCCAGAGACCTATTTACATGGAGAGAAAGAGGTACCTATAGCCAGAGACCTATTTACATGGAGAGAAAGAGGTACCTATAGCCAGAGACCTATTTACATGGGGAGGGAGAGATACCTATAGCCAGAGACCTATTTACATGGGGAGGGAGAGATACCTATAGCCAGAGACCTATTTACATGGAGAGAAAGAGGTACCTATAGCCAGAGACCTATTTACATGGAGAGAAAGAGGTACCTATAGCCAGAGACCTATTTACATGGGGAGGGAGAGATACCTATAGCCAGAGACCTATTTACATGGAGAGAAAGAGGTACCTATAGCCAGAGACCTATTTACATGGGGAGAGAGAGGTACCTATAGCCAGAGACCTATTTACATGGGGAGGGAGAGATACCTATAGCCAGAGACCTATTTACATGGGGAGGGAGAGATACCTATAGCCAGAGAACTATTTACATGGAGAGAAAGAGGTACCTATAGCCAGAGACCTATTTACATGGGGAGAGAGAGGTACCTATAGCCAGAGACCTATTTACATGGGGAGGGAGAGATACCTATAGCCAGAGACCTATTTACATGGGGAGGGAGAGATACCTATAGCCAGAGACCTATTTACATGGGGAGGGAGAGATACCTATAGCCAGAGACCTATTTACATGGAGAGAAAGAGGTACCTATAGCCAGAGACCTATTTACATGGAGAGAAAGAGATACCTATAGCCAGAGACCTATTTACATGGAAAGAGGTACCTATAGCCAGAGACCTATTTACATGGGGAGAAAGAGGTACCAGATTCCTATATTTTAGGGAATCATATTAAAACCAGATTTTATTAGATATTCTCAGCGATCTTTATACGGAGAATTTCTAAGCTAATTAAGATATGATTCTAATCAGCTTGATATTACAGGCATTTTTCTCAGCTTTGAATATTCACGTTCACGCTAAGGGACATTACATTTTTAATTCAATCAGTTCTAAAATTAGACAATTCTAGTATAATTGTATACTTTAATAAACAAAATGTTTAACTATTGAGAATAATTTGATCAGATTAAACTTAGATGTATTTACGTCTGTTTAATAAAGTAAAGAAATTGGATATTGATAAAATAAAGTTCTTGTTGGAGTGTTCAAATATGCAAACATCGTAACAGTTTGTTGATTTCTAAGGCATTTTAGTCCACGTTTGATTCGTTCGGTAGTAACGATAACACGTATTTATTGAATTCTTCTTTACGTCTGCTGTAACGATTTTCAACAGAGTAGTATTTCTGTAGCGTGCAATGTATGTGAACAGCTGTTTGTACGGACAACATATGAAGGGAGGAGATTAGCGTTCAGCCCTGGGGTGAACAATAACTTAATATCGTATCACAGATTTGGGTACATGGTCTATCTAATAATATCAACTGTAGACTGTTATTTGGTCTAACATTTATGTGTATGTAAGGAGTAACCACAGGTATTCTATGATTCAGCTACCCCGGATGTACCACCCGTGACCCTGCGGCCCTTACATACATCTTTTAGTGCATCACATACGTTAAACTCACATTTCGGATGTAGGGTCATGCATATACACCTAAAGTACCTCAAATTCTTCACCGTGTATTTAACACTGCTCATCGAATCAGTCACGCCCACGGGGCCGTAGACCATTATTCTGGGTCTTCGTATTCAGTCAGCCTCTGTACTTTTTTATATTTATTAAAACGAGTATTCACACACAATCAGGGGTCCGTAATCCAGTTAACCTCTCTCTGTACTCCTCAAACACACCTGATGGCTCTATAATCCGCCTGTTCTATTTCACACTCCCGGAAAGGGGCGGATTTTATCATCTTTTAATCTATGGTCTATTGGTTTGTAAAAACTTAAATACCGTTTCAGTTACAATGTAATCGACATGCATGTTACCGACTCTCGAGTCTAAAAATTGCCCAACCTAACCTGTCGATATTTCCTAATGCACTCAAGGTATACGAATGTAAATGTACTTTATACAGGTAGACAGAAATTGGCCGGGTACTAACTACTTTGACCCGGGTTTGCATCTGAAGCATGCTATTATGTCTATTTATATGATAGAATGTCACAGGTTCTCCGATACGCTGTGGATAATTTAATTCAGTGTATTTATTGTCATTTACAGCTACCGTGACAGTTGACGACAAGCCATACCACTTGAGTTTGTTTGACACCGCAGGCAAGGTAGGTAAACATGTCAATAATTAACAGCATATTGTTTAACTCTTACTGATATTAACGGCTATCATATGAAAATAGATGTCATTTTATATGTACAGATCAGTCAATGTTAGTTGGGTTTAACTTAGGTTCTATTCAACTAATGCCAGTGTCATATGGACTACAGGGAAAATCAAATTTCACACTTATAAAAAATGTGTTATACTAGCATAACGCTTATTTTTCCCTTTTCCATTAAAAGTATTTTACTTCAAGGGCGCCGTTAAACAATCTAAATCACTTGTAACCTCCGGTTTGTGAGGACAAGTTTATCTTATCAGACACGCACATGTCGCAGACTTATTCTGCTTCCGGTAGGAACTTTTTGCTCCGGTTGCCGGAAATATATAACTTGTAGTGAAGGAGATAAACAAAAGGCAACAAAACTATTTATAATTGTTTAAATCTGAGTACTTCTAAAATCAAGAAGTAAAATGCAATAGGGTAGTTACTGTCACATGCAAATTATTATCGTGCAGTATTCTAATTTATTTGTTGTCGGTTGTGTTCCTTTCCTGACGAAGACTTTTCAAGTTGGTTACATGTTCCAGTCAGTAACGTGTGCCCGACATTGACGTGTTCCTGTCAGAGACGTGTTCTTGTCAGTAATGTGTGCCCGTCAGTCACGCGTTCCTTTCAGATATGTGTTCCTGTCAGTGACGTGTTCTTGTCAGTAATGTGTGCCCGTCAGTCACGCGTTCCTGTCAGATATGGGTTCCTGACAGTGGCGTGTTCCTGTCAGTGACGTGTTCTTGTCAGTGACGTGTTTTTGTCAGTAATGTGTGCCCGTCAGTCACGCGTTCCTGTCAGATATATGTTCCTATCAGTGACGTATTCCTGTCAGAAATGTATTTTAATGTTAATTGAAATTTTGTTGTCATCAACCAGTGCCGACTTTTATCAGCCCGCTGTCTTTGTAAAACAATCTTTGGAAACATGATTGGTTGATTTGGGAATAATGAATTTATAAACCTAATAATAATGCGTGTCATTGTGAACCTATTTTCCCCTGGGACCAGAGACACCTCGCTAAGCGGTAGTGTTGGGTAAGCCCTATCTTTTCCCGGGACCAGATGATTTCTCTACCTGAGAGCTTACTTAATTTTCTGTAGTCAAACTTCATAATGCCTCAACGATTTTATTTTTTACAGGAGGACTACAACAAGCTACGCGTGCTGTCCTACATCAACAGTGACGTGTTCTTGGTCTGTTTCTCTGTTACCAATCCTGAATCCCTAGAGAATGCCGAGGTTTGCTGGGTACCGGAACTGCGTCAGTACATGCCCGATACACCGTTCGTACTTGTGGGTACACAGACGGACATACGCGCCAAGAAAGGCAACACACGGGATCAGGTAGGTACAACCTCAGTTCTTTACATCTTATATTGTTTACACATCTCACACATTTTATTATTCTTCTTTATTCATATTATAATTCTTTGGCATTTGTCGAGGTTACATCCAGTATCAGAGATTCATTTCAAATAATGTAGATGACATCTGATACAAACAAAAACATCCCTGAATATCGCGGAGAGTTACAATTTCTCCGTATTGTTAGTTAGAAATACCTGTAACTACATGAATGCTGTTTATATTTCAGGTTGTACGGAGTTCTGTGATATCGGCTAAACAGGCATCCGAAGTTGCCAATAGAATGGGTGCCGTTAGTTATATCGAGTGTTCCGCCATGACAGGAGAAGGTGTCGAAGACCTGACCGCGGAGATAATCCTAGGCGCTCATCGAGCATGGGAGACCAAGTGTACGAAGAAAACAAAGTGTTGTAACTGTAAGATCTTGTGATGTCTACGTACTATGGGACTGTAATGTCCAAAGGTTGTGAATTGAGGCGCAACAATGCCCCCAAGGCTGTTTAGTGAGTGATGCCGTCTTGTGCACTGGATGTGACGTATTTCCGGCACTCGCACACGTGTTGGATAAACTCCAAATGTTGTGGTCAGCGTGGTTCAGCGCCGTATCCCAACTCAATAAAATACCTGTATAAGATACACGTACCTGTATTATCAGAGTAGGATGGAATCAACCAGGTGTTTACAGAGGTCTGCAAGACAAAGATGGGTCGAGCCATTGTCTATGTCTGGTCACGTGATGTATCAGTGAATGACATCACTGTAACGAACTGCTCACAGTTCAATACGTGAACAAGATATAACGAAGGACTTAATGGTTGTATAGCAATATCGTGATCACACAGGATAGCAATGTCTACATGATCAAGTTTTGCAAAAATACTACTTAATCAGATCATAATTTTGGGTAATCCAGAGGCTGGTTACTCCCAAACGATGATCGAAAACATCACTGTACTGTCAGTTATGTCCTGTAACAGTGTGTCCTGGTTATGTCGACTGGACAGAGCCGGAGTATGATCCTTTTCGTTAAAATTAAATGGATATTGTTACCATCTTCATTGATAACATTAAAACGGTGAAGTTCGAATGTGTTTTTTCTGTTTTTGTTGCTCGACCACAAAAAAAAAAAAAAAAAAAAAAAAACAAAAACTCACCTCGCAACACCAGATATTCATTAAAGTGGGTCACCCTAGATATTCATTTAACTGGGTCACCCTAGGTATTCATTTAACTGGGTCACCCTAGGTATTCATTTAACTGGGTCACCATAGGTATTCATTTAACTGGGTCACCCTAGGTATTCATTTAACTGGGTCACCCTAGATATTCATTTAACTGGGTCACCCTAGATATTCATTAAAGTGGGCCACCCTAGATATTCATTTAACTGGGTCACCCTAGATATTCATTTAACTGGGTCACCCTAGGTATTCATTTAACTGGGTCACCCTAGGTATTCATTAAAGTGGGCCACCCTAGATATTCATTTAACTGGGTCACCCTATTCATTTAACTGATATTCATTTAACTGTGGGTAAAGTGGGTCCCCTAGATATTCATTTAACTGGGTCACCCTAGGTATTCATTTAACTGGGTCACCCTAGATATTCATTTAACTGGGTCACCCTAGATATTCATTAAAGTGGGTCACCCTAGATATTCATTTAACTGGGTCACCCTAGGTATTCATTTAACTGGGTCACCCTAGATATTCATTTAACTGGGTCACCCTAGATATTCATTTAACTGGGTCACCCTATGTATTCATTAAAGTGGGCCACCCTAGATATTCATTTAACTGGGTCACCCTAGATATTCATTTAACTGGGTCACCCTAGGTATTCATTAAAGTGGGTCACCCTAGATATTCATTTAACTGGGTCACCCTAGATATTCATTAAAGTGGGTCACCCTAGATATTCATTTAACTGGGTCACCCTAGGTATTCATTTAACTGGGTCACCCTAGATATTCATTTAACTGGGTCACCCTAGATATTCATTAAAGTGGGTCACCCTAGATATTCATTTAACTGGGTCACCCTAGATATTCATTAAAGTGGGTCACCCTAGATATTCATTTAACTGGGTCACCCTAGATATTCATTAAAGTGGGTCACCCTAGATATTCATTTAACTGGGTCACCCTATGTATTCATTAAAGTGGGCAACCCTAGATATTCATTTAACTGGGTCTCCTAGGTATTCATTAAAGTGGGTCACCCTAGATATTCATTTAACTGGGTCACCCTAGGTATTCATTTAACTGGGTCACCCTAGGTATTCATTAAAGTGGGTCACCCTAGATATTCATTTAACTGGGTCACCCTAGGTATTCATTAAAGTGGGTCACCCTAGATATTCATTTAATTGGGTCACACCAGATATCCATTCAACTTGGCGACACTAGTTATTCATTAAACCGAGTCACACTAGGTATTCATTATATTTGGTTACACTAGATAATTATTGAACTGGGTCAAACTAGATATTCCTGAACTTGCGTCACACTATATTTAATTCAACATTTGGATATAACTGGAAGTACTTATCTGTTAAAGTCTGTGTCGTAAATGGAAACACGAATTTCGCACAGAGGAAAAATGACTTTATTTTACTAAACAAAACCTATAGTACAAGTACACAAAGACCGGGAAGTTGCGGTTAGTTTTATCCCATGCCCGACACTAAGCCTCTCACAGAGGGTTTGTCATTTGAAATGTATTTATTCAACAATCAAAACGGAAAACACTCTTCCTAAGATACATCCGATAAACGATATTGAATTCGGAGATTATCGGGCGGAAGCGGGGTACTGTGAATGTTGGATCAGTAGACAGACCTGTAGGCTGGTACATGAATTATCAACTGTCAAAAGCACGTGATGAAAGGAAGACCAGCCATGGAATGGAACCTCCGGGTTTATAAACTACACACGTAAACTACAGAGACTTAGCTCAAAGGGTTGATGCAGTAAACCAATGCCATTATGATTAAGAGAAAATCTTAAGACACTTTCTTGATGTTCTGTATTTTTTTTCATCTGGATATTTTTGGCGAAAATATATCCCAAAGTAAATGAACACCAGTCTCCGACGCCGGATACGAGACTTTTACATGGTCTTCTGTTAGTAAAACAATGGAAAACAACCTGTGTAATTCTATTATATTAAAATTTATTAATTCATACACAAGATATGCTAAATGTTGTACTAGTTAAAATTTCATCAGGCCAAGGTAGCCTGAATCGACAACACTGAATTACACAACCGTCACTGAATCGTTCTCCTGGCTGACAGTACACCCGAACACGCCCGTCACTGAATCGTTCTTCTGGCTGACAGTACACCCGAACACGCCCGTCACTGAACCGTTTTTCTGGCTGACAGTACACCCGAACACGCCCGTCACTGAATCGTTCTTCTGGCTGACAGTACACCCGAACACGACCGTCACTGAACCGTTCTCCTGGCTGACAGTACACCCGAACACGCCCGTCACTGAATCGTTCTCCTGGCTGACAGTACACCCGAACACGCCCGTCACTGAATCGTTCTCCTGGCTGACAGTACACCCGAACACGCCCGTCACTGAATCGTTCTTCTGGCTGACAGTACACCCGAACACGCCCGTCACTGAATCGTTCTTCTGGCTGACAGTACACCCGAACACGCCCGTCACTGAATCGTTCTCCTGGCTGATAGTACACCCGAACACGATCGTCACTGAACCGTTCTCCTGGCCGACAGTACACCCGAACACGACCGTCACTGCTCTCAAGTGAAATTGGTCTCATCTGTGAATAGTACTTCAGAACAGTAACTGCTGGTGGAGCGCTGTTGTCTCCTGCATCAACAAAACCGGACAGATAACGGGATAATGGGACATCCCGAATCTGCTTCGTACGATTCTGAAACTTCTGTGTCTATGTACGCAAATGAGACGTCCGTATACACGTACCCTGCCGACGTGACGTCATATGTGGACGTCCTGTTAGTGGACGATCCTGTTTCGTGGTCGTCTGGTGAGAATGCCTCCATTAAACATTTACCGAATCAATGTGCCCCCCAAACTCTTTTGCAAATTTCCTCCAAGCCACTCGCACGCAATCAGTATGCAAACGTTCATTTTCGTCCATAAGTAGCACGAAACAATTGTTTTCTGATACAATGCATAGAATTTAATACTACCAATAAACGCAAGAAATTTTGACGGTTCTCTTAGCATGTCTAAGACTCGGAAAACAATATGCGCTGACCACTGACGCCAAGCGAAAGCAAAGTTTAAAAATTGTAACAATCGAACAGGATTTTAATATCTAAATAATGATTTCTTTTAAATTATCATTTTTTTATCTGGATTTTTTATGTATACAGTTTCTTTCTTTCAATTAATGTATAGCGAGATCTATCACCAAGTGAACTATCCAATAATCTAGAAACATTGTGCTGTTCTAGCTTCAGTACTAAACAGTTTAGATCAATATATCTAAAAGAATTATAAATATTGTGGTGTATATCTTGAAACAAATTAATATATCTGTTTATGCTTCACACTGTTTACTGTTGCTAAATTAAAGGGTTTTGGCCACGATCTTTCATGCCATCTTTCAGTCTGAAATGATCCCGTCTCTCTCAGCACTCACACGAGTCTGTCGAATATGCATATTTTGAATGCGAAACAAGGTCACGTGGCGTGTGTTATTAAAGTGTTCCTTCGGTGATAGTGATACTCTCTAACTAAACACTACTTGAAACGTTTCTACATATCATAATGATCAATTTTGTTCGAGCACTAGTTGCATTGAAGATCATCTTGTTCACACAACACCATCTCATCTTGTCAACACAACACCACACCATCTTGTCAACACAACACCACATCATCTTGTCAACACAACACCACACCATCTTGTCAACACAACACCACACCATCTTGTCAACACAACACCACTTCATCTTGTCAACACAACACCACACCATCTTGTCAACATAACACCATATCATCTTGTCAACACAACACCACACCATCTTGTCAACACAACACCACACCATCTTGTCAACACAACACCACACCATCTTGTCAACACGACACCACACCTTCTTGTCAACACAACACCTTATCATCTTGTCAACACAACATCACACCATCTTGTCAACACAACATCACACCATCTTGTCAACACAACATCACACCATCTTGTCAATACAACATCACACCATCTTGTCAACACAACACCACACCATCTTGCTGGGGTGGCTGGAGCCACACACATACACACCCTCCCCAATAATTTTGTTAAAATAAAAATAAAATTGCAAATTTTACAAATGATATTAAATATTCCATGATAATCAAGTTTTAACAGGTCGATTTTCATAATGTCATATACACTGTACTGACAAAACACAATTCTGTGGCAATATTGTACATGTGTATATATTTATTTCTTTAAATCATATCGTTGAAATATTTCAATCTTCATAATATGAAAAGTTTTACTTGACCTTATCGAACAAGAAACTATGTGAAATTAGTCATCTGATGTGAACTTTCCAAATACCCTCTCGCGGTTTTCATGGTTTACACATTCATTTGCAACATCAACTGAATTAATAAATGCAGTCGCCTCTTTGTGGACATGAAGTAGCATGCAGTTGTTCAGACGTTGTTGTGTCATTGTTGATCGCAGATAGGTTTTGATTCTGTGCAATGCTGTTGCTGACCGTTCACTCACAGCATTGGTTGCTGGTATCAAAAGTAACAATTTCAGAAGTTTTATCATGCCTAGTAATGATTTGCAATTTACATTTACTATTGTCATCATCACAATTTGAGAAATTTCACACACAAAAAAACATGGTTGAAAACAAAGTTTTTATGTGTATTTTAACTTTTAAATTTGCAACCAAACAATGCTAAAATTCACCAGCTTAAGGGGGCTTCGCCCCCCTGGTCACCCACCAGGGCTTTGCCCTGGACCCAATGGGGGGCCTAAAGGTGGCCCCCAGACCTCCTGTCTTAATTATGTATGTCAGCCCCTCCAATGTCAAATCGCTTCCGCCGGGCCTGTTAGTGCTTCAGAAAGTGCACGGAACACTGTTTCTAGGAATTCTGCATTAAATTTGAAGTCAAGTTATATTTTATTAATTCTAGTTCACCATAAACTGGATTCACTGAGAGCCACTCGATGCACAAAGACATAACCCGATTATGACACCGGGACCGGAAGCCTGCACCGGATGCGAGCGATGTTGTTGTTTTCAACCGATAACAAGTACATACGTACACAGACCAGAGACACGTCCGCAAACTCACCATTGTCCTGGGTTGTAGTAGGTACATTGTGTTATAATCAGCGACATTTATCGCAAGTTGCCAGCGATTGATTTCTACGTATCTAGTACTTACTATATCGAACTTGCGATGGTTTGACCCCGCCTCTTTGTACCCTCAAGTATTCGTGTGGTTAGGATGAAGTTTCGTTCGAGTACTCGGGGGAAATATTAACCAACCTTGGTCAGAAATTGTTACAGACAATAAAAAAATTGATTAAAATATATCTAGACTGCATTAAAATGAAAGAATGGTTACAACTAATGGCACAAATGATCTGTATTAATGTTATTGAATTATTCAGCGCTGTTGGAAGAACATGCCTAAAACCGCGCTCTTCAGGATAGATAAATTCACCCAGACCGTAACTATGCCAGTCCAATGAGCTCTCTCTCTCTTTCCATTAAAAAAAATTGCCTTCATATAATCACCCCATTCTGATCCTGACCAAGCAATTCTCAATACCATTTCAGTAGCTACTAACACTTCCACAAGCACAAGAGATAATTCTGAACTGTTTAAAAAGTCAGTCTCCCTATTTTCATCAAGATTTTAATCACCATGTTTTGGTCAATAATAAAAAGAGAAGGCTAAATGACCTACCTCTGGCACTCGAAAAGGCTTTGCCGAGAGGTAGCCGCACACAGATACATATTGAAGAGATCCATGAAAAGTAAAAATATATATGCCCGAAAACCGTTTTCTTCTGAATACACTATACAACATTATCTCTCTGAAGATTAGAAACGAAATAATACAAGAAACAATTGCCATGGAAACGGCATTCGCCTTGTGAGGTTAATAGTTCGCAGTAACCTACTTCTACTAATCTCCTCTATAACGCACCAGTTTTCAAAGATTTACCCATATATGAATCTTGATTTCCGTGAAAACTAGCACTGCTGGCGGACGTACGCTGCACCATGCGGATTGCGTGCCACAACAGACATTTGCCAGTATGAATACAACTGTCTTTGGAAGGACGGAAACCTGAAATCGTTTCCTGGTTTGTAAGGTGCATTAAATCTCAAAGGCGAACCAACTGACACAAAGGACTCAAAGTTTTGTTACTTTGTGTGTTGAATTCATTAATTTCAACGCGTTACACATACAGAAAACGATTTAAATAAACTCCATCACCACTCTTCCCTGCATACCACTTACAAAATACTTAGTACATTCTACGGGACAGTTTAAAGACAAACACATAGGAACACAAATTTGTGTCATACTTTCATCCTGATATGCTACTGACAAAGGAGTGCAACTTTGCACATCACGGTTACAATTATCGAGAAATTCCATTTGTTTAATGGAAACATTTGCACGTGTACCAATACGATACTTGCTGTAAAGAACATGATACGGTATTCTTGAAATTTCGAACAAAATTAGCTTTTGTCGGAGAACTTTTGACCGGGATCAACTTGTTGGTCAATAACAACTCTCAAATATAAACTGGCTTCGACAACTTGACATTCTTATTAATTACTTGTATGGCATTTTCTTGGCGTATACCGCCAAGGTATTTTTGAGTTGGAGGTCTTCTTGTATTGCAGCTGAGTATAACGCGGTTGTCGGTAACGATTGCGATGTCTTGCCAATAGACACAATCACGATAGCACTAGACAGTCTCGTGACATCCATAAGATCGAACCACACACCTCTGATCTTTACCAGACCACAATGTTCCACCGACTGAGCTGTCAGTGGACATTCTGTCAAACGAATATTAAGCTAAGGGGATTGAAAGATAAATACAAAGGAGTTATTAGGGTACAGTGACTTGCTTTGTTTATTAACATTGAAAAATGTCTCATATTTCTTATATTTGTTACACCAGCTCACAAGCATTGCGCATGCCCTACCAACGAACACCAGTTCGGGTTCTGCTACCCACCAAGCGTCATTGTGGTACCGGCCCCACCAAGATCATCGCTTGATTTAGTGTTGACGTGCTTTTAAAAAGTCATTTCGATCTACTTTCAATTTAATTCATTAATGAAAGCGTGGTTACGTTGGTGCGGTCAACGACCACAATGTTTTGGGACCGGCTTCCCCATCAATGGTGTTATTGTTGTAGCAGGCCGATCATTAATTGTTAAATCGGAACACCTCTACAATTCTCGGAAGACGAGCTGTTTTCCGACCTTGCCGTAGATGTCCGATATTTATTTTTTATAAACTGATTTGCTTTACAGGAAATGGAGTTGATACCATCGAAAATGTATATAGCGCGAAACCTTAAAAACAGCATTACCTATGGAAGATAGTTAAATTAATTTCAGTCTTTAAATAACATTTTCAAGTAGTTGGATCGTGTCTTGAGGAAAGTATTTGGTCAGAGTAGCACTTGTGGTACCTTTGCTATGGTGATGTTATAAAGTATACGATAATCCATTTCGGAGCTAAAGGTAACGAAATTCCCTGATGTTGAGCTGAAGCCGACAAAATATTTAATGAACATTTGTTACATTACAAACATATTCCTTTCACGACATAAACTTTACACAATAAGGTTGTAATAAGATCAAACAACCTTTTCCCTTGAGCCATGTCACCTTTATACATCACCAATGTGATAACTGTACAAAAGTATGATTCACCGAGACCTGACTGTATTTAAATCTATCCATCTGTACAACAACTTCATAGAGGTCGGAAGTGGTCTAGGATATTTGGTGACCATTTTTCTTTATTATGAACAAGAGGTTCCACAGGATCTTGGCACTCACCATGGTTTGAGCTTTAATAATATTCGGACCTTTTTCATTCTTTTCTCTTCTTTCCTCTGTTTTTGGTCTGCATTATATGGGATTTGAAAATTCCTCTCAACAAATAGCCATAATAATCTAAAGAGAAAAGCATAACTAGAAAGAAGTGGTAACCTACCAATGAAATCTCAGAAAGATCAATCCTGTATTTCTCTAGAAAGACTGATTACAAACTATCATAGTCGAAATCCAAGATGGCCGCATATAAGCCATATTTTTATCAGTCCAAAAATCAACTATGCGCAACACAATACTTGTGTAACCTACGCCTAAAGTTTGAGAGAGTGATCCCACCAATACCTCTAAAGAAATAGCTAAAGTAATCATTTAAGGACAAACAGACAACAGACCAAAAGCAATTCAACATGATGACATTAAAAGTGAGATCCATCTATTGTGTACTAAAGAGTTTTTTTCTTTTTACTGCATATTGACCTATATCCCAAATCTTGAAATGTTGTAAACACATTGGAAAAGGACCAAATACACATGTCACAAGTTTTTAAATCCCTGTAATATTTCTGTAGATACCAGTAACTGAGATGGTAGGCTACCATGAGAACTACAGACATTAATTTTTTTATTCACCAAAGCATACTTCAATGTCTCCTTATCACACTGATTAAGTAGCCATCACAGATCCATGGCGGACCATGTATTAAAAATCTTCTGTACAACACTAAGTATCTGTAATTGTTCTAAGATATAACATTTAAGGGAGACAGAATGTGATTTCAGTAAACCACAATTGCAGATCGCTGTAAAAGGAAGACTGAGAATGTTATAGCTGGTACACAAAGATTCTTCATTATTAAAAAGGTATCTTCCCATGTGTCTAGTACATTTAGCGGATATTTACATACAATATGTACAAAAACATGTAAAACCTGGTCAGTGTTCCAAGTATTTACAAAACCAGACACAGTTGTCTCCCTTGCTTCATCTCCATAGGCTTTTAAGAGATGGAATGAATAACTATTTGTACAAAAATATATGTGAACAATATATACCTGTGTGACCGATACAAAACCTGTAAATTAGTGTAAAGATTACCTTTAACAGTCAGCTCTTCTGACTTACATTGTCATTCAGTTAAGTAGTTATGGTAATTGCAGCAACAGCAACAAGAAATTATTTTATTTAAAATACAAATGTAAATAATTCTTGTCTAAATATGCCTGTTTTCAATTATTCTTCTTGTGGCCTTCAAAAAGTAACATGCAAATAGAATGGAAACTTTTGGAAAATTTTTGAAATACAAAAAACTTTCAGTGGGTAATGTTGAGGTTTACCTAGCCCAACTGTATGGAGAACAAGAATTTTTTTCAGGATGTGTCAGATTGAGATCAACTTCAGGTAATGACTCTAGGGGTTCACATGTCTTTGGAATGGTGCAGGACCGTGTTCAAGGACAGCAACAAACAGGATCTGCCTGATAATAGTCACAAAGTCATCAATACTAACACACGTTCTCTCTCCTGTCCATATGAACTTTGCGATTCCCATTTAGAAAAAGTGTTATGATCACATTGTTTACACTTGTAAATCTACTCCAATGTTACCTGGGCCTAGGTACATATTTACTAAACCATGTCATCAGTATGCAGTATACATCAGGGTTTTTCTATGTGGTTAAAAAAATTGTTGCAGTTTTACCAAAACCTTGAGCGAGAAGTTACATGAAAGATTGTTTTCTCTATTCATTACATTTTCAAAGTATTTCATTGTTGCCATTTTATTTTAAAATCATAAACAGCAACCCCCTTTACAGTTTTTTAAAAATCTAAAGTCATCTTTATCATTAACAAAACTAGCTACTATCTCCATATCACTAAGATCTAAAGTCCTTATCATAAAACCCAATTTGTACCAATAAAAGTAATTACCTTGGCCTATCTATGGATTTCAAAAGCTCACAAATCAAGTCATGTTACATCACTTTTTAATAATAAATTTGTAATTACAGTTTTTTTTTATCACAGAGCAAACTGAGACTTGTATGATGATGCTGATTAAAACACAATGCACCAGTCCAACAACTGTGAAAAACAGAACAAATTGTGTGAAAAATCAACAGATTTTAATGCCATTAGAAATGATGAGGCTTAAAATCATTAAACAAAAGAGGATTCAAGCACTGGATGTGTGTAATAGTTATATCATTTCTACTATCCCAATTGTACTACAAATCAAAGAGCTTAACTCTCGAGTATATATATACATGCTCACATAACTATACAATTTGTATGAGTAGCAAAATCACTCTATTGATTAACAAGAATCAAGTATCATAGCTTAGCGCTTTTCAGTGGCACTGTAACAGATATCATCAACTCATTTACCGGTAGTCGTTCATGAAAGAAAAAGACAAGCATCACTCAAAATCTACTGGTTTACCAATACCTTGAATGTCATGTTATGAAACCATTATTACAGAAAACATTTTAAAAAGTTCATCATGATATTGTTCCAGTAGACATTCACATCATACTAACACTTGAAATAAAAATAACCAGAAAATGACAATATGAAAGATACTGGTTTCTTATAATCTGAGAAACCAATGCTAGTTTTCTGTCACCTGTCTGATACCTCAACATAATCTTTGGTGCAAAGTGACACCCTAATTGAAATAACATCAAATCCAACTGCCTTTCTAACATATCACTTAAAAGTGTACAAATCTTAAAAATTTGGAAAAGAAAATAATTGATAGTTGTATGCAATAGTTTCTATAAATCTGTGTAACTACATTACAAGGAACAGGTATGCAAATAAGATAAAGAACAAATACATGTGTCCAGAAAAATTGGGATCTAAAACATTTTTGATACAGGTATGTAGGTATCTGTAATATTTGTATCTAAAACACAAGAAGGATGAGATACAGATTTATCACATAATCAACCTGTTTTCCACCTGTTTTCATTTCATATGAGAATTTATGAAACTTGTTTTCAGTTTTGTTCCCAAAAGCTCACAAAAATAAAAGTTTTAAAGATTTGTTTCATAAAATCTCATGAAACAAAAACTTGGTTATCATATATATGTAAAATACATGATACAGGTATCTGGAATACAAGAAAAATGTATTAGTATGAGACACCTCTCAAGAATATGAGATTAAAGACAAAACATTTTTTTACATATCACAATCTTGTCCATATTTAAGGGCTGATATACACTGGGCATCCACGTATGTAACAAGATATTCACATATGTAACAAGATATCCACATATGTAACTAGATATCCAAACATGTAACTAGATATACACACATGTAACTAGATATACACACATGTATCTATATATCACAATATGTTACTAGATATCCACATATGTTACTAGATATCTACACATGTAACTAAATATCCACATATGTATCTATACATCACAATATGTTACTAGATATCCACATATGTTACTAGATATCCACACATGTAACTAAATATCCACATATGTATCTATATATCACAATATGTTACTAGATATCCACATATGTTACTAGATATCCACACATGTAACTAAATATCCACACATGAATATCTACCCACACATGAAAATGTATATCCACATATGAAACTAGATATCTACATATGTAACTAGACATCCACATATGTAACACATCTCAGTTGTGTCTAAAAAATTCCTGCCATCTACTTATAATCTCCATGGGAAATTTTGACTATTTGACTATTACACATGCACCAACTTCATTAATGTGAATTGAGAAGATAGTTACATTAATATCAGAATCAATACAGATGACTGATCTAACACCAACCGTGTATCTAGGTCCTAATAGACACGTCTATTATCAGAATCAATACAGATGACTGATCTAACACCAACCGTGTATCTAGGTCCTAATAGATACGTCTATTATCAGAATCAATACAGATAACTGATCTAACACCAATCGTGTATCTGGGGTCTAATAGACACGTCTATTATCAGAATCAATACAGATGACTGATCTAACACCAATCGTGTATCTAGGTCCTAATAGACATGTCTATTATCAGAATCAATACAGATGACTGATCTAACACCAATCGTGTATCTAGGGTCTAATAGACTAGTCTATTATCAGAATCAACACAGATAACTGATCTAACACCAATCGTGTATCTAGGTCCTAATAGACACGTCTATTATCAGAATCAATACAGATGACTGATCTAACACCAACCGTGTATCTAGGTCCTAATAGATACGTCTATTATCAGAATCAATACAGATAACTGATCTAACACCAATCGTGTATCTGGGGTCTAATAGACACGTCTATTATCAGAATCAATACAGATGACTGTCTAACACCAATCGTGTACTAGGTCTATTATCAGAATCAACACAGATGACTGATCTAACACCAATCGTGTATCTAGGGTCTAATAGACTAGTCTATTATCAGAATCAATACAGATAACTGATCTAACACCAATCGTGTATCTAGGGTCTAATAGACTAGTCTATTATCAGAATCAACACAGATAACTGATCTAACACCAATCGTGTATCTAGGGTCTAATAGACTAGTCTATCTTCTGATAATAAAGGTATCCTTCAATGGGTTTTATATGAAGACAGAGAAGTTTTATTTCAACTATATGAAATAAAATGATCAGACAAAACTTTTATTGCACTTTTTTTTGTTAATTCTTTTGTTAGTGTAATTATTTATCAGCATAATCAGGAAAAAAAACAATTTCTTTTAAAAACTTCAATATTTTAAAGCCAGACATTGTGAAAATTTTTGAAATATTACAGTCTTTATGAAATGAAAGAGGAAATTTCTGTTTTTATCACAGTATCTCAGCTTGAACAAATTAAAACATAACTTTGGTCAGTAAATATTTTACATTAGCACTTTAAAATACCATACCTAATCCATGTCAGTGTTTACATGCTCCAATATAAAACCAGTGTTAACAATATACAAACAGATGTACATTGTATAATGTTGTGTGATTACCATTTCATCACATGACCTATGTGTGATGTGATATTATACCATTTTCCTATCTTATAAAACAAAAACTAAACATGATGAAGGTGATGAACAATTCCCTTCCATTTCATGTAATTTTGTTTCCAAAACCTCTGAAATCCTATATAAGTAAAAAATTTAATACGACTGTCACATCATGTCAGATAAAAGTGAATATGAAAATCCAGTTGTCACTGCTGTTAGTCTATACACAATTACATCTATTTACAATTTACAACCCTAATATATACACAGATGTACATATCACATTTCATTCTTTGAACAAAATAAAAGTACAATTTTCTTCCAACTTCAAGCATCCAATCTCTCTTCTTATAGACACACACTCCAATAATATATATTTACACAACAAGCACTCAAGTTTACTTGGTTTAAGCTATTTACATAACAACTCTGTCTAGTTGTGGCAACTCGACAATTATCACATCAGTCATTATCCTCTTTTATTCCTTAAAAATAATCCTAAAATAGCTGTCAGTCTGACATGAGCCAATTAATTAAATTATACACAGAAGCTATATTGGTTTGTATAGTAGAGTAGTCACATACTTTTTCCTGAATCTATGAGTGCCGCTAAGCACCATCACACCATCCTGTAAACAAAGAAATACAGTTAAAAAAATCATCACACCATCCTGTAAACACTGTATAGTTATACACAATCACACCACCCTGTAAACACTGTATAGTTATACACAATCACACCACCCTGTAAACACTGTATAGTTATACACAATCACACCATCCTGTAAACACTGTATAGTTATACACAATCACACCATCCTGTAAACACTGTATAGTTATACACAATCACACCATCCTGTAAACACTGTATAGTTATACACAATCACACCATCCTGTAAACACTGTATAGTTATACACAATCACACCATCCTGTAAACACTGTATAGTTATACACAATCACACCATCCTGTAAACACTGTATAGTTATACACAATCACACCATCCTGTAAACACTGTATAGTTATACACAATCACACCATCCTGTAAACACTGTATAGTTATACACAATCACACCATCCTGTAAACACTGTATAGTTATACACAATCACACCATCCTGTAAACACTGTATAGTTATACACAATCACACCACCCTGTAAACACTGTATAGTTATACACAATCACACCACCCTGTAAACACTGTATAGTTATACACAATCACACCATCCTGTAAACACACACAATCACACCATCCTGTAAACACTGTATAGTTATACACAATCACACCACCCTGTAAACACTGTACAGTTATACACAATCACACCACCCTGTAAACACTGTATAGTTATACACAATCACACCACCCTGTAAACACTGTACAGTTATACACAATCACACCACCCTGTAAACACTGTATAGTTATACACAATCACACCATCCTGTAAACACTGTATAGTTATACACAATCACACCATCCTGTAAACACTGTATAGTTATACACAATCACACCATCCTGTAAACACTGTATAGTTATACACAATCACACCATCCTGTAAACACTGTATAGTTATACACAATCACACCATCCTGTAAACACTGTATAGTTATACACAATCACACCATCCTGTAAACACTGTATAGTTATACACAATCACACCACCCTGTAAACACTGTATAGTTAAATTACATATGTTAAAACTAAACACAATCACACCATCCTGTAAACACTGTACAGTTATACACAATCACACCATCCTGTAAACACTGTACAGTTATACACAATCACACCATCCTGTAAACACTGTATAGTTATACACAATCACACCATCCTGTAAACACTGTATAGTTATACACAATCACACCATCCTGTAAACACTGTATAGTTATACACAATCACACCACCCTGTAAACACTGTATAGTTATACACAATCACACCATCCTGTAAACACTGTACAGTTATACACAATCACACCACCCTGTAAACACTGTATAGTTATACACAATCACACCATCCTGTAAACACTGTACAGTTATACACAATCACACCACCCTGTAAACAATATAATGTTTTACACCATTACACCATCTTGTAAACACTATACTGTTATACACATAAAAATAAAACCAAATCCCTACTAACATTTTTGAATGTAAATAGCAACATGTACAACATTTTACAATGAAATAGAAAGATTCTTTTAGTATAATCATTGATTCACAAACATTTGACAACTGGGTACAGTCCATATCTTAATTGATTACCATTTCTTGTTTACTGTTCTTACACCAACTATATCCATCTTAAAACATTTAACGTGTAAAGGAATTAAAATTTAATAAAGAAAATTGAAAATCAATTCTTCTTGAATATTCACAATAACTTGAGAGCTGAAGATTTTATCTTAATTACATCATCCATTTTACAGATCACAGATTAAGTAAATAACAAGAATGTCTCAGATATTAATGCTCCCAGTCCCATCCAAATTTACAGCTTCTATAAAGTAACAGTGAACATTGAACTCTAAAACACACATCACTATAAATAGGCTTTCTTATAGTTTATCTTAAAATCATTATGGAGACTTTGACCTTTGAATCCTCTTTTATTTTGAAGTATTCAAATGATACAGCTACCTACCTTTATAGACAATGCATAAAGATGGTTTAACATCACATGGTTGGGTTCAGGCAGCAGGGTCGGCTCACACTAAAATCATAAACCACTGATATTTATAATTTTGTTTTAATAAAAAATACATGCACATGAAACATGTTTAATTAGATTTCAATAATTACTCTTGCTAGCCTTGATGAAAGCAAGCAGGCCATTTTACAATTGTTTTATAGAAGAGAAAAATCTGAAGTTCTTACACATGTGTCCATTTCCATTTATGTTTCAAATTACATATGTTAAAACTAAACCTTAACGAAATTTTAACAATGGTACCTGGTAATGTAGTGTCCATGCTGATTCAAAATTACATGCTTTGTGTGCCAATGTCAATTCAGACTTACATTATTAGCTGGTGTGTCCATGTAGATTGTGTCTTTCATGAGCATGTGTGCCCATGTTGAATGAGACTTACATGAGCTTGTGTGTCCATGTTGAACGTGACTTACATGAGCTGTTGTGTCTATGTTGAATGTGACTTACTTGAGCTGGTGTGTCTTTGTTGAATGTGACTTACAACGATTGTGTGTCTATGTTGAATGTGACTTACATGAGCTGGTGTGTCTATGTTGAATGAGACTTACATGAGCTTGTGTGTCCATGTTGAATGTGACTTACTTGAGCTGGTGTGTCTTTGTTGAATGTGACTTACAACGATTGTGTGTCTATGTTGAATGTGACTTACATGAGCTGGTGTGTCTTTGTTGAATGTGACTTACACGAGCTTGTGTGTCCATGTTGAATGTGACTTACATGAGCTGGTGTGTCTATGTTGAATGTGACTTACATGAGCTGGTGTGTCTATGTTGAATGTGACTTACATGAGCTGGTGTGTCTATGTTGAATGAGACTTACATGAGCTTGTGTGTCCATGTTGAATGTGACTTACTTGAGCTGGTGTGTCTTTGTTGAATGTGACTTACAACGATTGTGTGTCTATGTTGAATGTGACTTACATGAGCTGGTGTGTCTTTGTTGAATGAGACTTACATGAGCTTGTGTGTCCATGTTGAATGTGACTTACATGAGCTGGTGTGTCTTTGTTGAATGAGACTTACATGAGCTGGTGTGTCTATGTTGAATGTGACTTACATGAGCTGGTGTGTCTATGTTGAATGTGACTTACATGAGCTGGTGTGTCTATGTTGAATGTGACTTACATGAGCTGGTGTGTCTATGTTGAATGTGACTTACATGAGCTGGTGTGTCTATGTTGAATGAGACTTACATGAGCTTGTGTGTCTATGTTGAATGTGACTTACATGAGCTGGTGTGTCTATGTTGAATGTGACTTACATGAGCTGGTGTGTCCATGTAGATTGTGTCTTTCATGAGCATGTGTGCCCATGTTGAATGAGACTTACATGAGCTTGTGTGTCCATGTTGAATGTGACTTACATGAGCTGTTGTGTCTATGTTGAATGTGACTTACTTGAGCTGGTGTGTCTTTGTTGAATGTGACTTACAACGATTGTGTGTCTATGTTGAATGTGACTTACATGAGCTGGTGTGTCTTTGTTGAATGAGACTTACATGAGCTTGTGTGTCTATGTTGAATGTGACTTACAACGATTGTGTGTCTATGTTGAATGTGACTTACATGAGCTGGTGTGTCTTTGTTGAATGAGACTTACATGAGCTTGTGTGTCTATGTTGAATGTGACTTACTTGAGCTGGTGTGTCTTTGTTGAATGTGACTTACAACGATTGTGTGTCCATGTTGAATGTGACTTACATGAGCTGGTGTGTCCTTGTTAAGTATGACCTGCAGTAGATGAGGAGGTAGTATAGGGGGCCCACTATGTTTCTCTCCAGGCCGTCTGGGGGGTACTTCCTGCCCATAATCATTTTGTGGACCACTGATGTCGACTGTAGAATAAAAATAATCATTTTGACAATCTCCATCTCCTACTGACTCTAGTAATCACATCTGTGTACCACAACAGCTTTGTATAGTGAACTTCATACTCGCATCTGTGTACCACAAACATGTATACAGACCTTCATACTCACATCACTTACCTTCATACTCGCATCTGTGTACCACAAACATCTATACACACCGACTCTCGAGCTCATATCTGAGTGACTCACATCTGTGTACCACAAACATCTTTGTATACAGACCTTCATACTCACATCTGTGTACCACAAACATCTTTGTATACAGACCTTCATACTCACATCTGTGTACCACAAACATCTTTGTATACAGACCTTCATACTCACATCTGTGTACCACAAACATCCATACACACTGACTCCCGAGTTCATCTCTGAGTGACTCACATCTGTGTACCACAAACATCTATACACATCGACTCTCTAGCTCATATCTGAGTGACTCACGTCTGTGTACCACAAACATCTATACACACCGACTCTCGAGCTCATATCTGAGTGACCTAAGTATACATGGCATTCTGACCCTCATACTTACATCTGTGTACCACAAACAGCTATGTATTTAGACAAACATATTGATATCTGTGTGACACAAACATCCATGTTATATTAACCCTTATACTCACATCTAGATGACACAAACATCCATGTTATATTAACCCTTATACTCACATCTAGGTGACACAAACATCCATGTTATACTAACCCTTACACTCACATCTAGGTGACACAAACATCAATGTTATACTAAACCTTATACTCACATCTAGGTGACACAAACATCAATTTTATACTAACCCTTATACTCACATCTAGGTGACACAAACATCAATGTTATACTGACCCCCATACTCTGTGTGACACACACATCAATGTTATACTGACCCCCATACTCTGTGTGACACACACATCAATGTTATACTGACCCCCATACTCTGTGTGACACACACATCTTCCTTACAATGATTTTCATATACTACAAATCCCTTATAGTTCTTATTTTCATACTTACGTCGTTTGGCACTGTTGGTGTTTTTGCTATCCAGTGCTAATGCTTCAAATACTTCAAAGTCTGATTTTTTCACATTGATGACATTGTTCAATGTACCCACAGTATTTTCTACAGTAGGCTGAAAAATACAGAGATTGTGTCACATATCATAGTAAAAGATTGACATCCGATAACCTTTACATTTGTAATACAGCTCATGTTACACCAATATTCTAGGTTATTTTTTAATTATAAACAAAGGTTGAGATCCTAAACCACTTTTACTTTATATAATGTATATCAAGTTACAGTGTGCATGAAGAAATCTGTTGAATTTCTGATGTGATTGTACCACTTTGTGAGGACACACACAAGAAACAATGAAACACAAAATACTGTATATTATACAGAGAGAAGAGTTTCTCTGTTGTAACTATTGTTTGGAGTATAACATCTATTCCTGTCCTGATATTTCATGTCTTTTCTCCCCTTTTTCTTTTTCTGCCTTTATTGTCCGTGAACAGAAAGGGTATGTTGCAGGCAGGGTCTCCTTGTAGTACCTAGTGGTGAACGACACACTGAAGACCGGTCTTATGGTATCAAAAGCAATGAGATAAATTTGTCTTGTCCAGGCCCAGTAACACAACCACAGCTCAGACTGGTCCATGTCTCAGCGGAGCAATTGTGGCCCCTACTATTTCTTTTCTTTTCGGTATGAAATGGATAAAGGAACTTTCACAAAGGGACACACCATATTTGAAATAAAACAAATTTCTCTGCACTTCCAGCACTTGTAAAACTTTATGTATTGACAATCTATATGATAATCATTGATTAATACTAAATTTCTTTTAATTGATCTTCAAATTTAACTTTTTCTTTCACACATATATATGACACACTAGCAAATTATACTTGTCTCTAACGGTCATTTATGGAAAGGAAAATATTCTTAATTCAAATCACAACAATGACTGTTATCTATAACGACAAGCACTATAAGGCCAAGTAGTGACAGATGACACCACAGAAAGACTGATTGTATACCAGCTTCAGAAACAATTTAACCTTGAAAATCGATTACTTGGTAACGAGATACAGTTTAGCTTCTAATTTTGTATTTATAAATGTCCTGTCAATCTCTCTGTAGAGAGTAAAAAATATTCTGTCAGTTGAAGTTAAGATTCCACCGCATACAATGGAACATGCAACCGAACTTGTTGCCATATCAGGCACTTGTACTGGATACCATGGATTATGCATGTAGGATTACAATAAGCATGGTCACTTAAATACTGGCATTAGCAACACTAAATTCTAAGAATCCCATCCCTAAATATAAAATGTTGTTGTTCATGATACAAAGAGTTAAAAAAAGTTGGCAGAAAAAGTAAATATGATTGGTTAAACACTGACAAGATATATAAAATATTAAGTTACTTTTTTGTTATACAACTCAAGTTGACCCCCTTCCCTGTTAGATCTGCCATTATTCTTAATGTTATACAACACACTGAAATTTCCTTAGATCAATTAACACTAATTAAATTCAATAAATTCAATAAGATATACAGAATTATCTGTATTCCAAGGACTCAATTCTCACTTCATCTGAATTTCATTGAAATAGTTCAATCTTTCCCATAAAGAGCGTATTCTGACTGTTGATTAGTGAAACTCTTACAGCTGCCTGATGCTGTGGTGTCTTAGATTCTACACAGAACACGGTAAATAGGACAGGACCATATCAAATTTACTTGTACAAGGAGATAATATTGCCAGAGTTCTTAATAATTTCTTACATCACAGATGGTTTACTAATACAGCACTTATACAGAAAGCTTATACAGAGTGGAATATATGGACACATGCATACATTGAAGTTATCTCCCTTTAAGAAACAATATCAAATGTACACTGTATGCTATTATATTGCAGGCAATTGTTACTTTTATGCTAGCCTGAACTTAAATATGTATGTATTTGTAACTTACTATGTGTGATATATATAGTACAAAAGGTCGTAGACCTAGTCGTAGGTAACTATGGATTATATGATACATACAAGCAAGAGTTGTAACCCTTGTCAGCGCCTGTTGATTTTGCTATTGATGGTATGCCATGCTCAAAGACATAACTGGTCCCTTTATCATTTTCTTGAGAAACACAATCCGCAACAGGAAGGGAGGGTCATATTATAAAAAGGTATGTTACAGGTATAGGATATATTACAGAGGTTTGTAACCCTAATCTGAAGTCCCTATTATGTATACATACTATGGAGCATGATATGCCTATAACATGTATAAGTAGCAGAAGAGAATAGTATAACCCTAGTGTGTGGTCATGTTAAACTGCAGGTATTAATTATAAGGAGCACAAAATACACATATAACAAAATTTGGAGATTATACATCTAGCTACAGAACATAATACTTCTGTTTGTGTTACACCTAATACAAGAGATTTTATCAACTATATATGATACCATCCCTGTGGTCCTCTATAATCTATAGTTTTGTGTGTTGTACATTATACAGATACAAGACAAGGGGACATAACTCTACCTCCTCCTCGCCGTGTATCCACTGCCCATCCACATGAAATTTATATTGATGCTCCCCCTCTGGCAGATCTAAAATCGTGATAAAGTTCCCATGGCTGAAAAACAGTGAAAGAGGTCCAAACATAAAACAAAGCCACAGCAGAACTATTTGTACATAATTAGCATGCATACCAACACCAATCAAGCTTTCAACAAAAGGAAATGTTAGCTCTAATGAGAGCACTTGGAAAACAGCCCACAGGATGAAGAAGCTTCGTTTCCACAAACACATTTGAGATGAAACAGGAAATAATGATGAAACTCCAGTTTCAAATTTTTGAATAAGTATTTCAATTAACATATCGTTAGTAATATCTTGTACTTTTCCTTTAATTTGGGACTTGTCCATATTTTGAGAAAACACTATACAAAATGAATTGCTTTAATAGCTATGAACTGTCAGGCAATACTCTGTTCATTATTAAAACAAATAACACAAGTATTTTTTTTATAGAAATGACAAAAACCTCCATGACAACTAGACTTCCTACACATGTAGGTATGGATAACACAGTAATTACAGAACACTGTCCTTAATATTGTAAACCAGGACAATGTACCACAGTAATTATCACTTCTGTTTCTTGACAAAATGCCAGATATTTAAGCTTTAAAATACAATAACAAAGGTCATAGGTTACATGATGTGATTTAAATATGAATGGAATGTACTGAGACAAGTAGCTGAATCCCACATGATTTCCTGTTTCACCATGAGTAAACATACACTTGTATAACAAACACATTGGTCTCCATCTGCCAACATTGTACTGACAGCAAAACCCACATCACAACATCATAATAATAAATATCAAAATGTGTCAAGGTGATCATTTCACCAACCTATTACAATTACACAACCTCTAATTGTAAGAAATTGTATTTCGAAGGTATTGTCAGTACGGTATATATATGATGACAGAGAAAATCAATGAGTATTAAAAGGAAACTGCATGCTCTACAACAAAAGATATATATACGGTGAGAAACAAAACAAACTTGTCTGATGTGTGTTTACAGTAGGATACTGTTCATCTTATCTAGCCAGTCTAAGCCAGTCTAAGGTATACCCAGGTTACTCTGATAATGAGACGGACATCTTGAGTAGGTACACATTGTCCCAGATCACAGACATGTACAGATGAGAAATGTGCATCTTCAAATTAGTATATAATGTCTAACAGTGTTAAATGTAGATCTGTAGAATGTCTGTGATACAGGGTTACAGATTTGTAACTAGGAGAAGAACAGAATTCCTCCAACACACACACAGGTCATCAAAAGTGGAGTACCTCGTTAGGGTTGTGCACCCACTGACCATCAACAAAAAACTTATATTGATGGTCTCCTTCCTCTATATTCACAATAGCAAAAAAATCACCATGGCTGAAATAAGAAAGACACAACACATATGTTAGCTGACAATTACTATTACTTTCTGTGGGGTATAGACAGTTCATAATCATGAAGTAAGAATTTCTATGGGTCATTTTAAAGTGTAGTCACTTGATACATGTACTAGTCACATCACACGCGTCTAGTCAAACTTCCAATGGACATCTTAACATGTAGTCACATCATACACATTTAGTCACATCATAATATTTAATCACATCATACATATTTAATTACATCATACACATATATTTACACTTCTATAGACCATCTTATTAACGTTGTCATACACATGTAGTCACACTTCCTACTCACTGTGAGGTTCAGTTTTTACATGCATTCACCTATACATCAAGAGTAGAGGTCAACTCATAATGACACTGCACCTGAAGGGGGATCATTATAACTTCATACTAACTACAAATAACACATTCAAGCACAAATTTTGAAAGTCAGTCCGATATGTAATACAGGTAGGAATCATTAAAATCAAGGTCAGAATAAGGAGGATATTATTTAACAGACACAATTTGTCACAAAACATATGTGGTGCAATGACTATAGGATAAACAAAACAGAATGTCCATGAATATATATAATACACACTGCAAGAATGCAAAATGACAATTATTAATGTATCAAAATTATAAATTGCAAACTTGAGATTTTCATTACACTAGTATTTATATTTGAATTATTTACTACAAAAGTGCAGTAATTAAAAATGCCCTGCAGCCATCGTCATCGCCTATGCCAGTAAAGCTTATGTAGACTGTAGAGACTTGACACATAAATTTTGCATGTCAACAACCCCTACAATTTTGGTACCAAAGATTAGTACATACATTGTATACTAAAATAAAAGGTTCAATATCGATGATCAGTTCCTTTTTTTGTTAAGTCTGGTATGTTGTCATTTTTAACATGTCTCAATCTGAACATTTACCAAATATTTTCCAAAAAAATTAATCATACCCTATAGATCAGTGGTTTGCAATAGATAAGAGGATTTTACAGTTAGCAAGGTAGTAATAATCAACATTATGAGTAATATATGGCGTTGCATACTAACAGCACTATACCAGTATATTGTAATTGACTTTCAAATTAAGTACATAACACCAGTGGACTGGCATTCATCTAACTGGTCTAAATCATTATATATATTTCTTAATTGTTAGGCGATCAGTATAACAATATAACTTGTGGATTTGAGTCTGTCATAACATACTCCAAACATGGACATTATCTTAGCTGTATGGAAATTTGTGATGCATCATAACTTGTTAAACACTTCAATGTTATCTCGCGCTTATACAGTGTATTGCTATATAATGTGATTTAACATGCAGAAAACACTGCTAAAATTAGTATAAACAATCTATTATCCTATTTTTGATATGTACAGTGATTCGTCTAAAGACGTTATAAGAATCTTCAGTTTGAATTGAGTTCTGAAATTGAATTTTCCTTTTAAAGGAAATTTTGTAAAATCTACATTTTACATATACCTCAAAAATTTGGATTCCGGTTTTCTTTTCCCACAAAAATGAAAAGACACTTCAACTTAGTCATTATAATTACACAAAAGTTATCAGATACAAGCAAATTAAAAGTTTTGTTTAGATTCAATTTATTTCAACAAAGGGGTTGACATTAACTTTTTTCTGTACTTGCCTTTTCAGACAAATTACAGGTAAAATGACTCGTCTGAAAGAAAGAATTTCTTGTCCAAATTGATAACTTTCAATTTTAAAAGGTAATTTTTAAAAATGTTTGACTTGCATAAAGCAACAAGATTGTAATCACGACAATTCAATGCACGAAATTATTGATATTTACCATGAATATAGAGGTTGTCTGATCAGCTATGGTTTTTTAATGTCTACATATACCACAATACATCACACCTACTAGATGTCCATTACTAGTATAAGTAGAGGGTCCAGGAGTATCAGCCTCTGTTATCACCTTACTTCTACTTTCGTCTTTTTAATCTTTATAATACAGCCCTACAAATTCACTTTTCCATGACCCCTGGAATTTTCAAGACTGCTTTTATCGCATTAATTTTTTTTCTCTATTACAGATAGATCCTCTTCTTCTACACTCTTTCACCAATTGTTTGACCTGTTTCTAAGGAAGCCAAATTTAATCAGTCTGCTTTCCATTTTAGACTTTTTCTCTCATTTCATCAGCATTGACGCAGTGTCTTACAAGTTAACTTTGCGTGCCTTTTTATGTCAAACAAATCAGTAAGGATGTTTGCATATTTTCGTCTTTGGAAATTTAGGTAGCATTTGTATGCAGCTCTGAATTAAACAATTTCCCCTTTAGAGCATCACTTCCATTGTACTCAGTGTCATGTGTACACGTTCACCCCAATATCAACTTAGTTTTTGCATATTTTCGTCTTTGGAAATTTAGGTAGCATTTGTATGCAGCTCTGAATTAAACAATTTCCCCTTTAGAGCATCACTTCCATTGTACTCAGTGTCATGTGTACACGTTCACCCCAATATAAACTTAGTTTTTGCTTATCTTACTTAGAGTATAAAGTAATTAATGATTTCAGAATACAAATAAAAATACAGATAAATATTTCTCATTTATCTCATCAGACAAATGTTTCAATGTCTTCACTTCACTGACAGCAATTTTATTTGGTACTGGACAAGCGGACAAGCGTTAATGTTGACCCCAAATGATTATGGATACATAACTACACATGTGTTCCTCCTTATAGATCATTTAATTACATTTTGGTATACTTGATATAGAAATCATTATGAGACAATGTACAGTACCTTTTAGCGAGTGGTATCTTTTGTCGCCACTGGTTAAATGATCCTGATATGTACACTTCCTTGCCACCGCCTTCCCATTTGAACACTGTAGGTAATAACTTTTCTTTAAGATTCTCTGGGTCACCCTGACTTTGTGTGGTGGCAGCTCTGGCCCTCTGAAATAAAAATGTCAGATAATTATCTATATCATAAACAACTAAATATCAATCTTCACGATTTTGTGTATACATATTAAACCCAAAAATGATATCATTGATATCACATATATACAAATCTATTTTTGAATTGTGCATATATTCATAAACTTTGAATAAGACATATCAAGGTCTTGCATATCATGCAATTGACATTTTTTCTTTTTTCAATTTGAATAAAGACAAAGTTTAAGGGTTACATTTGACTTGAGCCAATCAAACATACACAATCTTTGACAGGGAACAGTTGAATATGCCCAGTTGTCATGGCTGATCATGATGGCAGGTATAATTAATGAGTTCAGTAATTAAGATTAATCAATTCCAGAATATTTGTATATATTGATTTCTCAAACTTAAAATTGCTATTTCTGCCTGATAGAAACTTTCACATAAATACTTTATATGCACAAGACAGGAGAGAAGGCATTTCGACTTACCCTCTATTACATAGATACTCTTTATCTAACAAATATACTTGTATATTGTAATGAAGGTTTGTTACAATATACAAGTAATGAAGGTTTGTTAATCCTTTGCTGTCTATATTCCTCCTCTCCCAGGTTTGTTCTACCACATTAAAATGTTTGGCAAGTAAAAAGTAATAGCTATAAGATTTAGATGTAAGGTTCACCAAGTCTAACTAGTGCACTCACTTTTAATTTCCAAAGCCCAGGCTGTCTGCACACACTAATTAACATCAAATCGCCTATAAATGAACAAGAGGCAGTTCTTCCCCTATTTCACTGGTAAATTAATAATCTAAACCTTCAAAAATCTTGCTCCTATCACAATAATGGCATGCTGCCGTAGTCTAAAAATGAGTTAATGATAAAAAATGTTAGTATATGTTATATATCGTACACCATCTTAATATCACTGTATCTAATGATGTGATAGGTGTCATATGTTTACAGATTTTTTGCAACTCAAACACTAGTCTACTGGATGGACTTAGTTAAGTACTACTGAAGGTCATGTACAGGTAGGCATACCATGATCATGACCTATAGCTAATTTATATATAAACATCCTAAAATTGTAAAAAAAAAATTCTTCATTAAAAATTGTCATTATCATAAGATTACTTATAAAGGTATTTCCTGTATTTATCAATAAACAAACTGCAACACGTATGCTATTGAAGGTCAACAACTAAATGCCCGTTTTGATAACTTTAATTGGTCCTTTGTCTTACCACTCCATCATTACAAAGACTTTCATTTACTTCCACCTCAAAGGCTCTGGCGTCATGTAAATCTTGCAGGAACTGTTCAATTTCTCCGTGCATAAACATGGTTACTATCAGTGCGGTATATGAATAACAAAAACTAATATAGAAAATGTTTCCCTTTCCTTTACGGCCTCGAATGTCGGATGAACAGATTTGGGCTGCGACCTCGTGTTGATTCGACCGAAAAGCGGCAATGGCAACACATACGCTTTAACAGAAAAATAACGATGTGCTTATAATCTTCTGTTTCCACACCAACAAAAATATAAATTCGCGAAATAAGAAAGGCAACAGAAATAGACAAGGACACAATGAAATCAGTACACGCAAGCATGTAAACAACTGCTGAATATTCAGATCCATGTGACCTTGACCTTTAAACCAGTCATGAAACCCCCTCCTTCGTGAATATATCGACACACCATACAAATCATAAACCGTTTTTCTATTAACTCGTTTTTACCTACCCGAAAGTTTGGCGGAAGGACATCTGGAGGGTCGAATGATCCCGAATCGTTCATATATCGACCAGCTGTTAAAGATGGCCCCATGTCATCTCCAGACGCATGGCGACCCTTTTGAGTTGTGTTTCCCATTGCTTCACCGAACTGATAACAAGATCGACTGGTATTGTTGAAGCAGAAGGATGTTCAGTTGAGGTATGCGGTGAATAAGAAGCAAACTAATTTAAAGAAGAGGAAATCACTCAAGATGTAGGCAATGACGTTTCGCCAGCTCGACAGGTTCAATGAACTGCATGTGCGTTGACTATTCACACGTCAAAATAAGCAGGCATTAATCAAAAGAAAAATACAATTATCCCCTACTTAAACAGTATAATGTTTTAAATGTAAACTATGTCATTCTGCCTTTCACTTCCATTCTGGTCAAACATATATCAATTAATAAATCGCGAGGTGAACGAAGCGGTCTGCAAAGGTAAACAAACATGGAGGATGATAATCCCCATTTGCGCATGACATAAGAATCATGGGATTCGGCAAAACTAAACTTTGATCCATACACTGGGACGGCATTTCGGATAAAATTGTTTATATAACTTAACAGAAGTGGGTTAGATGTCAAGCCGAGTGCATTTCAAGCTGGTCTGTTTTCATACATTATTCAACGTTCAAATACGAGAAAAATATTTTGCTAAAAAAATCAAAGTAATATGAACAAGCACACGGAGTGTTGCTAAATAAATACATGTCACCTACCGGTCCCTGCAAACTATTACATTGCATTAAGTATGTCAATATGACAATACTGGGTAATACTGTTTCACCACATATGTGCATGGTCATTTGTAAGTTTGTGAGGTTCATCAAACTCTTGCCAACGAAAGAAGCCATTTTTCTCACCGTTTTTATTAAAGCATGGGTCGGAACAAATTCCAACGCCTTGTCATCGTGGACGCACCTATTTTACTAGTTCCCGACTCCCTTGTTCCGATGGGAAATATCTGTCATATCTCCTCTCCTCCCCCTTTGTAATTTGAAATCCATCATAGGTGTTCTGTTCAGCCCCCTCCCCCTCTCTTCCCATCATCCCCCAACACCCTTGTCATGTGGAAAAGAGTGTTTCCCCGACCCCTTTGTCACTGTGAATCTTTTACAACTGTTCCTCAACCCCACCACACCATACAACTTTCCCGTTCCCTTGTCACCATGGGCACACCTGATTTAACAAATTCCCGGTCCGTTTTCATATTGTGGGTCTGTTATAAAAAGGCTGTTCCCTGTTCCTTTATAATTGTGGACACACCTGTTATAACAGCTCCCCGATCAATTTTGTCACCGTTGACACACCTGTGCTTTAAGTGCATCTTGTCATTCACACTGCCTATTGCTGACCATAAGTACCGCCGATAAGACAGAGTTTCTCCTCGAGTTAACTAGACCTCCTGGTGTATGTATATCTTGGTCCTACTTTATACTATAGGAAGGACAAGGCCAAGCCAAGGTCTAAATATGCTGTTTTCCACCGCTTTAGATAAGGCAATGCCAATTCATTAATGGCAGTTGACTTTGACTTAGTACCATGCTGCGGTTCGACTATGCAATATATCTGTATTGAACCAAGCCATCGCTGTTTTGGGACAATCGCCTGGCGTGTGCAGGGACCGACGCACGGACATATATTAGGACCAGCACCTCGGCATGTCTTTGGACCATTCCTCGATTTTAGGACCAACACCTCACGACGAGCTTATATTGGAATCAGCGCCTAGATATACATAAGGACCAGCGCACCTGTAAGTATTTGGACCAGCTCTCTCTCGGTTTTGGGACTAGCGTCTCGACTTATATAGGAACCAGGGCTAGCGCCTCGGCACCTATCAGAACACAAGCGCCTCGACATATGTTGAGACTAACATCTCGATATTAAGAATAACACCACGTTATTAGGACATACCTGCAGTATCGGGACTATCCCTCAATAATGTGGACAGCCTGTCAGTATCAGCACCAAATGCTAGAACATGTACTTTGGTTTTGCGACAGACCAGGTAAACTTTGTTCTGTTTTTGAAGCTGGACCTCTCATTATTGACCGACAGACACGGGACAATAAAGCCATGTAGAGTGATGGGGTGGATGGGTTGGATGGCTGGATGCATCCATGAATCTCCCGCTTTGAATTTCAAATTCATTTTTATATATCAAGTAAGGAAAATTTTGAAGGCAATTAAAGTTTTTAGGTTATGTAGCGACGGAGTTATGATATAAACATCACAAGTTACCAGGTTATATAGCGACGGAGTTCTAATACTAACATCACAAGTTATTAGGTTATGTAGCGACGGAGTTATGATATAAACGACGGAAGTTATTAGGTTATGTAGCGACGGAGTTATGATACAAACGACGGAAGTTATTAGGTTATGTAGCGACGGAGTTATGATACAAACGACGGAAGTTATTAGGTTATGTAGCGACGGAGTTATGATACAAACATCACAAGTTATCAGGTTATGTAGCGACGGAGTTCTAATATAAACATCACAAGTTATTAGGTTATGTAGCGACGGAGTTCTAATACTAACATCACAAGTTATTAGGTTATGTAGCGACGGAGTTATGATACAAACGACGGAAGTTATTAGGTTATGTAGCGACGGAGTTATGATACAAACGACGGAAGTTATTAGGTTATGTAGCGACGGAGTTATGATACAAACGACGGAAGTTATTAGGTTATGTAGCGACGGAGTTATGATACAAACGACGGAAGTTATTAGGTTATGTAGCGACGGAGTTATGATATAAACGACGGAAGTTATCAGGTTATGTAGCGACGGAGTTCTAATACTAACATCACAAGTTATTAGGTTATGGAGCGACGGAGTTCTAATACAAACGACGGAAGTTATATGTTAAATTTATTCGATGAAAACAGCATCTTCTAAAATAAAGATCGAATACAGTTTGATAATATACCAATTTCTAGTGACATTTAACACATAATGTACTTAGTCTATATCGTCAGATTAACACACTTTAGATGTGGTTTATCATCATGATGTGTCTCAACAGCGATAGACGATTCAACATACACATGGTAGAAATGTGACTGAATGCCAATTACGGAGACGATCTTTACAATAAACGGACATTCTGGAGTAAGAAGAACAATTTGTATACGGATATGACTCCTCTATAAAGTTATATCCGATAGTCGTCGGTATGCCTTGATGGACGTATATATACAGGAATCCGTGATGGTAGCTAAGGTTCGTGTTTGATCCTGCGTCAGTTACGTTCGTTTAAAGGTGGTATTTATACACACACACCTGTCGAATGCATTTAAAGTAGTTCAATACAGGTAATACCCAACTGTCGTTATCATAATCCTTCAATGCTTTAAATTGAACAATTTACCCCCGAGCTCGCTTAGTCTGGCTAGGTGGGTCGGGTGGTAGACAATACTTAGTCAAGCAAGCAGGCTGTAAACTGGGATTGTGGTAGATTTTCAATTAACATTCATTCATCTGCACCAGTCTGTCAGGTGAAGTCACGGTTATGGAGTGTGGAGTATAGATCGTCTTGGAGGAGTTGCCAAGTGCCTATTTAACGCCATCCAGCTGATAGTGTGACCACTTCATTCATACGAAACATGGAAATATGTAGAGTACAAAAAGAAAGTATACAATAGTGCTGTGATTTTTACTTTTGGTATTCATATACCATTTTATTGGGTAATATTTTCATTTTAACTCTGTGTTGGATTGACCGAGAGGAACACCATGTTTATCTGTGTTAAGTACGGGGACAACGAGACCTTGATATGTAACCCCATGTGTGCTGTCATCAACCTCCTCAACAGCATTAAACGACGGGCGGGCTATGGAAACACAAACGTCACTGTGGACCTTTCTGACGAAACTGGTGAGTGAGGCGCACTCTCGCGTCATCATCTAACTTTAGGGCAAGTCAACCTTGAAGTAGTCTTGTGAAAAGACTGGTAAACAGTTTCGTAAACTACAACTACTCTTATAAATATTTGATCAGACAGACCCGTGACAATGACATGGAGAGGTTCAGCTGCTGAGTGTTCAGTAGAGGAAGTAAATGGGGACAGGTCTTTTAAAAGAGAGAATGCTATTAGTGGTGCCACAATAATACACTGTAGTTGTCATGAGTATTCACTATATTGGTATTTTACATATTAATTGTGTAGTTGTTATAGTTATTCACTATATGAATATTACGGGTATTCACGAGAATTCACTATATGATTTTATTGGTAGTCACTATGTTGGTATTTTACATATCAATTTTGTAGTTTGTTATAGTTATTCACTATATGAATATTACGGGTATTCACGAGGATTCACTATATGATTTTATTGGTAGTCACTATGTTGGTATTTTACATATCAATTTTGTAGTTTGTTATAGTTATTCACTATATGAATATGACCGGTATCTACGAGGATTCACTATATGGCGTTTATTGGTAGTCACTTTATTTTGTGTACGCGTATCTATTAGTAAATGGATATGGTAAGGGATACAGTTTGAATTTTCACTGTACCCACTCTCGATTGTCAACTAAAAGTAGAGACTTGTATTCCCCAGAGCCTCACTAGAAGTAGGAACGCCAGTATTCACCAGAGGCTCACTAAAGGTTGTAGGAACGCTAGTATTCACCAGAGGTTCACTAGAGGTTGTAGGAACGCTAGTATTCACCAGAGGCTCACTAGAGGTTGTAGGAACGCTAGTATTCACCAGAGGCTCACTAGAGGTTGTAGGAACGCTAGTATTCACCAGAGGCTCACTAGAGGTTGTAGGAACGCTAGTATTCACCAGAGGCTCACTAGAGGTTGTAGGAACGATGGTATTCACCAGAGGCTCACTAGAGGTTGTAGGAACGATGGTATTCACCAGAGGCTCACTAGAGGTTGTAGGAACGATGGTATTCACCAGAGGCTCACTAGAGTTTGTAGGAACGCCAGTATTCACTAAAAGCTCAATAGAGGTTGTAGGAAAGCTTTTGATTGTTCAGGAAGGGTTCTGAAAGTTGTTAATTGTATACTTGAGTGGACTGGATTAGCAATATAGAGCAGATAAAAGATAAAACCTTTTCACAGAGATTCATAATCATATTTAGCAATCATCAACCGTCTTCTTTGACATATCCATATCATAACAGGTACACACAAGTGACGGACCGACGATACTTTAACAAACCAAAGTTTTGTTTGATAGAATTTTTCGTGTTACGTGGCGTCAGATTTAAATAACAGTAAACTGTAGTTATATTTTCGTTTTCATGTCAGTATTTAAAACCAAAGTATATTTTATTATACATGGGACCCCATGGTGCACGTAAAAGGTCCTGTTGTAGATGTTTGTATATCACGTGATCCTATTGTAGATGTCGGTATATCACGTGGTCAAGTTGTGGATGTCGGTATATCACGTGATCCTATTGTAGATGTCTGTATATCACGTGGTCAAGTTGTGGATGTCGGTATATCACGTGATCTTGTTGTAGATGTCGGTATATCACGTGATCTTGTTGTAGATGTCGGTATATCACGTGATCCAGTTGTAGATGTCGGTATATCACGTGATCTTGTTGTAGATGTCGGTATACTGACGGTAATGCTCACATTACCCTGTTGTAGGTATTAGTGATACCTTGTAACCTTGATACCTTGTCGGTAATACCACTTTGTCAAGTTGTAGATGCCGGCAATACCCAGTGGTCCAGTTGTAGATGTATACCATGTTGTTGAGCAGTCCATCGCGACATCTCATTCACATGGTATATATATTTTAGGTTATCAGTGGTCCAGATGTCGTTAGGGATATACATTATCAGATTATTGCACTTCGAAAACAATAAACCGCAAAAAAAGTCAACACACGAAGACTACATGTAGTCAAACTTCTGTGAAAATAATAGAAAATTGTCAACAATACATTTCCTTATTTTAGCACGTATATGGTTATATCGTTGGTGCATTGTCGGGCTTTGTGACTTTGAAAGTGCGTCTTATTATATCCATTAAATTTGATCGAGAATTACAGCTAGATATATGAAAAGTCATGAAGAAATCTCAAAAAAAAAAAAAAAAAAAAATCCCCAGACATTCGTCGACGGACTGCATACAAATGGTGAGTAGTTATGGCCTAATCGAAAACAGGATCTCCAATTTCTATGCATAAGTTATCTTATTGAAATTTCCAATGGACTATAAATGTTGATTATCTATTCGCAGCATAATGATATTCATTCCTAGTTGTAAAGACGAGAATTTTCTATATTGATCCTCACAATTAACACTAAAGTGCTCCTCGTACCCGTTACTTATCACCGGTAATTACATGTGATTGATAAACCATTAACGTTTAGTCGTCCGCACTGTTAACGACTGTTTGGACGTACTTGTAGTGATTGAAATCCCAGTCAATATAAGACTCCTGTCTGGGCCTTCGTAAATGTACATATTAGCAAAATGTTGTTAACCTATCGAGTTTATACTCATATATTTACCATTGTATGACAACATTACGGTGTAACCCTGCCAAAGTAAGCTGTGTCGTATAGTTGACATACCTTTGTACTATGAATTTCAAACTGGATAAAGGCAAATGCTTGTTGACATCAGATGTCCAAGAATACCAACTAAAAGCAGTTCAATGCTAAGTTTTCATTTAGAAGTCGAAGAATCTTCTATGCATAGCTATTTCAAATCTGAGGTAATTAGATATTCCTCTCGTGATGTCATTTTCATTATTACGTCACATTTGATACTGCAGTGACACCGTGGCCTTCATGAGATTTCGACTGTACCATCTTGTGCTGGGTTATTCTAGATCACGATACTGAAATGTGAAGTGATTTTGGCGCTCACACGTGTTCTCAGATGATATACATTTACAACTTTACATCATTCATTCAGATGAATATGATTTCCATGAATCTTTCCCGTTATCTGAACATGTATGTAATATCACCGCCCGTTATCTTAACATGTATGTAATATAACCGCCCCGTTACTTGTATGTAATATAACCGCCCCGTTACTTGTATGTAATATAACCGCCCCGTTACGTTCTGTTATATAACCATCCCGTTACTTGTATGTTATATAACCGCCCCGTCACGTGTACGTAATATAACCATCCCGTTACTTGTATGTTATATAACCGCCCCGTTACGTGTATGTAATATAACCGTTCCTTTACTTGTATGTAATTTAACCGCCCCGTTACGTTTAATTTAACCACGTTACATGAATGTACTACATGTGTTTGCCAACCTGATAAAGTTATGTGTACGGAATATACGCCCCACTGTAATGTGTGATGTACCGCCCCGTTACGTGTGTTACCTCGACTTCAATGTATGCTTATTGAGATTTCAATGACTTCTACATTAGGTATACATCTATACAAATACAAAATTTTCTCATTTATTAACTTCAATATTGACCGTTTCTGTTAGTTTAGTTGTGAGCACAAACAGACTGGCCTGTAATGTGTCTACAACACGTTATACACCTATTCGCGAGTCGATTTCAAAGAAACTTGATTCGTTTTACTGGCACGTTATTGAGTTTTTAAACATATAATGTCCAAGGTGGATCGTATTTCTTCATTTAAATATCCGGACTGTCCGTGTATTCGAATGTACATGTGTCAAATGTCGCTGACAACAAAGCCGGGTATTGTTTGTGGAGACAATAACAGACGAGCTACTGGCTCATGCAAAGAGGACAGTGTGTGTGCATGATCACGGTGTCTAATTAAAAAATATCAAAATGTTCACTGACATGGCCAAAATTACGTCAATTCTTTAAAATTAGGTTATTATTTAAATAAGTTCCTGCTTATGGACACCTCGTCCGGTGAAAGGCCGAAAGGCCCTAACAGTAGACGTAAATCTGTTAAATAAATAAAGATGGACATCTGACATACTTGTCCATCTGTGAGAACATGTTGGGGCTATTGTCACAACTGATAATGTATAATATATACATATTTGCAATTTTTAGCACTTTTAATTCTCTATGTTTTCTTTTGCACGGAAATTGAATATGTGTTAAAACTTTTCTAGTACGAACGCATTCGTATTGTTTCGCATATTAACGTGGCTGTTAAACACTGCATTCGATAACTCAGACCAGACGTAAGAGTACACTTAAATCTATATCTATTATTGATTTAAATGTGAATTCCGAAATCTCTTCAGGAATAGTTCCTGTGTAGTTTTTGGTACCGTAATAGCTCTGTTGACGATACCGCCTTCTGTCGACTCAACCTCAATGTGTCGATCCTTACCCGAACTTGAGTTATATTTTTTCACGTAGTTGAGAAATGGGCTCTCCTGTTCTGTAGTGCTGATGTCCTTGGCTAAGAAACTCTACACCAATTGCACTGTGTGAGGTAACCAACAGCTATTATAGGTAAATCCCGCCTCAAAACGACCTTGGCTGTTGATAGGACAACAAAACCAACCAACAAGTAAACATTTCCGGTGTGGACGTTTAGGTGATATCAATACCAAAATCATCTGTAACAACAAATTATATATCTAATCGCAGAGAGTTAGTCAAGATGTCATTATTTCGGCAGACGTTGTAAGCAGAAATTTCAGTGGAATGTCACTACTAACATTATCTTATATGTTTACATATTTAAACCATATTAAGATCCTATTTATTTGGCAATATCGGTATATGAATTAGTCAGTAAGAACAATAATTGATTGTAGCCAATCAGCATTGTGATAATAGAAATGTAAGTAGGGACATTGATCAGCCTTGTTACGACATTATGGCCGTTGTATATAAATGACAGCAGCAGACATATTGAGCGCTAATGAATGCCATAATATATTTAAATATTTATTGGTGTGATACTGTTTTAACCTGTCACCACATTGTCTAGAAACTAAACCCAAACTCGTCTGTCTCAATACATTTGTACCGATAAAGAAACAGTGTCTATTCTCACATAAGGGACGAGAGGAGAGATTCGCTTTGAAGTCTGATAACCGATACGACAGACGAGATTTCAAAAATTTGCCATAAACAAAAAGTACATATCGCTAGCTTTACTTTCAGTTCAAAGTAAAAGTACAAGATATGGTACCCACGCGAAGATATGTTACACAAAGTTGTCACAGACACTTAGACCAGTGGTAATATTCTGTACTTCCCTGTATTTGTTGGTATTTAAAGTCGTGAAAACGATTGTTCTAGGTGGTCACGGACCTTACTTCGTGTGTTGAGAGCAATGGAACTTCCCGGTACCCGTCATTAACCGTAATTACTGACATACAGATAAATAAGGTTTCAGTAATAAGGTGTCCTTTTACTATATATATAAATAATTACACTACAAATTAGGAGTGCCGAGGGGCTGTCACCTGTTAAATAATTTCTTGTTCCTGACCTAAAATGAGCGTTTTAAAGTAATCAGAAACGACAGGCCAACCCGACAAGCGAATTCCTACCGTTACCGAGAATATACCCGCCCATGAGTAAAGTAGGCAAACCCATGGCTGTAGTAGGAAATAGTTGATAGATTTGCCACAGGGTAGGCTTAGCACTTTCTAGCCATGTAAACAACATTTTCTAAATGAGATAAATGGCGTTATGTCGTTTATCTGTATAGTTAACAGATATGGCAGGGATCCAACCTGTACAGAGGAAGCTAAACCTTGTAATTCTAATTCTATTGAAATTTACAAAACGTCTATAATGGCGGAGAGTTAATGTTTGGTGACAAAATTCTACCGGATTAATACATGTACTCATTCCTACCGAGACAAACAAACCGTACACTTTGCGTGTGGTATTGATATTGGACAAAGCACGGTTACGTTTGTTAAATATTTTACTAGTAATTAAAAGAGTGGCATTTTTCTCGGCCATTAGACACCATTATATTAGTTTATAAAACAAAGAAACGAGCTCATAAGTGACTTGGAGTAGAAATCAGATGTTGTCCCCTACAGATACTACACCACACTACTCCTTCTGACAATCTTACTTTCAGATATAAACAGTAAATCTGTTACCGAGTATTTGTATTTAAAATAACTTACAAAGAGGGGTTGAGTTTTCAGAATAAAGAATATTGGATCAAGTGACCACAGACTAAAATCTACAGGTGGATATATTAAAGTCCGTGAAAAGACTTAGTAATTAGACAGCGTGGTGTAAGAAACCACAGACCTATCTTAATTAGTCTCCCATTATTACAACGAAAACAAACAAAAACTATTTACATCCTGGTAGCTCACACGACATTAAATACGTGTTGATAAGTTCTACATGATTGATAATACTGCAGGAGTACACGTGTCATTGTGAACCGTTGCTATTTAAATAAACAGACTGTTGTTGGAATTATAACCGGGAGTTTCCTGACCTAATCATATAGCTTTAGGAGTTTTAAACCTGTTGGAATGTCATGTTGAACAATACTACAAGATCATATCGAATGAATCACAGTCTATTAAATCCGATCTGTCTTTGTAAAGATTTTCTTTAATCAATTGTGACCTCTCATAACCCATGGTGCACTTTAAATGGTTTAATTCAAGACTGTAATCAAACTGAATATGGATACCCCTTAAAGTTACCTATAAAACTGAATATGGATACCCTTTAAAGTTACCAATAAAACTGAACATGGATACCCTTTAAAGTTACCAACAAAACTGAATATGGATACCCTTTAAAGTTACCAACAAAACTGAATATGGATACCCTTTAAAGTTACCAATCAAACTGAATATGGATACCCTTTAAAGTTACCAATCAAACTGAATATGGATACCCTTTAAAGTTACCAATCAAACTGAATATGGATACCCTTTAAAGTTACCAATCAAACTGAATATGGATACCCTTTAAAGTTACCAATAAAACTGAATATGGATACCCTTTAAAGTTACCAACAAAACTGAATATGGATACCCTTTAAAGTTACCAATCAAACTGAATATGGATACCCTTTAAAGTTACCAATCAAACTGAATATGGATACCCTTTAAAGTTACCAATCAAACTGAATATGGATACCCTTTAAAGTTACCAATCAAACTGAACATGGATACCCTTTAAAGTTACCAACAAAACTGAATATGGATACCCTTTAAAGTTACCGATAAAACTGAATATGGATACCCTTTAAAGTTACCAATAAAACTGAATATGGATACCCTTTAAAGTTACCAATAAAACTGAATATGGATACCCTTTAAAGTTACCGATAAAACACTGAATATGGATACCCTTTAAAGTTACCAATAAAACTGAATATGGATACCCTTTAAAGTTACCAATAAAACTGAATATGGATACCCTTTAAAGTTACCAATAAAACTGAATATGGATACCCTTTAAAGTTACCAATGAAACTGAATATGGATACACCTTTAAAGTTACCAATAAAACTGAATATGGATACCCTTTAAAGTTACCAATAAAACTGAATATGGATACCCTTTAAAGTTACCAATAAAACTGAATATGGATACCCTTTAAAGTTACCAATAAAACTGAATATGGATACCCTTTAAAGTTACCGATAAAACTGAATATGGATACCCTTTAAAGTTACCAATGAAACTGAATATGGATACACCTTAAAGTTACCAATAAAACTGAATATGGATACCCTTTAAAGTTACCGATAAAACTGAATATGGATACCCTTTAAAGTTACCAATGAAACTGAATATGGATACACCTTAAAGTTACCAATAAAACTGAATATGGATACCCTTTAAAGTTACCGATAAAACTGAATATGGATACCCTTTAAAGTTACCAATAAAACTGAATATGGATACCCTTTAAAGTTACCAATAAAACTGAATATGGATACCCTTTAAGGTTACCAATAAAACTGAATATGGATACCCTTTAAAGTTACCAATAAAACTGAATATGGATACCCTTTAAGGTTACCAATAAAACTGAATATGGATACCCTTTAAAGTTACCAATCAAACTGAACATGGATACCCTTTAAAGTTACCAATAAAACTGAATATGGATACCCTTTAAAGTTACCAATCAAACTGAATATGGATACCCTTTAAAGTTACCAATAAAACTGAATATGGATACCCTTTAAAGTTACCAATAAAGCTGAATATGGATACCCTTTAAAGTTACCAATCAAACTGACATGGATACCCTTTAAAGTTACCAATCAAACTGAACATGGATACCCTTTAAAGTTACCAATCAAACTGAATATAATCACCGTTTAAATCAACAAATACTATTAACAATGCGACAACAGAAATTATTACCATATGTCATCGTATTGCATTTCGAGGTCAGTTGAGTATTATCAGTACATGAACTGCCAACAGCGTAGGAACATTGCTAGAGTTAAGTAAACAGTTACTTGCCCATATAACAAGAAGAAAATTGAAAATGACAAGCATGGGACTGCTTACTACGTATACAAATCTAGTTTTCTGCGTTCGTAACAACTGCTTTCAGTAGAGATTAACACGATATCATGACACAGACAAGAACTACTTGAAAGAGAGAATACTTTAATGAGGACGTATTATTGGTGGACAGGGCTGGTAAGAGGTATAGAGTAGGTCCAGAGTGTCTTTTGCTTCATCAACGACACATAACACGTACGATTTAAAACCAGGTCACCCCAGTAATGTCATGCTCACAAAATGTGACTCAGAATAGTGCATAATAAGACGTTTCCGTGTTTATGGCACAGTGAACAGACATGACTGGACCTCTTCTCGGATTCATGCGAAAAACAAACTGCCATGGGTAGGGAGCGTAAAATCACACACTTAGGATCTTTACTTGTGTTTATATATACAACCGACTGAGCCTATCACAGTCCATGTAACAACGAACCCATCATGTCAGTTTACACAGAACAAATACAATATTTCCTAAGGATGATCATTATTACCAACATTAATCTTTCCCTTAATCAGCCGTCATCTCTCACGACCCTGTGTTGTAGGTCTTTCGTATAGTCTTCCGCCAACCTTCGGCCCTCGCGACCCTGTGTTATAAGTCTTTCACATAGTCTTTCGCCAACCTTCGGCCCTCGCGACACTGTGTTGTAAGTCTTTCGCCAACCTTCATCTCTCACGACCCTGTGTTATAAGTCTTTCACACAGTCTTTCGCCAACCTTCGGCCCTCGCGACACTGTGTTGTTAATTCGATAGTCTTTTGTCAATTCCCACGTCTCGAGACCCTGTGTTGTCCACCATCTGTCGAAAAGTTTCCCAGAAACTGTTTTTCTGACTTTTAACACATAAACACTGCTATCTAGAATTGAAATATCAGTCTTACATCATTAAGTTGTCCATACTGGCTACGTATCGAGTTCAGTGTACAGACTATCGACCAGATTAAGCGATCTGATCGCGTAACCAAGTGGCTCTCGAGTATCCGCCAATAGTGCTGTTTTACGACTTGCCATGTCTAGATAGCTACAAAGCTTGGTAACTAACCAATCAAACTGGGTGACAAGTTCCAAATGAGACCTCTTAATGCTGTAAGTAGCGTGGATTGTTAACATGAGTGGGAATGTGCAACACGTGCTACTGGATGTCTTATATGCCCTCTATACTATTAATCTCACTAGCAAATTATTACAGTTTGTAACACTTAGACGCAGATACACGCACCGCAGTCCTAACCATGTAGCGTTCAGTTACCTATTAAAACTTCACAACAGTTACACACCTAAAACCGTTACAACAGTAACACACCGTGAACCCTTGAAAACTTTACAGCAGTTACACACCGTGAACCCGTGAAAACTTTACAACAGTTACACACCGTGAACCCGTGAAAACTTTACAACAGTTACACATCGTGAACCCGTGAAAACTTTACAACAATTACACACCGTGAACCCGTGAAAACTTTACAGCAGTTACACACCGTGAACCCGTGAAAACGTGACAACGATTACACACCGTGAACCCGTGAAAACTTTACAACAGTTACACACCGTGAACCCGTGAACACTTTACAACAGTTACACACCGTGAACCCGTGAAAACGTGACAACAATTACACACCGTGAACCCGTGAACACTTTACAAGAGTTACACACCTTGAACCCGTGATCACTTTATAACAGTTACACACCGTGAACCCGTGAAAACTTTACAACAGTTACACACCGTGAACACTTTATAACAGTTACACACCGTGAACCCGTGAACACTTTACAACAGTTACACACCGTGAACCCGTGACCACTTTACAACAGTTACACACCGTGAACCCGTGAACACTTTACAACAGTTACACACCGTGAAGCCGTGAAAACTTTACAGCAGTTAAACACCGTGAAGCCGTGAACACTTTACAACAGTTACACACCGTGAACCCGTGAACACTTTACAACAGTTACACACCGTGAACCCGTTAACACTTTATAACAGTTACACACCGTGAACCCGTGAACACTTTACAACAGTTACACACCGTGAACCCGTTAACACTTTATAACAGTTACACACCGTGAACCCGTGAACACTTTACAACAGTTACACACCGTGAACCCGTGAACACTTTACAACAGTTACACACCGTGAAGCCGTGAACACTTTACAACAGTTACACACCGTGAAGCCGTGAACACTTTACAACAGTTACACACCGTGAACACTTTATAACAGTTACACACCGTGAACCCGTGAACACTTTACAACAGTTACACACCGTGAACCCGTGACCACTTTACAACAGTTACACACCGTGAACCCGTGAACACTTTACAACAGTTACACACCGTGAAGCCGTGAAAACTTTACAGCAGTTAAACACCGTGAAGCCGTGAACACTTTACAACAGTTACACACCGTGAACCCGTGACCACTTTATAACAGTTACACACCGTGAACCCGTGAACACTTTACAACAGTTACACACCGTGAAGCCGTGAACACTTTACAACAGTTACACACCGTGAACCCGTGAACACTTTATAGCAGTTAAACACCGTGAAGCCGTGAAAACTTTACAGCAGTTAAACACCGTGAAGCCGTGAACACTTTATAGCAGTTACACACCGTGAAGCCGTGAAAACTTTACAGCAGTTAAACACCGTGAAGCCGTGAAAACTTTACAGCAGTTAAACACCGTGAAGCCGTGAAAACTTTACAGCAGTTAAACACCGTGAAGCCGTGAAAACTTTACAGCAGTTAAACACCGTGAAGCCGTGAACACTTTATAGCAGTTAAACACCGTGAAGCCGTGAAAACTTTACAGCAGTTAAACACCGTGAAGCCGTGAACACTTTATAGCAGTTAAACACCGTGAAGCCGTGAAAACTTTACAGCAGTTAAACACCGTGAAGCCGTGAACACTTTATAGCAGTTAAACACCGTGAAGCCGTGAAAACGTTATAATAATTACACACCGTGAACACTTTACAACAGTTACACATCGTGAACCCGTGAAACACATCATGAACTTATAATTAACTTTACCAAAGTTACACACCGTGAACCCATGTAAGCGTCGCAACAGTTACACACCGTGAATCAATAAAGTTTAGAGTGACACATTGCTACAAATCAGTCTCGTATTTTACATGTACCGATATATTTTTTTCTAAATCACTTTACGACTAAGCACGTGGAGTAACCAGATATCCTGTTTTCTGTGTGGAAAGCACGCCGTTAGCCTGCAATATAAGAGTATATTAGAGTGTCATTTATTAGGTCTTATCTGATAAAGCTGGCGATTTGTGTCATTTGAAATCAATTAAATGGATTGAATGATCAGCATTCAAATACGTCTGACAGCCCGAGAAATACTATCTCACTCGTACCGTGGGCGAAACGCCTACACGTCAGCCGTCAAAAGTAACCGTCGATAATTTGTGACTGTTTTCAGCCATTAAACCGTTTGTATGTGACTGTTTTGGTGTAAACCCTGCATAACTTCATTAAACATAGAACCGTATGTATGTGACAGTTTTGGTGTAAACCCTGCATAACTTCATTAAACATAGAACCGTATGTATGTGACTGTTTTGGTGTAAACCCTGCATAACTTCATTAAACATAGAACCGTATGTATGTGACTGTTTTGGTGTAAACCCTGCATAACTTCATTAAACATAGAACCGTATGTATGTGACAGTTTTGGTGTAAACCCTGCATAACTTCATTAAACATAGAACCGTATGTATGTGACAGTTTTGGTGTAAACCCTGCATAACTTCATTAAACATAGAACCGTATGTATGTGACAGTTTTGGTGTAAACCCTGCATAACTTCATTAAACATAGAACCGTATGTATGTGACTGTTTTGGTGTAAACCCTGCATAACTTCATTAAACATAGAACCGTATGTATGTGACAGTTTTGGTGTAAACCCTGCATAACTTCATTAAACATAGAACCGTATGTATGTGACAGTTTTGGTGTAAACCCTGCATAACTTCATTAAACATAGAACCGTATGTATGTGACAGTTTTGGTGTAAACCCTGCATAACTTCATTAAACATAGAACCGTATGTATGTGACAGTTTTGGTGTAAACCCTGCATAACTTCATTAAACATAGAACCGTATGTATGTGACAGTTTTGGTGTAAACCCTGCATAACTTCATTAAACATAGAACCGTTTGTATGTGACAGTTTTGGTGTAAACCCTGCATAACTTCATTAAACATAGAACCGTATGTATGTGACTGTTTTGGTGTAAACCCTGCATAACTTCATTAACAATCTGTGAGTTTATTAGTATATTTGAGATTAATATTGCATCTTTTCGTTACAGGCTTGGTGAAAGAACTGGACATGCACAAACATGAATATGCAAATAAGTTTCTAACATCACATGGTACGTACATCTTGGTACAGAAGGAACTGATGCCGGACAATGTGTCTATAGACTCTGGGTCGACGCCATTACCGTCCCAGTATCAGTACACACCGTTGTTACAGGAGTTAGAGGAACACTTTCCTAACTACAAACTTCACGTAGAAAATCTTCAACCCAAGGTGACTAGAAAGCGGACGGGCAACAAATCTCCGAGTCCGGCCGGAAGGTACAGTTCCAAATCCAAAAAAACGGAAGGATTGTCAAAAAGAGCGTCGTCAAAGAAACGGCAATGATGTTGACGATAACTTAAACATAGACAGTTCAGCAGAACGCATTAGTGGAATTTTTGGAACTCTCAATTACATGAAATATTTTATTTTATACAATGACACGGTGACAAATGATTGTACTACTTACAGTATAATATTGATTTTAGTGGTTACCATACATTTTAGTGTAATTCAATTAAAATATTTTACATACTGCCAGAGATCCTGATCTCTGTTTCGATACAGCAAGTGCTTCCTGTCTGAGTGTTCTTCATGCACAATATTCGTAGAAAGCGATAAAAATATGACGTCACTTAATATCGTGTCCAAAATTCCGTTACTAGAATCAATTATTAAATAGAATTATTATAATTTTCCGTTGATGTTACACACCTCTGCATAGTTCACTGTTCTGACAGAATCATATTCACCGAGTATAAATGTCGGTCTTTTACATGTATACCGAGAATTTAGATATAGTTTACATATCTCAAAAGAAGGTTCCAGTTTCTTTGAATAAAGTGACTGGATGAAAAGTACTAAAATCACAAGTCGTATAAAATTGCCTCGCACTTTCACACTATATTCTCATACAGGAAACCACGTATCATACTTACACACCACCTATTGCACACTAGCCTATATCACCCATACACAGCATGGTCACAATAGCACACATTTTCATTTCAAAATGTTTTATCAGATCAAAAATATTCAAGGAGAATTGGGTGACAGG